>NW_020270366.1:13106924-13189583 GCF_002803265.2 Melanaphis sacchari
ATAATAATAATAATAATAATGATTAAGAGTTTTTACAATGGCTTATAAACAATTAAGTTTCTACGTCGTGATTAGTCTTACTATGTAATAAGTGTAAACATATAAATTATAAGTAAAAATATAAGTATGTTTATATATATAATATATATAATAGCATAAATATTTGCATGCAAACCTCTATTTTTCTGCCTTCAACAACTGTTCCGTGAAGATGTTCGCGAGCCTCATCAGCGTCAGCGCTATTCCCAAACGTTACAAAACCGAATCCCTGCATGCAACACACACAACAAAACACATGCAAATAAACAAACTCAACAGAAAATAAATTGTTTATTATTATTACTAAGTAGTAAATTCAATTTTATATAGTTTTTAAATGTTTTTAACTTTAATCTTAAAGAATTCAGATGAAAATTATTTAGTTAAATTTGTTTGGGGAAAGCGAACATTGACGTTCACAGTTAACACTATACAATAATAAAAAATAATAAAAAATAGTACAGTAAATGCTAAGTTAGTCCAGCATTCATTATGTATAGCGTTTCACAAGAAAGTGGAACTTTTAAGCAGTATACATTTTTATTAGCGTTATTGTGCTATTAATTACGTGTCAATGATAAACTAGTGTTAAGTAAAAACATAAAATATTGCGCTACTTATAGCGTTGTGTGAATGCTCCCAAAAATTGTCCATTTTGGATATGGAAAAATGTATAAAGAAAAGGATTTAATACTAAAATCTCACAGTACAATGAAAATCTTCAATAGGCATTTTTTTTATTCATACTGGGAATTAAAAAAAATATTATTTGGAGATAAACTTTCTAGAATATATATTATTTAAGTATAATTTTTATATTTTAGTTATTATTATTAAATTAAAATATTAAAATATTAATTTAAAAATTAAAACCAAAAGTAAATAACCACCCTAGAATAATATGATTTAATATTTATTTTTAAACCCCTTAGGACAAAGTTGTAAAATAATTTATCAATAATAGTTATATTTATTTTTATTTTTTTTAAAGACATATAGATATATTTTTAATTAACTATCTATTTAAAAATTATTTATTATTAAAAATATTATATTTAATTGAATAGTTTTATTATTAAGTCAATGTATTATTTAAAGTTACTTAGCTGCCAAAAAAAGCGTGAATGGTTTATTTATTTATTCAAGATATACATTTTATAGTAATTATAATATTTTAATTGATTCAAATTAACCATAATTACCTTTGATCCACGCTCATTAAATATAATTTCGACATCTAGAATTGGTCCAAATTGCTGAAAAAATAAATAACATAATGTTAAGACCAAATAAACCACAACATTAATTTTACTTTGAAACTATACAAAATATATAAATAAAATAATAATTGAAATAGATTAAAAATTGTATGCAACAGTTGTACATGTGTTGGAATCTAGAAACATTATTATTTTAAACACAAATTTTTTAAAAGCTTACATATGATGAATATTTTTACAACAATACATGAATATTGATGGTTTAGTTTTTGCAATAAAAGTTTATTGTACATTTATTTTGACCCTATATCTTATAAACTTGGATAAGTTCTTAATTTTTAAGTAGTTTTGTGTTTTCATAATTGAATATTTTTAAGATTATGCAGTTTAAAATAAATAAGCTTTCTTGATTTTTAATTCTCTAACGTAATGTACACAACTTTTTACTGAATGAAAAATGCATCTTTCAATATTAAAGAATAGTTAACACAATAAAATAATACATTTTAGGAGTAATTTTTTATTTTTTTCGTGCATATTAAATAAAATTTGAATTAATATTTAATTAATTGTTTACTCAGTGACAGAAAAATGAAAATTTCAGCAAATTTCAACTACGATTTATTGAAGATTTATGTTTCCAAAAAAACATTGATATAGAAATAAATATTTTATGATATACATTGGTATGGCAAAGTGGAAACTCTCCAGAGGCAAAAATATACCAAAGACCAACCTGCTACTACTGATACAAGAATGTGTGAGGAGAATGGCCAACATAAATTGCAAGTATGATTAATGCATAATAATATAATACATCTAATTATATTTTAGATCAATATTAACTACATAATATGGAGTATCATATTCAGTGGCGTAGACAGGAGGGGTTTTGGGTGTTTAAAGTCCTCGCCATTGTCTTTCCACGTCTAATAAATGTATTATTTATATTATTGTATATTCACAAGTTTACAACTAAACTTTGTTCTTGAATAGTTCAATAAGGCAACAAACATAACGAAAACAGAAAAAAAACAAAGTTTAATTTTCACTTAACCCTCTTCAACTCGTAAAATCCTGGCTACGCCACTGATCATATTACATTTAGTATTTGAAAACCCAACAACCATCATCCAATCCCATTTTTAAAAAAAAAATCTCTGTAACAATTACCTTTGAAGTAATTGTTTGTCACGCCAATGGTGAAATAAATTATTGTAATAATGTATATACTTATCAAAATATGTTAAAAACTATTTAAATACACGGTATATAGCAGTAAAATTATATATTACGTATATTTGTTAAAAAATTTTAAGGTAACAAAAATGTAATGAAAAATTACTATTAAAAAGTAACCTCTAAAATATAACGCATAACTATTTTAAATATTAAAAATAAAAATTATAATTTTTTATTGATCAGAAAAAACTACTATAAATATTTATAATAACTAATAAATATATTATTTTAAATTTAAATTTATCTCAATTTAGTTTTTTAACTTTTGGATAACACATTTACTTGCATTATATTTATTTAGTTTACTGTTGTCGAAATACATTTTTTTTTCAATTTTTTTTAACATATTGTTCAAGTTATACTCATACATTACTTTCATTTACATTGATTTTTGATAGACTTTGATAAGAAATTAGAGAAATAACTATGTGCTAGTTAAATTTTTTGAATTTTTGTAAACTAAAAGTAACAAAGTTACTCTTATTATTGAAGAGTAAATTCATTTTATTAGAATTATACTTGAGTAACAAGTAAAGTAATTTTTTTACTTAATTAAAATATACAATACTATGTTGTTGTTTTTCATGTATAAATTGTTTTATTTAATTTAATTTTCTTTTACCTAAATATTTTATTTTTATTTTTTCAGTTCATAAATCGGAAAATAATAAATATTATTCTCTTACATTAAATTATGTTATCTATTACAATTAATCATATAAAGTAAAAATTAACTATTATTTTTATTTGTTTTTCTTGGAATTTTATTGCATTGTAAAAAATATTTTATTTATGAATAAAAGAATATTTTGATTAATTTTCAGAGCTTAAAAACATCTTATTTTATCATTTTAGCGCATTAAAATTAAGTCTTTAACTATAAGTTAGAGCATTAAATTTAAATAAATTTGTATACAACAAAACACAAGCAATATATCAAAGTAATTATAATTAGATATGTTTATATAATTGATATACAGGACATTTAGCAGATAAAAATCAACATCATAATTTTAAATTATATTAATCAAACAAAATATTATTTAATTACCCCAAACATGGCACGCAAATCAGGCTCTCTAAATCTAAAGGGTATATTTGATACATGAAGTCTCTTTGATTGGATATTTTTGTCTTCGCTAGATGAACAAGGGGACCCAGCTCCAACATTGGTAATGTTCGTTGGTGAGGCTACAGATACTGACACAGGTGTAGTCAATGCATTTGTGGCATTAGTACATTCCAACTATACATCACAAAAAAAAAAAAAAATATATGACAAAATGAACTAGCTGTTTCTGGATTATACAAAAAAATATTACTAATAGGCCATTACAGAGTGAGTGGAAAATGTTATTAGCAAATCATCCAATTGACCAAAATATTAAACCTTAACCCAAATACTTACCGGTTGTGATACTGTAGTGACTGTGATTTGTTGTTGTTCAGACTTGATCAATCCAACAGCAGATTGTTGCTGCTGCTGCTGCTGCTGTTGTTGTTGTTGTTGTTGCTGCTGCTGCTGCTGTTGTTGTTGTTGTTGTTGCTGCTGCTGCTGCTGCTGTTGTTGTTGTTGCTGCTGCTGTTGTTGATGTTGTTGATGCTGTTGATGCTGTTGATGCTGTTGATGCTGCTGCTGCTGTTGTTGAGATGCCAGGGACATGTTAAGCCCAGTCGGAGGTGAGTATGCAATTGGCGGCAATGGTGGATCATTTTCTACAGTCACCTGAGGTGGAAGTGGAGCTGTATTTTGAGGTGCAGCCACCGTAGCAGGCATTAGAGTTGGTTGTTGAGGATTGGCCATCTTAAGTGTCATTGCAGCCATTTGTCCGGGTTGTTGCATAGGGAATGCACCAGACGCTGCCGCGAGTGATGCATATGGATCAATTCCTCCTTGAACCATTTGCTGTAAACATAATGGTAATTCATTATTATTTTTTAGAAATCATTGATATTGTAAATAATATAATATTACAATTAACTACATTATTTTTGGTGAAAATGTTAGAGTACAACTAATTGTTTAATTTTAAAGGTTAGATATTTAAAAACATTTTTTATCAAGTTATTTTCATAAATGCTAATCAAAGATAAATGCCTAACAACCTAATTTGTTAAAATGCATTTCACAAAAAATATAATGTAGGACCTCTGTGCTTAACATCAATACTTGCATCAATATGACGACTATAGGTAGCAAATATATGTAATGAAAGGGTTAGAAGCCCTGGTCAAGTCCATACGTGTTCAAGAGACTCCCCTCCCATAACATAAATCTAAATCAAATCATTGTTACATTTATTTAGATTGTGTAATATAAACATGAAACAAAAATTTTATACATATTGTATTAAAAAACGGTACAGAAAAAGTTTAAGTCAATTCGTCAGCAAAAAAAACATTTAAAATGTTACACATAATAATATTAATCGTATTCATAAAGCAATGATATGGCTAATATTAATATATAAATCAACTCCTCGCTGTTGTGGATTTTTTGAAAACGAAATTTTAAATATTTTTGTGAATAAAAAACGGGTGGAAAATATAATGACACAGAGATATGACATCATCGTAATTCTTCATCATAATTATCATCACATACATACATCTGCAGTGATGTAAGTCGACTGTACATACAGTACCTGACCTGTATAGACGTAGTGTATAATAAATACACAGTAATTTGGTTTGGCACAAAACTAGGTAGTTTCAGGTTGTATATCATGTGTGTACGATAAAAACTTTTACATGACTCCGGAAAGTATAGATTGTGTATCCAACCACAAGGGCAACAAGTAACATCAAAATATTATTATAGCCATACACTCAATACTTATATGTAAAATAAATACGTACTATATGAATATAAATATACAATATCATTGAGAAGAAATCGACTATAGATAATACTCCCGTGATCGTTTATAAGACGTGATGATAATATATTATGCAAGACAATCAGCAGGTCAGAACTCTATAAATATTAATTATTTTCTTATGTAAAAATACAAAACAAAGAAAAAGTTATAGAATTAAAACATTCTTTAGAATTAAGGTTGAGTTGAGTTAGAGATTGATTGTATAAAATCATAAACTCAATTACTATTTGTCGTAATCAAAAAAACAGTTATCCATAGTTTAAACTTATAACAATACACTTTTATACAAAATTAAGAAATAAATTACAATCATTACAGTAGCCCTTTAGCCCTTTAGTACTTTATTTCACTCATCTATGAATTCAATATAAATTTAAATTATAAAATAAACTATTTATTCAATATTTTATATTAATGCTTTTTTTAAAACATTTACCTACACAGTTATTGTAACATAAAAAATTTAAATAACTATTTAATTCTTAATTAACTTTCAAAAATTACGCTAAAATTTCCTTTTATAAAAAATGATTACTGCAGATTCGAACGAAATATTATATTCTAGGACCTAAGTATTGAGCTAGAGATTATAAGTGAATCTTTTTAATCATAGTTAACCTAAACTAACAATATTTTATTTAATAGGAGGAATACATTTTTATTTTATTCTACCTACTGCCAAATACCTACACGCATTAGTCTGTTATGACAGGAAACTAGTCATGTTTGTAGGCCCATCTTCAGCGCAAGGAGAATTTTGGTACAATAATACGTATTTACTACAGCAACAATCCCGCGGAGAGATGGAGCGAGAGCCTCGGAATATATCATTATATTTATGGACGGACTAAGCTACGGGTCCATGAACAAAAGTGGAGCCAGAGCATAAATAGGTGTGTAGAACGGGTATAAATGCCACACGGGTTTCGGGCCAGCAACCAGTTTGACGTACAACAGTTGAATACTAATTATTGCGGATATGTTATTATTGTATATATATATATATATAATGTTGTTTTAGGACGAGGGCATATGAATACATACCGACAAATTAAACGCGTGTGTTCGAGACTAGACCGATAATAGATATATTATAATAATATAATGTGTGTACATAGGCATCAAAGTTTCTCCAAAAAAATTACATAACTTAGATTTTTAAACGGAGAACTAGTATGACGATGGCCATATTCGTGTGGTGCGTGAAAGCGGTAAGATATTCGTGACCAAACCGCGCGCGCGAGTGAGGTTCTTCCTATAAACGCACGCGCATCTCGTGTATTACGAGAACCTGTATTTTACATATTTCGCAACAATCCTGATTGATAAAAAATAGAAAATGAAAAAAATCGTCAATTGTTTTCTTTGGACAGACGTTTAATGCTTTGTTGAGAATAAGTAACCAAGATGCGAATGTATGTAAACGACATGAGTGTAGTGTAGTATGCAACTACTCGAAGGACTTGTCTATTTTTTACATTTCGTCGTGCACATCATAATAAATAAGTACTTTACTATACAGCATTATAGTGTATACAGTAGTATAATGAACAACATAATTCGTGGAGGGAAAAAACGACGGAGCAGTGGAGGGGGGGATTTCGCTGGAGCGGAGAAAACTTTGGTCTAATGAGGATGTACTGTGAGATGCATTGTGTGCATTGCACCGGGGCCAATTCGGGGGACGCTTCTGTAGTGGTGGGGGATGACCATTGTTGTAATAGTTCATCGACGACGTTGGAAAAAAAAATATAAAATATAAATACACAATATACCATTATAGGTATAGTAGAAAAAAACCAAATATTATATTGTAAAATGCTGCGGGCTAGTATATAATACATAATAATAATATTATGTATACAACGTTTTTGTGTCGTTCGACAAGTGGCTACATCCTATGAGAAAGCGAGCCATATTACGCCGACGTGGCCGAGCCCCGTTTGTACGTTGGGATAATATTATTGAGTTAAATTGATGTTTATTGTCGGCTACACGTACATAGCCGTCACTGACAATATTAATAATAATATAAATGATTCGTTAAAAACGAACGCGAACGAGATAATAAACGTACGCGTACATATATCAACCCGTGGGACGACAGCATTTGTGCGTGCACGCGATTACAGAGCTTGGCAAACGCGTACTGAAACGCTCAGAAGATTTTTTTTTTTATAGCAATACTAAATTTAGACAGAATTTATTGTCCGCGCGATAGCGAAGCGGGCTTCAAACGCGAGACCTGTTGAGTTGGTACATCAGGGCGCAGTGGCTTTGTTCCCGCATCATCGTTTCTGTTGGCTGTGCAGCCCAAATCACAATACTACGTTATGGGTTACTATAATATTTTTCTCAAGCATTTTACAGCAACCACAGCGACATAAAAATCGGGCAGCTCTTTCGTGACGAATCGAAATAACATTATATTATTTTGTTTCCTTCTCGTCCTCGTATAATCGTGCCGGAGCCCCCCTCATATCAGGCCGAACTTAATTGAATTTAGTCGTATTCTCCCATTCTCGGCAATGCCGAGTATAGTATAATATTATATTGTATGAAATGTACATTTTAAAAATTTTAATTCTTTCATAGCGTGACGCTAAAAGTACAATAGCGGCGAAATACAAGGCAGTAATAAAATTAATGGACACTATTATATTATTAATATACCTATAATCGAAAGGCCATCAAATTAAAAAGCTGTAAAATATTGAGCAATTATATACACATGAATTCCACTTCACACGCAGTCGTTTATACACAACTTAATAATTAAATAGACATTTTTCAAGCTGAATACATTGGTGAATTCTATACTATTTATTACTATTGTAAATAAAGTATTAAAAATCCTAATGGGCTATGCCACATACCAGTACCATTGTACCAATATACGATTAATTTACATTTATAAATAAAATAAAATAGTCCACGACTACACTGTTAAGTGATCATCATTTAATGGTTTATAAAAGAACATATCAAAACAACAGGGCAGTTATTGATTTTATTTGGTATAGATGATTAAAAAATAAACCTAAAAAAAATTTAAAAATTATTCAATATTTTTTCCAAATTAAATGTGGGTATCTAGTAGACCACATAAATATTAATAGTATTAGTGTAAAATGGTAGGATGATGATCATAATACAATACATGCTATCAAGTATCAACGTTACTTGTTCAAACCCAAAAGACTAACTCATTAAAATATTACTTTCTAACATTGTTCACAATCACGGAATAATTAGAATAACGATATTGTTTATCAGTCATTATTCATTTTTATCAAACTAACTTCACCTCTTAAGGATGATATACCAAATATCTTTACAATGAATTTATATTGTTATCGAAATTAAATTTATTAGCCATGTTAAAAACATAAATGTGAACATTAGTTACATATTATGTAAAGTAAAGACTATTATTGTTGTATAAAATATTTATTTTTAACAAAGGTATTTTGAAAAAATAACTGCATGAACGTAGACTTTAAACATTTTATCAGAACAAAAAAATATAACTTGGGAAAATAAATTACTTAACTACAATGTTAAGCCTGTAAACAAATTAGGTGAGTATTTATACACCAGTATCACACAGTTTGAGTATATTATGATATAAGATATATTATTCAATAATTGGTTTTAACACGAATAAGTTCCCTTAGGATTTGTACTTGCTTTATTCGTCAATAATAAAAATTAATCAGCATACAGCACAATATATCCATACAATACATGTATATTAAAATAGAAAATTTAAAAGAAATATTCACTGAAAACACCAAGTGTAATGAAGTATTGGCAATGGGATGTATTTATATACTCATAAATGAAATGAAAATACTTGCCAAATTATGCGAGTTAAAGTGTTCTAACGAGGCCTTAAAGTTTTAAAAATAATTCGTACATAAATGGTTGCCATTCCATTCAAATTTCAAGCCATAATACGTCTAATTTAATTTATAACCTGCACGATATAACAGTAATTTATAAATTGAAACTATAATAGAGGTAAATGAACGATGGTAATCAAAGGTTATAAGTTATAAGTTATAACTAATAATATGATTTCGACGAAATAATTATCAAATTTCACGTATCGTATCAAGTCGTCATTAATCAATATAGACTAAATGATTATACTTATAATTACTTGATTCATTATTATTTTTTAAATTATATTATGCGACGTTCAAAACTACAATTAAAACAAACAACTATCATGAAATACAATATTTTATAAACAATTTATTGTAGACAAAAAATCGATTTAAATACAACATTAGAAACTAAACGGATAAATATTTCGTTATACGGGTAACATAAATATAAATAAACTTAAATTAAAAAATTTCGTAACATATTTGGTATTTAAAACAAATAATACGTAAAAATACATCTACATATACAATAAACATATTTACAATCAACAATATTAAAGTAGATAACTAATATTTATAATAATTTCTTTTCATAAAACCGAGAAAATTATATTAAACTGGTTATTTTTTGCCGAATACACGCGAACATATCAAACACAAATCAAATGAAAAAAATACTAATTTAACGTCAATAACATAATAATTAAATATTCAACATAAGAGTTTATTTTATTAGAATGATGAAAACTAATATACAATTGATGTTATAAGTGGTTTTTTTTTTTTTTTTTTTGTTCTGTCGACTAATAATTTTACGCTCAAATAAGGAAGGAAGTGTCCTCTCCCTTCTATTTTTTCTTTATTAAATTCGAACATACTCTTTAATTGAATCTACCAATCATATAAAAGTACCTATAATATATATATATGTATTTATTTTTTCTACACCAAATAAGAACAATGGTTACAAACTGTAATTATTTATTTCTGCATATACATATACGATATACAGAGTGGTTATTCACTAAGATTCACTACCATTTTTAATTTAACAATAAATTCATCTGAATTCTAATTTTTAGAATTTTTAAGTATACTTAAAATCAAATTTTTAAATAGGTAATTAAATTTGTTAAGCTATTTAAATAGAAGTCTATTATACATATCGATACAGGTTTTTTCAAAATATCTATTCATCAAAATTCGAACAAAAACTTACTGATTTATATAGGCATTATCTTACTGAAAAATTAAGATAATAATACTAAGTTTAGTTAAACTTCTTTATTTAAAAAAACCATGATATTAAAATCATAACACATTAATGTATAATCTAAAACAATTAGGTTACATTTTATAATCGATATTATACATACTACTTTGTATTAAAAATTATCCTAAATACATTAAATTTTAAATCAGGAACTATTCGTTTGATATTCGATTTAAAAGCAACAATATTACTAAAAATTATATCTGCTTAATAATTTACAGTAAAAAAGAGAGATTAAAAAAATGATATAACTATATCAGTATTAAATGATAAAAATATCTAAATAACTGAAAATTAGTCTAAGTATATAAAAATGTTCAAAAATCATTGTTTAATAACTGCATTATTAAAGGATAAAAGGATGAGACTGCTATGTTAATCATTCTGTATATATTTTCGAATTTAATTCAAACACTGCAGATAACGTCATTAAATGAAATTAACATAATATACATGGACAATGTGCCTACTCCAGTATCGAATTTTAATCAAACATGAACTTTAAAACGTAATAAGTATAAAATTCGCTCGATTTTATGCATTATCTACATTATTAAGCAATTGAATGTATCAACTGTCATAATGTGTGCTGAGTTGTAAAACATTGAATATTATGGTGTCAATCATTGCTATTTAGCCTAGGTAAAAAAAATGAATATTTTAAATATTTAATCAATAATTAAAATCTAGATAGACCTAAATATTATAGTTATATATGACCTATTTTTAAAACAATTAATAAATTGAAAAACAAACCCCAAGTACACTACAACAAGTGTGGACAACCATAGGTAAATAATTATATATTTTACCGACGAACAATCAAATTTTGATTATCAGTATTTAATTACTTACTTACTAAATACCTATAGTGGAGGGAATTAATTAATTTAGTGATTTGAATTGAATCCATGTTATTTATATGTGTTTGAATTCAGTCCAATTTATTATCTTAAAATCTTTAAATTGAGTCCGTATAGATAAGATATCTCAACTACTTTTATAGCTGGTGATAACCAGTCGATATACTTGTGCTAAATCATTTCAACATATTATATTAACAAATAACTATCGTACATCGATTTTGTTCTTCAAAAATGTATGTTGATTTTGAAAATGGAATTCATATTGCAATAATTATGGACCGATATAAGAATTAAAGGTTGTCAATTTTATTTAGGCCAAAGCTGGTAACAAACAATTCAAAAGTTAGGTCTATCCAAGGTATAAAAGTCTAATTCAGAGAAAAATAGATATCTTAAGTATTTTTCGGATTGCTATTTTTAAATAAAAACGACGTAGTCCAATGTTTCACGGAAGATTTGATGGCAATAAAATCATGTGATGACCAAAAAATTGACAGTCTTACAGATTATATTTTAAATAATTACGTTGACGACGATGCTGTAGTGTAGTTTCTCACCAAGCTTTGGAATGATTTTTCAACAAGCACTTATCGAACCATTAACAGCTGTGAAAGTTTTCATGAAAAATTAAATGCATTTTTTTACTTGGGATATCCAAATATTTTTATTCTTGTTGACACTTTTCTGGGGACTGGAAATACAGTTAGATACATATATAAAATTATGAAGCAAAGAAACTAAACCATGTAAAAAAACATTGGAAAAGGAACAATTTTTACGGTAGCAGACAAACAAATATACAAATAACCAAACAAAATTTGCAGATTTGACTTTTTAAAACCAATATTATTTAAATTTTTACCAGTAACTAATAAGCTGAAGGGATTCAACTCGGACAACCTAACAATATTGGTCAGATTCAACCCCGATAACCCAAAAGTATTTGCGGAACTCGATTCAATATTCACTTCATAACTCATATAGTTTAAAAAATATATTAATTAACTAAAATAAAATCAATAAATTTAAAAAAATGAACGTGGATCTAAAGCTCTAAACTGCAATATATTTCTTTTTTCTACAATACTTTCATTGTACTTATTTTCTGGGAGCACCCTTGAGCCAAGAAGAAGGGCCATCCCTAGAGCAGGGCGAGCTCTCACCACAGTTGAACAGGCCCTGCTATTATAGATACAACAACAAAAAATGTCATTAATGAGCAAAAAATATACCTACTCTTCTTATTCCCCCTGTTTGCGACTATGATCTTTGCCCCTTTATACCTATATATGCAGCTGATGATAGTAACATTTTAAGCCCCGCAATTTTACTTTGCCCCGAGCCCCGCAAATCGTAGGGACGGACCTGCCAACAAGTTACATAGTTATTAATAAATGTTGATTTGTAAGTTCGTGATTCATATATACGAGCAAAGAATACAAACTGTGTGTTAAAACACATGCAAAATGCTGCTCGTTATTAACATTTATTCTATCTGATGTCGATTGAACGGAGAATAATAATTAATCGTTTAAAAGCGAAACCAGACAAAAACAAAAACGATCGGCGTTGCCGATACGTCTTTTAAATTAAATCGCGTGTATAATATTATGTTTATACTCACGTTCATAAATAAAGTACAAAAACGCGGATGAAATGCAATTGGGCGCGCGAACAGTGAACTTTTATATGGTTTCGCAGAGTATAACCAACCCGCTGTCTACAACATACGATATTAATAATAGTAGGTTTTCTTCGCCGTTGTATAATAAAATAAACTTCAGCAATACATTCGCAGTTCTCACAAGTGATTTAATTTTAATTTCGGCTTCTCACCTTAACAACAGGTAGGTAATAGTGACGACGACAACAGACAACACGTGCGTTTCCCCTCTACTCGACCAAACAAGCGGTAATTCGCCAGAGAAAAACGAACTGAAATAATATTATTATTACAACCATCGTCGTATCAGGCTAATAAAACCTTGGAAACCGCGTTGAGGTACTGTGAGGGGATGTAGAAGAGGGGACATGTAGGCGGGAGTTCTTTTTATACGTCATGCGTTAATATGGTATGTAATTATACACGTATGAATTCACGTGCGAATTTGGATGAACATAAAAAATACAATAATTATAATATAATATATTACTATTTTAAATTTAGAAAAAAATATAATGATTAAAAGTCGTGGTTTTTATTTTGGAAAAATCGCGGAATCCCGTAAAGAATATTTTATTATGCTGCCGGTAATAATAATACATATAATAATTAATATTAATATGATTAACATTGAAAGCAAACGAACCGCGATGCGTACCACCTAGATCCATTATAATGATATAAACATCATTACTCACCTATAGCTCTACACGGTCAGTGGATTCCTATTTAGTTTTATCGTAAATACTTAATGTTATATGCGCGAAAAGCGATTTCTAGACCGGCACGCCTGCCTGATTTTCACTAACCGCTCATTTTGATTCGCAATAATTAAGAGAGAAAATCCGAAGGATCCTTGTGCGTACACGGTAGATTGAACCTGCAGTTTAATTACATTTTTTTTCGTACGAATCTATATTACAATTATACCATCATCAACATTTGACTATAAGAGAGTATAGTAATAACACAACACGCGTATTTGTAATAACTATATAGTAGCAAGCATTATAAAAATATAACAACTCGATAAAATAAGTGGCACGTAATGTAACAATATCAAAGTCAACAGAGGGCACAAGTTCAAACACCGTTCGAGGAGGCAATTTTCTCAATTCGAGAACACGTTATGACGTGATATTGGCTACCGACAATGCCGCCGCACGATGGACATCATATCTAACACGCTGATGTTTATCATGTACAATGATAATAATGACGACAATTGTAATAAATTATAAAAGAATACTATCAAAAACGCGATATATGGCACGCCGCGAAGGTCGGGTTTTGCAACGACGAGGTTAACCTTGTCCGCACGCGGTTTGTACGCCGTAGATATATGCCAAGCGTTTTATATGGCACACTACTATACAACACAACACAATAACCGCGTGCGTATTGTAAACGATCGACCGGGGCGGAGGCGAAGACAAACAGGCGCGGCGGCAGCAGCACGAGAGGAAAAAAACACCCGACGACACCGACCGTTTTTGAATTCGTGCCATAAAGTGTAACCATATCGGCCGTTCGGTGTGCGCGTTTGTTCACCGCTCGAGGCGTCGGCGATCCGATTACCTACACGCGCATTATTGACAAACCCGTAGGTACATAATATTAATATAATATAGTTTATGTTCAGAGTTCTAATACACACCTCCAAATATTTTTCTACGCTCTAAACGCAATTTTATTATTGTGAAATTTTTTGCGTTTACCGGTAGGAAGGTAAAGATAGATACGCGATCGCGAAAATATACGATAAATCCTATAGATTCAACTGTAGACATAATGACTACCTATTTATAATTATCTGCATATCGTATGTGGAATAATATACTTATTGCGAAAAATGTTTAAAAACTGTTGGTGAGATAATATGTGATAACGCAAAATATGATCTGCAATGAAAAACATCGGGAAACTAGATTATTGTTATGATAATTTAAAATACTGTGTTATCTCATCACATTGCACCGCCACTGAATAGGTGCAGCAGTTGCAACGAGGTTGGGTGTGCCTCTTGCAAGGAATCCGTTGTGATTACAGGATGTGGGCGCTGCGGTAACGAAAAATAAAGTAAAAAGTAAATAGACTACACAAAACCGGACGAGTATAATTTGTTGTTATGATGGTATACGAGACAACTAAAATGTACTTTGAAATCCATACTTATCACTGGTATTTTTAACAATCGACAGTTACTTCGACAGACAATGATTGTTTTAAGATTTTATTCCTTTTTAATTTAATTTATAACTGTTGTCGATCCAAATAAAAAAACCGACTTGGAGTCTTGACATTACACCAACTTATACACCCCATTTTCGTGTCAATCAATGCAAAGTATGAGCATCACATGCGATTCATTGAACTATTGTTATCACAGATATCATAATAAACGATATAAAAGCTTTCACTTTTATCAAGATAACAATAGCAAATAATCTTTTGGTGGACCTAATTGTATATACGTAGAGTTTACTGCCCAAAGTCTGCGAGAGAAAACGAAAATAGTAATAATTATTATATAAAAACCAAAATATTTCCCAGAACCCTGCAGGCTACAATTGACAAATGACAAATAATTTTTAGAAACCGCGTGGGAGATCTTTGTTATTTTCGTTAAGATTACAGCCGTCGCGTTGATACAGTTCAATTGTATAATTATAAAACACCGTAAACGTATTATGACTGACGTGAGAGACATGTTTGGAAAAAACAAAACGAATGTCATCGAGCAACAAAAAAGTTAAATCATTTTTCTTTGTGACCGTAGAGCAAATGATTATCGTTCGGATAAATGTTTTTTTCTTTTGGAGTGAAATTAGATTTGTTGTTTTATCGATTATATTGCAAATCAATCATGAAATATACTATTATAGTCGTCTAAAGTATGAAATCTTAAATTATTCTGATCTAACACATAGGATAGTCTGTTAGTAGTATTAAAAAAGTTTTTAAAACACGCTCCATGGATCAATATGTACAATGACGACATCCAAACGAAATAGAATCCCGGAGTCGCGATCTCGACTAATTTCGACCTAAATAATAAATTTATATATAACGATATCAACTGCTCAGTCGACGACGATAACCTCTACGAGGGACACTATTCGTGTCGTCGTACCTTCAGTTCTCGTTTAGTGAGTCGGGGAGAGAAAATCAATGTTTCGAGTGCGTTTTTAATGGCATTTTCCCACCATCACTGCCTCCACCAACGCCACAACTACAGCGCGGCACGTCGAGACGCATCCTATACTCTTTTACCGTATATATCTATAAAACACGTATAACGTGTACATATATATATAATTATTATTATTATTATTATTTCGTTCTCGGTACGTTATACATACATCTATCTAAAGATATATGTATATATATAAACGACGTAGAACAGATGTGCGAGAGCCGCCCCCGTCCACTCCCTACGTAACCCCATCACGGGCAGACAGGATAAATAAATTATGTGAGGCCCCCCTTGACATGTGTTTCTCTTGAGCGACTTCCACACACGAGGAACACACATAACACCGCGGCTGAAGAAAAAAATTTAACTGAAATAACACAGACTATAGTAGTGCCGCCCCTCATCAGAGAGGAAATTGTTCATTTATATTACATACACAATCAAAGAATATGATAAGCCGAAAAAAAAATTATATAATTGTCGTTGTCTCAATGTCTGCTAGCTTTCAATAAACTAAAATATTATTATAATCGAGCAAACGAACGACCGACAATACCAACGATATTTGGACAGAGCGCGAATTCGAGGCCTGAAGGCTAATTGATATACACGATCGAACAAAATCGTTTTTATCTGCAAAAATATCGTCGTCGTACCTTAGGTATACTGATTTATTAATAATATTTAATCGCGACAAAATTAAACGATTAGCGATGTAATATTACTTTAATATTGTCTATACTACATACAAATAATAATATATGCATACGGTGTACACAATTCGATACACATAAAGATAGTATTAGGTGTGAACAGTCTTAAACACCGTTATCAGGATTTTCATCGAATATGCGATTATACTATACTGTATATACATCATAAGCATGTGTACGGATGAGATCTTGAAAAATTTTAATATTTATATAGAGTATAAACATACGGAATGAATTCTGGTGTTTTCAACTGACGACATCTAAAGTTTATTCGACACGTATTAGGTCTAAATATTAACAAGGTGTCTTAAAAGTTTTTTATTATATACGACTGATAATATATCTTTGTTTAAAACTGTTTTCAAAGAAATCTACTTAACAGTTAGCGTAACATTTTTGTCAATATAGTGATAATATTTTATCGTCAATCCGGCAATGCATTTTTAATATCTTAAGAAATAAAATTACTGTTTTTTAGTTTTTAGAACACATTAGGTAACTTAAATTTTTCAATGGCTGTCATTAAAATTAAAAATGTATTCGTTTTCCAAAATATTGCCTTGATTGACGAAAACTATATATAATTGCAAAAAGTTAATGACGATAAAATAAAAAAATATATATACGGTTTTCGAACGTATTTAAAATCAAACACATGTTATTGTGTACTCCACGGTTGGCCACAGTCCATATGGTCAATGGACACTAGGTTTCATACAATAATAATATAAAAGGTAATTTTACAGCGATAGTTAGTATATAAATCCGCTAATTACGAGGAAACAAATTAACTATCACTGAGACCATTGCGCGGGAGTTGACCGTGCCAAGTTTCCCAAACCAATTTCATTTACGAGAATTACAATAAGCTTTTTTTTCTCACCATTTGCAAACGATATTTAAACGTTTGCTTGGCAACCGGCAATACTGTATTGCTCGACTCGTGTCATATATAATTCATTCGTCAGTTACATATATGAGCAGCCGTCCCGTAAAAATATCACATGCGTTGTAGGTACTTGTACAAAAAAAAAAAAAAAAATACATAAAAATATACATCGACCAAAATAGGGGAAAAACATTCTTTTTTTTTTTAGTCAAGCACAAAATTCAATACCACGTTTCATTGTCAAAAAAACCTTTTGTTTATACAACCTATACACGTATATAGGATACATAAAATGTACAGCGATACTATTATTCAATCTACTCGATAAATCGTAGGTCGTAATATAATATGTCATTGAACGGGAATAAAAAACCTCTTTTCACGATTATGATGGTTGGAGGGTAGTTGATAAGTGGGTCGTCGTACAAGACGCCGATGAATGCAAAAAATATCAGAATGCCCGTATCGTAAATTTTAGAAAAAGTTAAACTTTTATTTAGATAAAAGTAGAAAAGAGAAATGAATACGTTGAAAAGCTAGCGGACTGTCGAGTAAAAATAAAAATGCGAAAACACGGCTGAGCACTTAATAATATATAAACTCACATCGAGCCTGATATATACAGACGAATTGTATTATACGAATATCGATCGTTTGGAGAGCTGAGGAAGGGCTTGAAGCGGACGGCTGCGTCGGTCCAAGGAGCGAAAAGATACTACTTATAACATCACATTATTTGAAAACTGCATTTTTTTCGTTTATTTCGTTTTTAAGGACATTTTTTAAATGTATAAATATTATTATCGTTATAATTTATGAAATAGACTCTTCGTTATACGGTTAACGTTGAAGCAAAAGAAGCAGAGGAGAAAGAGGGAGTAATGGTGAACGCGGTCAGCGGGGTCATTGTAATTAGTGTAATGGACTTTTGTTTCGTGTTTACACAACTAGAATAGCCATCAACAGGCAGAGAAAAATAATAACTCCTAATTTTTCATATGTCACGAACAATATATATGTAAATAATTTTATAGCATATTTTATTCGTCATGTAATTAATATATGAAATAGGTACTCATACCTAAGCTTCTTCCGCCTACAACAGTAGTAGCAGTGGCATATTTACGGAACCTTTTTAAACTTCTACAAAAACACTCAAATATGACGTTCCAAGAATTAGGGCGAACGAAATTGTGTGCGATTTTCGAAACAAAATATTATTAGTCCACTTGGCTGCGCTGTTGGCGAGGGTCATTAAAAATAACTCGTAGACTGAGGTGACGGCGACAATTATTACCCCCCACGAATACTTAAGTTGAAAAACTGGGCACACATAAAAGTTGGGGTTTTTTGAAATATTTCGGACAACAACGACGAGATTTATCAGGTGTCAATGAGGGGGCGCGTTCCAAATATTATTATACGCGCGAGAGCCAAGAATGAGAAATAATGATAATGTCATGCAACAAACGCGTTTTTTCTATACAGAAAACCTTAGTTTTTATTTGAACCAATGTAACGGTAATGACTTACTATAGGTACAATATACTATTATATAATATTAATTAAATTTTATTTTACTGATGACACAGGTACGGCGAGTGGAGCGGTTAATGGCCCGGGTAAAATATAGTTGCAACAACGAAACGTCTCGACGAGATAAGATTTTCAAAGCAGGTATACAATACACATCCGCCGAAGGCCGAATCCAGACTAGTCTTAATCGCCATCGTCATAAACGCGCGCGCACAGCCCAGTCGGCCGACAATAATACGCTATATTGGGTACAATCCTCCCGGCGGCGGCCGACGAGTCTCACACACGCACGCGACGCGGCGATTTCTAAACAACTATGAGCTCTAAGCCTACATAGTAATCGTCATCATCGGATGCGCCGCGCGACGTCGATTCCTATTAGTTTACACATATTTCATGATTTAATGTTTACGTTGTACTCACTGGATAGTATAGCCCCTGATGGGGAATCAAATAGGGCGTTGCAGTCCACAGCTTGAGGCCGTATCGAAAAACTTTGCTTATCACAAATGTAGAAGGGCGGACGTCTGACGGCCTAACATGCTACACTTCGATGGCGCGTCTCCAATGCGTTCGTTTCGGTGATGATCGATTCTGGGAGAAGTTAAAAAATCGGCAAGCAGTAGGTTACGTTTACACGACGCGTTCGAAAACCGGCGTGTGGCGCGGACGTAGGGAGAAAAGAACTGCTCGGTAAAAATATCTAGTAAACGCGGACGACGACGGCGGGTGATAAAATATTGTGGGTAAAAAACAAACGCGACGAACAACGTATATAAGATTAACGATTTTTTATTATGCTAATAAAGATTGATACGATTCGATAATAACAACGAAGATGACAATAATAAAAACCAATTCGAAACAAATGAAAAAAAATATATATATAATAGAATAATAATAACAACGCCGACGATTTCGTGCGTGCGTGTGCCTGTGCACAGTGAAACGAAAACTGAGAAATGTTTTGCAAACCGACACAGACGCCCAGTGGCACAAACACAATCTGACGAATGGATTGGATACGGGAAAATGAACGAACGTACGGCTCCCCGTCCACCGTGCCTTTCCATCCCCTCCCATTGGAATAACGCTCGCGCAAGAGCGTGCGCGGCGGACGTGAGAGAGAAAGAGTGTGCAGCAGCGGCGAGGGGTTATCCCCACCGCCGCCGCCGAGGCGCGCGCGAATCGATGAAACAGATCGGTCGGTCGGCACTCGGCATGCTCGGCTCGCACCCGCTCCGCCATTGCACCGGCCACCAGCCGGCGGGCTCGCGCTCGCAAGGCCCCGCGCCGCCGCCCAAGACACAATGCCTCCCAACAACAAATTCCAAACCTTTCGAAAGGTCCCGTTCGACAAAACGTTATTATTATAATTTATGTTCATATCATAATATTACAGCAGGTAATGCTATCACGGGCCACATCGTGTATACATTGTTTTATTCGCATTAAAACGCTACTGTAAAATAAACACCTAGACTAGTATAATGATCTAAGGTACACACTTCTGGTAGGTCATAGACAAACGATGATATATTTGAATCCGGGATGGGTAAGCACTAAATTACTTCTAAAAAACGTCACTCGTTACCGTAAAAAAAAGTACAAAGTAGGAAGTTTTTTAGTTCGCATCATAAACGAAAAATAATATGTTAGGTTGGATTTATTAATGAGTTAGTCATTGTAGAAGTTTTATTGTTTAAGTAATAGCATTGAGTATATAAATTATACTATATACTCAATGGTAATAGGTATATCATTGTTTTTTGTTACAGTTTATGCTGAATAGTTATAATTTGAAAATATTTTCTTGGACTACCGTACATTTAATAAATAAATATTTAAATATTTAAAAACATTTTAAGAATAATAGAGCAATCTTTATTTAAAATGCATACAAAATGTTTGATTTTAAAATTAAAATATGAATATTACAACAGTTGCAATCTAGATAAGAGTTATTTGATAACACATACTATGTAGAACGCCGACATGGCATGCATTAATTATATCGAAAATAATAAAACTAACAACACGTTACTGTCATTACTTCAAAAGTAACGACTAACGAGCAGTTGTTACGTCATGTCACCAAAACTGACATATTTTCTACAATTGTACTGTGTATACATTTAAATGCAAGACGGTAAAAGAAACTTTCTTCCTCTCATCCACCATGAAAAAAAACTATGATAATAATAACAATAATATTATATCATCGAGACCAGACGGGTCTTCCTTCAACTGGTGTCAGCGGCAGCGTGTTGCTCCTTACCGGACACAATAACTTTACTAATAAGGGGAATAAAAACAATCAGTGAAAACTTAGTCAAGTGCATAATACTCTATAATACTATTATAAGTATTAAGTTGTATTATTATTATTATTACTCTAAACATATTACGTATATATGACGTCCTACAATAGTTAATATAAATACTGTTAGTTTTCAATTTATTCAATGACATAGTTTTTATATTTAATGATTTTTCTGAAAATGTGTAATTTTCAAGAGAAAAAATATCAAGTATATAAAGAAAAATCTTACATAAATAATAGATTATTATTTATTAATTAATTAGACAAATTTAAGTAACGAAATTAGAAATTGAATACACGAATATTAAATTGTAATATTTTTATAATAAATAATATTAAAAAGTCATAAGTATATTAAATTATTATTTTATACGTAATAGGATTAAGAATACACATATATAAAAGACACACAATCGGTCCAACACACACAGACACACCACTGTATGTATATATTGTTCACATTTTTTTCACTATCTAATATTAAATGAGAAATCAATTAAAATAAATATCAAACTTACTACTTGATAGTTAAAAAAGTTAAAAACTTAGATTATAAAAGTTTTCAACTTAAGAAAAAAGTGATGTGAAGTTAAAAAAAAACCTGACAAACAAAAATATTCATAAATATTTGTTGAAAGGTCATTAATTCCAATGAAGTCAAAATGTATCAAGAGATACGCTGATCATTATCGATAATGCGTTAGATAATGCTGAATTTCTTTGTACTGTGTACTTACTGTTCGTTAAAGTTTAAAATTATTATTTTATTTGTTAATATAACATAATTCAAAATATTTCAAAAATGTATGGATAAAATATTTTTGGTTCTTATTTAAAAGTATAAAATTATTTAATTTGATAAATTCACCGTATTCCTTCTTTGAACCTAACCTAACTAAGTTAGCAAATACAATCGGAGAAATATTTTTATTTTGACTTTGGAGTATGTAAAAGCAACCATCGACAAGACTCAAAACGATACACTCAAAAATACGCCATTAAATGAATATAAAACATTTCTTGACGTGGGATTTATGATGAACAAGTGAACAACATTATCAACATTGACTTCACGTGTACAATGTGAAATATCATAATATTATAATAATTTCGATAAAACGTTTAAAACGTGAACATCAAAATGAATTAAGATAATAATTGTCAGAGGTTGGAAACAAAAAGCGTTTTTGTTCTCATACATTTATCATACAATACACACATTTTTAATTACCAGAAATTATAACAAGATGTGACGTAACAATTTCGTTCTCGTTGTTCTTAATGTTATTAATCGTCTTCTTACAATATTATTTAAGTCTAAAATCCGTACATTTGTGTTTATAAAATAATATTAATTTACATACCAGAAAGTATATTACTGATTGTGTAAATTACTCGTTTTCAATAATTTTATTCATTTTTGTTTAGATATTCAAATTTAAGATATTTTAATTTAAGTATTGATTACTAAATTAAAAATTAAAAATCTACAAAAATATATTCTTAAAATGTATATTCATAATACTATATAAGTTTAAATACAATTGGTATTATTGATTGTAAAATAAATTGATATATCAACTTCATCAGGGTCCGACATGCATAGGATTATTATTTGCTTGTATTTTGTAAACTTTTATTCGATTATTATTGTATGTAAAGAAACGAATGTGGAAAATCTATTTATATTAAACAATTTTCTAGAATAACATGTTGAATCAAATGTAAAAACAAAGAATATCATATTTTTAAGGAAAAAAAAAATGACCTAAAACGATCGAATTTCAAATCTACTGCTAATTCCATGCCAATGAAAATGACATAAAACTTTCTTGGAACAAAAAAAAAAAAAAACGATATTGAGTGACACGATATGTATATTTTTAAATTCCAATGAAAAAAAAAAAAATCAAACCTGCATACAATAATTTTAAGTAATCAAAATAATTATGACTATAAAAATAATAATCATAATTCAGAAATCGACATAAACCAAGATGGTTTCGTGATATATTTTAAATCGTGAACCAATAAAATAATATACGTAATAATTATTAATTATTCCACAATTTAAAACTGAATTTCACACGGTAGAATCGGTAGGTAGATATATACTAACTTATAAATCTTAATGACGATAATCGAAAGTATATTTACAAATTCAATGACATGTCATATTATGTCACAATAATCGTTTCACAATACATATGAAATATATACGATATATTATACACGTATCACATTACAAGTGCATACCTGTATATACTTTAAACACGAGTGTATGCAGTCTGTACTGTATGATGTACACAAATACATTTCATTTATTTATTGGAAGATAGCAATTTTAAACTTTGAACACTAAACAAACATACATCCAACAACCTAATTATAAATGTACCGAAAGAGCCAAAACCAAATTTGCAAAAGGAATTATTTTTTATCAGTAGGTGTACGTATTACACTAATATTTATTTTCCTTTTATCGTTGCGTAACGATGTTATCTCGTTAATGTTGGTGTTAGATTTTTTTGAACTTCGGTCGTTATGAAAATATATATTGCTCATCCAATGTGCTTTTATACGACGTAACAGAATGAGTACTTACTTAATAATTATGTTTAGCAGTAATTGCGGAATTACTTTAGAATTAAAATAATAGGTTATGTCTTCTTGCGACATTATGATGTGAAATAGAAACCACCAAAATGATCTTTATTCTTCATATCTGGTCTCGTAAATCATAAATCATAATAATCATGTAACGACATCGCGGTCAATGCCATAATATATTTTGTGTTGGGATTTCAAAGTAATACAATTTGTATTATACACACTACACAGAAATAATTTCAATAATTTTTTCCACACATTTATTAATGTAGGCGATTACCCGGCAATGTTACCAATAGACAATCAAATAATTTTACTTTTATCAAACTGTACATAAATATAATAATTGTGATTCAATAGGGCAATAACGATAAGAAATATAAGTTCAATGTTCAAACTATATAATATACTTCGACCCATCTGTGAAACAATCACAAACATGGTCCCCGATAAACAAAATGTACTCAATGAAAAAATAGTTTAACACAGTCACTTTCTCGAAATCGTGTGTTGGCGGAGTGGGGACAGTAAACTTGTATATTTATTATTTTTTAAAGAATGTACGTAGAAAATGACACGAAACTTCCTACTTCCATAAATCTTTATTTTTATTTTCTTCGAGTCCTACCCACCATATCAAAATGAACGCAAACTACATAATATTATTATAACATCGAATGCGTATATTAAATTACGTATTATATTGCTTATGTCGCATTATAATGTTCTGTTATGAAGGTAAAGTTACATTATTTTTGAGTCAATCATTAACGAACAATAATTTTACATTATTGCCCTACATTACATATAAATCGTTGTGTTTGAATACTGTAAGACTATTGGACACTGTCCCTCTGTCGATACAGATGATCAAAACAGGGTGCGCCTATAAGTGAAAGTATCATTACAATAATGCATTTTTTCTAATTTAATATCTAATTTATTATCGTTGTACCATCAACGATTTTTTTTTTATTTTGTTGAACTCTGAATAATGAAAATAACGGAGTCACGGAACGTCGAATTAAAATACAATCGAATTCAAATCGAACGATAGCGTGAACACTGACGGATTGTCGCATCGTCAAAACCAAATGCATAAAAGTGTATTAAAATTTAAAATTAAAGCTCAAAACCGGATATATTATGCACGCAGAGGGCACAATTCGCATAATAATTATACTGTGTACTATACCTAGGTCGAAGTCTGAGCGGGATTTTTATCATGGAGGCGTGTCGGTGCGTTAAAATCAAAAGTGATTCCCATAACAAATTTCAACCACGGCCAACTTCTGTAGTAATTTTTACATTTTTACACGATAAAACTAATTTTTGTGTTTCAAAAACTTAATAATTTCTTACGTTAGCACCTTCCCATAAGTTATGATTTTGATATAAATGTATCTTGATACATAAAATAGGAAGTACTCGAAGAATTACTGGCTAAAGTTAGTTAAATTTGTACTTAGATAATTATTCAAATGCATTATTTACAATTAAATGAATAATTTTATAATACAATCATTCGAATACAAATTACTCGAATACATTTTTAAATATAATTATTTAAATAAAATAATATGATATTTGTATTTAGAATAATATATTTAGATAAAATTTTATTCGAAAAACGCTATACTCTGCCACTGTGCACACAAAATAAATCTTAAATCTGACAAATATGTGTACTGACAATCTATAATACTATCGACAGGATTTTAACGAAATTTGATTCACACATATCTCGATTGTTTTTGTTTGTTTATCGTTATTCAGTACACAAATATCTCGGATTAAAATGGAAATAATATTTATGATATTTTGGTCACGTAAAAATGTTTATTTTTTAAAAAAAATCATATGAAACGAGCACCTAACCTGTGTAAAATAATTAATAATGTATGTTTAAACAATACAATTGTTTACCAGGGTTAGTGCTGACGCGTTATGTAATAATAACATCTCCGTTGAAATTAAAGGAATATTATAAATGTATAAATTAGATTAATACTGTTTTCCATTTCGAAACATCGAAGAATCGAAAATAATCAGCATTGACCACAATAGAACTCGTGTTCATGTTTTCCAAATAATGTTGAACAATTTTTATTAAATCAGAAATAAAATTAGGTAAAATAGGACAAGTAGTAGTAATAGCCAACTAGCAGTAATAATAATACATCCATAATATTCATACGTATTTTTCAAAATAGAACAATTACGTACTAAATTATAAATTATTTATTATTTATACTAAATAAATAGTACTTTAATTATTATAGTTATAGAATTTACTTTACTATTACATAATGGTTGTAATATGGACACTCGATCATTAAGTTAACAAGGAAACTCGAGTGTGCTTGTTCCCAAGTCACTCCACGCCACGTTTAAGAATATGTTAACATACTCGTGGAGTAGGTAGTGTAATTTTTAGACTGTCTTTACTATTCGTCGCTATCAACATAAGTTCGTCGAAAAAACAATGTATTGAAAAAAAATGTATTAAACGGAGTCGAGTATTTCCACTTGAAACTCCAATTGAGACTATTAATATTATGTTCATATCGAACGCAAACAACAAGTCCAAACCGAAATATCTTTTTCTTCTGTCCTACACGACAATTGACAGTAATAAATCTATAGGCTATAGTGGTTGCGAATCGTTGTATCAAATACAGTAAAAATTTCGAAACACGCGAAGCTTAGCGCGGTAAATAATCAAAAACAAAAATTCGAATGTTTATAATACTTGTAACGACTTACATTGAGTAGTGAATTAAGTCCTTCCCAGGCACTGTCCAGCGCGCTGACAACATGTATTCGGTCGTATCGACTCATTTCACGATGCCTATCCCAGTGACTGTAGCTCATTAAATACGTTTCGGCTTTACCGGTCTGCAGTAATTTTATCCTTTGGTTTCGGCAAGAAAAACGACAATGTTAACGGCGGATTACAAACGCAAAAACGACTGGCTGTTAACGCGAAGATGACGAACTGCAAATGCGAAGGCGACGGACGACAAAACAGGACGTGCAACTGAGCAAGGTGCTGTACCTATTTCAAATGAATTGGTTTTTACTATTTTCCTGTGTTATCTAATAACAAAAAAAAAAACAACAACAAATAACTAGTCCCTACGAATATAAATAATATTCGAAGACATCTAATTATAGACATTCACTCAAAATTAAATACTAGACTATAATATTGGGGCGTCGAGTAGAGGACACATAATATTATACAAATATAATATTAGTGTGTGTGCGTCCGATTTGTGAACTGTATACTGTACAATGTAAATAATTGTTTGATATTACATCCGTTTTCGTAAGGTTTAGCAGCTGATATTAGATAACGGTTAAACACTTTGGAAACAAAACTACGGCTTAAAAGACTATATAATAATATATTATTAATTAATAATCATTATTATGCGTGGGATATATTTACCTACATCTATA
Organism: Melanaphis sacchari; assembly: GCF_002803265.2. Taxonomy (NCBI): domain Eukaryota; kingdom Metazoa; phylum Arthropoda; class Insecta; order Hemiptera; family Aphididae; genus Melanaphis; species Melanaphis sacchari. Next base: position 13,134,735 of record NW_020270366.1, read on the forward strand.
AAATAAAATTTTAATTTATCAGATTTTTCAATTGACCACTTTAAAAAATTTAGATTAACTGATATTTTATCATAATTAGAGTTAATGATGGACATGACTATCTATAAGATTGAAGCAATTATAGTAAATCATATTATCAATTCCTGTTAATTGTCGCTGTTGTTATATTAATTCGATAGATGTTTAAGTATAACAATCGTGAAATATAATTTAATGATAATAATCGTGTTTTTCTTTTGGTAACATATTTAAGCTGTTGAAGAGTCGAAATGTTAAAAAATATATCGCGATTTATCAATATTTTATAGTAATATATATATACTATGTACTATCATTGATTATAATCAATAGTACCTACTAAGTTTATGTAGATATAAAGTTACAAGATATATGATAATAAATTAATATAATCTTTCAGAGACTAGTAGGTATGGATATTAATTATTATATGAACTTACTTACCTAATTAGTTTTTCATGATGCAAAGTTAATGGTAAAATATCGTTTGTTAGTTTGCCCTTGAGTTGGGGAAAACTTATCAGTTACTATAGTTATAACTACCATCACTGCTTATTCGTATGCCATAAAAATTTAACCATGTTTAGTCAAATACAACTATATTAATGTAATCACTAATCAAATATTCGAACGTACCTACTCGTATTGGTTATCCTTGACATCTGTTCATAACACGTAACTATCCAATATATTAATGTCTTATATAATAAATTATATTATTATATGGTTTACAAATAATAATTATGATTCGTATAATCGACAGTTTCTATGAAAGTTATATGGACGTATACAAATTTAAATTCGGTCAAAATAAGTTTAGTACTAGAATATGATTTTACTTGCCTTTTTTATATTTTCAAAAAATATTATGAAACAAACTTCTTATAGAAATGAGGTTTATGGACCAATTACAATGATTCAATTATTTCAGTAGCAAGAATGTCTTAGATTGCTTAGATTAGGGCGTAAATATCTTAAAAATAATCTCATACTTAATAATTCAAAAATTAGAATTTAGGAAAATGTATCTAGGTGACATGGTTTTTATAGAATTTTTGAACTTATAATTATTGTAAAAATAAATATTATTTTCTTTTATTAGAAATTCGTTTAATCTAAATTCTTCTCATTTTAATCTTCAACGACGATTCATGAAACGATAAAGTATGCTGAATGCTATACTCTTGTTTCTTGATAATAAATTGTTGATATTTATAAGTATGTGAATGGAATGGAGCAATAAAATAAGACCAGAGCATGAAAATGACGAATACTTCTCTGAAATTGTATTAAAGTGAAATAAAATGCATTTAAGTGTGTATGTTTTAGATCAACATTCCCGAATATTAAACAATTTTATTAATTATTTTATTATTTATTGCAACACATCAACGATTATCTAATACAAGTATAAGATGTACACAGTACACATAACGCAAACAGAAAAAAAACCGTGCAAACAAATCAAAATAAAACGAAGTTATTATTGAGTAAATTATTACCGTTCACTGTGTGGTCTTATTACGAAATTGAAGTAACTAAAATGGCGCACTTGGTAATTTTGTACGAAAAACAAAAGCGGTATTCTACGGGCGTATATGAAAAGGAATACAAACGTCACAAACTATTGCGTGGCCGCACGAACAACACGGACGTTTAAGTGGCGCACAGCAAACAATGCGTTTATCGTATTCCTCGACGTCCGCATCCTTTTGAAATCGACGGTTTGTACAGAAGTGTCCGAATCAGGCATTGTGTGCCATACAGCATTTTCATTATATTATGTCAAGACTGATTTCCGGGCAAACAGACGGATTCAGCCACGTCCAGATCAATGTTTGCACATTCGCGTCCATCGAAATCGCGATGAATTCGTTGCCATCGCGACAAGTCGCTTTACGCTTTGTATGTCCAATATATTATAACATACATTCCAATAACGATTCCAACAATCGGAACAAAAAAAAAAAAAAATTTTGTTCCCTGACGATGTTTGTTGAAACCTTTTCAGTAATGACATTTGTTCATCAAAACGAATCAAGCCGTGTTCAGAAATTGGAGATCGCTATTTAACATAATATGGTCATCTCGTTTTACTCGTGTGCGCAGACCGACTGACGGGAATCTGAAATTTTTGAAATAACCAGTACTATTGAACAGTATTATTTACCAAAAAATTGAAATTTAATACTCAAAGTTCTTTACAACTAATTGCACATCATTTGAAAAATCTGTCAATTGTGAAAGATTACGTCGAGTAGGTGTGGTGTCCGCCTTCATCCCCGATTGCAGTTAAAACTTGAAAAACATACCATGTACTGTTGGTCGCGGCACCTTTGACGCGTCGTTACTTTTTAATATTATTATTAATTTTATTTTATTTTTCTTAGAAACCTGTGGTCCACATCATTTATAATATATGCAGTGGACCGCATCACGAAGAGTGAACAAAAGTACGTTGAATATTCGTATCAACACTTTTTATATTATTTTATCTTGACCAAGATTTCAAAAAAATCAATTGACATCTAACTTTTAGCTATAAGTAGTTACTCGTTCAGAACGTATATTAATATATGTTCATAATATCTATAATAATAATACTATCACAAAAATAATGTTTAATTCTTATGTCTTAATAAAATATTTTTATTGATTATATTTTATAACATTATAAAATATTTGTTTTAATACGTTTAATAAAATCCGGAGTCTCAGTTAAATGTTTTAATGTTTATGTATCATAAGTATTTATTTTTTTTTTTTTTAAATATATTATGATTATTACTCAAACCTCTTCAGATAAAAGGTATAAGGGTTGTCACTCCAGACCTATCTACACAAAAATAAATTACAAAACTAATTTTTTTAAACAATTAAAACAACAAAGTTAATAAACTTAAACGAATATTTATATTTTATTAAAAAGAAAAAAAAACAGAACCTATGGCTCTCTTTGAAAATTTTTTTAAAATAAATACAAGAAATATTATTGGAAATATACTTTTCTATTAATTATTTTTAAGAAAAGATTTGAAAATCTGTTTTGATGCATTGAAGTTCTGAGTCATGTTTTGATTCACCGCACTGAAACAATTATCATGAAGGTGAGCTGACGGGAACGGCTAACGTCACATCTTGTAAAAAGAATTATACATTTGGATAGACTGATTTATCAAATAATAATCACAAATATAATTGTTTGACAGCTGATAACCACAGAACTATAACATTTAGTTTACATAAGCAGCTTCTGCTGCAGGTTGAAGTTAGATTAGGATCTCGAGATAAGTTAAAAAAAAATTCAAAATTTAAAAATATCATTCATTTTATCTTAAGTACCTTAATATTATATTCATTATGAAATAAAAAATAATTTTAATGTTACAAATATTATGTCATACTATTTAGAGGGGGATTAAGTCCGTGATTGCTCCCCAAATTATGTTTATTTAGTGCATACTACAAAAATTTGAAAGAAGTTCATCAGGTGGTATGTTACACCATCTCCCCTTTATACTTGCAGCACTATATACTTAATATTTTATTAAACTTAAGTCCGACGACTAGGACCATCAGATGTTGTAAGGGTTATGAACTGTGGATAGGAGTTAGGTTAATACGGTAAGTTGTTTTTACGATTGTTACAGTTGTTACGGTTGATAGCAAACACGTGTGGCAAGGTTTTTAACCACTATGGATCTGGGTGGTCACCCATCCAGGAGTTAGTATAGTTGTGTCTGTTACTTACTCCCAGTCGCATTCCGCGACTAGTAGCAGCCAACGCGCCACACCAAGTTACATACTTAATATTATTAATTATTTTATGCACATAATTTATATGTTTATGATCGGACATAACAATTCTTATTTTAATGTGAACTTTATATGCGATACGACACATGGTAAAATATGGAATACGAAAGTGCAAATGAGTAGATAACTGAATAAAGTCATACCCCCCTCCAAAATAAGGTACTTAAATAAGCCACTGTACCTACCTAATTGTCCTATGCATAAATTATCTCACGACTCGCACGCGTAGGTCTATGTTGTTATTATAGTTAAGGTCATTCGTGGTATAAATGTATAATATGTTCCGTTTGTTTTCGTTTTTTATTTTTACGTCACATAATTTTTAATGACGACATGACGTAACTGTTGCTAAAACGTAAAATAATCAACTAGTCTTGCACGCGTTGTTATTCTACCATATTTAGACATCATCTTATACATCAAAGTTTTATTTTGTATTTAACATCGTGGCGGCTAAATGTGCGAAATCGTCTTCGCATAATATTTAATATAGGAGCAGTTGAATAGAAAACATGCGCGTGAAACTATAGATAATGTCGACATCAATTAACGGCGAACCTACTCGTTTTCGACGCGATAAAATATTTTTCTAACAAACAATAATATAAATATTACACATATAGCTACTATAAATATTACTATAATAGGTATGTTAATATGTTATATAGTAGTTATAGTATTATAAACGCATATATATATATATGTTATATATGCTATGAACATCATATGGCCTGGGGATAATTCATACTTGCGAGTTATTATTTTATGAACGACAAATGACGCACGCTGACGCGATCGACACCTAAAACCCTCTGCGGTAGTCGAATTATACATTCATACCGTCAACTCTTCTTTCGAGTTGAATCAATTTTTCCTCTCGCGTTGCACATCATTCTCTAGCCCGCGTGTGTACGCATTGTACGTCTCGAATGGGGAATATCCTGTGAATTCGTTAATGAGATACATTATATCATTCGTCTGCACATTGAATATAAATCAATCGAGGAACGTATAATATCATGTGCCCATATACATATAATCCTTATATGTATATACCTGTTGCAAGCGCATACACAATATATTATATTAAGTATCCTTAACGTTGTGTCAATCATCTAATAAAATATCATATTATAACGCGTACAATGTACATAGTAATCGAAAAGGGTTTCTTTTTCACCATCGCTACGTAAAATAATTCAGGTAGATATTATACTACACGGATTTGTGTGATGCCGGACCCTACATTATGCTTATTTTTCAGTATACCTCACCCCGAGTCCGGACATCTGTTGCGTACCTACTCCGTACGACACGACGGATCATCTCTATAATATTTCATCACTATTTTTATTTGATCGTCCTTTTTGGCGCAACTATCAGCTATACATATCCTACTACCGACATAATATTCCGCACAGCTTTAAATTGTGAGTAAATTGTTAAGACATCTTATATTCAAATTCAAGTATAGTGATATGTTCCTATAATTAATATAAAGTAGATGTCTCGTCTGTACACTTGTTAGTAATAAACTCAACAAGCTTAACAATAGAACGTGTAAGAAAAAAATTAACGCAATATTTTATATATTTCATACGCAAATGTAAACCAACCACTTAAATCTATATAAATCTGAATCTAGAAAGTTTGGAAACCGTAATTTTATTCGTAGCAGCGATCATGCACAGATAACAATAATAGCAGCGCAGATAAAAATATAATATAAATTATAATGCTGTAGTTGAATACTGTACACTAAATGTCTGTACACCATGACTATTAGAGTAAAGTTCTAATTCTAACCTTCATGCTATATGCCTGCATACATCATACATACATTAGTCATTATTAAAGAATACATAGGGAGTCTTGATACAATTATTAATCATGGCTCTGCACTATGTCTGTTCGTTATAAATTATTACAATTGTATACAAAATTAATAACCTTAACCGTCTTATAAAAACATTATATTATACTCGTATTTTATGGTTAATGAAAATATGATATGGGCCCCAGTTTCTCGTTACTATTAGATGTAATTACATATTATTAGATTTCTTATATTTTTAGTTACATATATTTTCTGATTTAAAATAAATATACATCCGTATTTTATTGATAGCATTTTTAATGTTCTTATTTTTAAGGTTTAAAAATATGATAAAAAGTTCCACGAAAGTACTGCTTACAATAATGATAAAAAAAAATTAAGAGTAATTACTTCATACCTAACAAGTAACATTAGTAACATTTCTTCAATACTATTTATGAACATCTAAAATTAAAATTTTGACAAAATAGGATAATATATTCACGCATAGAAACTAAAATAATATTTTGATGAGTTCTTTTCAAATGATTTTTGTTTCTTAAATAAAATTCAAAGGTAATTATTCAATATATTTGTAGAAACTTGAGATTGTCTAAACTAATACTTATTATACTTACTAATTATAATTTTCTATGTTCAATGAATTTTTCGAAAAATTTAGGAAAAATATTAAAAAACATGAGTGAGCATGATTATTTTATGAGTGTTTGAAGTTAAAATGTTGTTAATATTCGTCAAAATTACGAACATTCTCAAAGCATCTTATGTGTATGATTAAAAATTAATAAAATTTTCAATTTTTTTTTCATTGCGATATTCGAAATTTAAATGTTGACAAAATTGGATATTTAATAAAAGTATAACGATTTTAATGATTTATTTGCAATAATTTACTATTTGGGGACATTTTAAAAATATATTAGTTTTAAGCAAACAGTAAAATAGATTACTGTAGTCTGTAATACTGTGATTTCTGTTGATATAAATATATAAAAAATATTCATAGTATACTATACAGACTGACAAACCGTTTCCGCTCATAGAATTGTTTTTAGTTTGTTATGATTATTATGATATTATCATTGAATTTAAATTAAGCACATTCATTACACTAATCCAGTAGCCTACTCAATAATATGGTGCATTCTACACCTACCTACTGTTCAATAGAGTGGTTACTGGTTACCTATACTTGCCGTTTTGTTTTTTTTATAATCATTTAAAGATGACACTCGTCTGCCCACTGTTAGTTGTAATATAAAGCACTTGAAAACACTTTCCATTGGGTTGTATTGTCGTATCAATTACATATGCGAGTAGTGTGCTGTGTGCAAGTGAAACTCGTTCACGTGGGTGCGTCGAGCGCAATACATAACATTATGATATGCATTATTAGGTTATTAGACCTCTGTGGAAGTGCGTACACAAAGCATCCGACTCGTTTTAAGCCCTCCCCGAACATGTGGGATGTTCTAGTGTAGTTTTGGTGCCAGTGTTACTTTCCGCTTATGGTAGCTTGCCGACCTTGCGGTCTACACCACGGCGGAAATTTTCGGACGCCAAACCTCAACACTCACTCACATTAAAACAACTACATAATATAAGCGCGTGCTAGTGTACGAATAACGCGATTACAGCTGTTACGAGATTCTTGCCGTATATGTTTACTACGAAGCATTCTTTGCGATTCCCAAACATAATGCTATACGTACGTATATAATAACGCGAACAGATAAACCGTTACTTTTCCTCAATTCTCAGCTGGATGATAATTTTTATGTTTTTCTCCGTCCAACTCACTACATCATCCGTATAATATAATATTATATGCGTTGTATATTGAGTAATAATTTGCTTTCTATGTATACTTTATAATACACATATAAGAACAACTCAAGCGTTCCTTACTTAAAAAAGAAATTTACTTAAACAAATTGTATTGTGTTGTATACGAATTATATTTAAACAATTTAATACGTATACCATTATTACACTATTAAATTGACATCTTTACCATTTTAATATTTCATTCAGCATATTGAAACTCCAAATCTACATTGCACCTATATATTGTTACAAAATAAAAGTTTTGACGTTAAAATTATGATACTTGAACATGTTGAAGAAATTAAGAAATAAAAATACTAGGAAAATCGTTTTGCTATATTATAAGTATAGTTTTGTAAATGTCAAGTGTAGGTGATGGATGTTCTAATTTTGAATTCAACGATAAATTACCGTAAACGAAAAAGGATTTTGAGCGGAGACAGCCGTCTTTGCGGTCATCTGATGGATCGTCTAAGGACATTTTATTACATAGTATAATTAAATTATTTATTTATCTATAATAGAAATTTGATATAAGTTGAACTAATTTTTTCCAAAAATCAAATCTATGATATTAGAATAATAGGTAATTAAATTAAGAAAAAGTATAAATATACAATCTTATAATGGCGAGGACTTATAGATAATAGATTAAATGATAATTGATAAATATACATACTATACAATATTAAACATAGACAATTAAAAATAATAATTTTAAATGTTTAAAAATCTGATGGAAATCAAAAAAAAAAAAATTATAACAATATTTAGTCAATATATATATATATATATATATATATTGTAGAGTTGAGAAAATGATAAGTTATTTATAATATCCTTATCCTTATTTCTATATCCAGGTAGATACTATTGTTTTTATAAATTCAAAAATTGTTTTTAAATTACATTATACATAAAACAATAAAACATATTATATTGTTTATAGTAAATTATATTATTCAACATATTTTAACACCAAATTTTATTATCTATGCGTATAGAAAAAGGTAAAATACTAAAATATGTGTCTACTGTAAAATATAGATTATCTAAATATTTTTATAATTTTAAATAACATACAAATCAATATTTAAAAATTATTTAATATAATGTAGTCAATTAAAATATTTACCTATTGCCTATTGGTTATAAGTAATTAGTAGTTGCAATTTAGCAGAACATTTTTTATGAAACGTGCATAAAAGAAAATTCTATAAGTTTAGTAATAGATATACTAAGATAAAATATTAATTAACTCTAATGAGTTTTACAAACAGTTTAAAAAAAAATAAAATGAAATAAATATTTAAAATTATTGTGGTTTTCGATTAGTTTTGGTTTAAAAATATGTTCATTTTACTCTCTAGTTCATGAGGTAATAAGAATTTGTTTTCCAATATCTGCAACTCATAAAATAAGAGCTGATGAATAAAACAATAAATAAGATAAGTATTTATAATATATATTATGAATACTAACCAATTGTATAATACATTTAGCTTTTGATATAAATTCATTTTTTTCATAAACTTGGTTAACTAATGTTACTGAAATATGAACTATAGTATTATCAAAGAGACTTGCGCATAAAACTTTTAATCCACGTATGGTAAAACTACCTTCATCATCTATAAATATATCGTATTATAATAGTATTACTATAAAAGGCACATTTCCAAAAAAAAACAAAAACTGGGTAAATCACATTATTGTATGTTAGGTATTTCGAGTATTTTTCATCATTGCAATGGAACTATGGAAGTGTTAAATTTGGATTAAATTGAATAAACGGTAATTAATTAACTTATTATTATTATTATTTAATTATCATAAATAATAAATCGTTGCATAAAATAGGCGGAGATAATATTATATACATTTGTAAATTTAACAGTGTGCAGCTATTTTATAATTAATTTATATTAAATGAATATTATAGTTAGAAGTACAATTAATGACGAATTAATTTTAAAAAAAAATTGCGCACGCACTTATATTTTAAATATTTTTAAAACTCCTTTAAGTAAAACTTATGAGAAATCTTATATTATTATAATGTTCAAGCTTTTTGATCAACCATAAAAGTATTTATCAACATTTATAACAAACACAATATTTTAATTGGCTGTAAATAGCTTGAAATAAATCAAAATATTTTAAAAATTATCATTTAATTAATGTTTAAAAAATTTTTAAATTAATATTTTTGAATAGAAACACAATGGCAATTATAATTTGAGAATATATCTATAATTTATATTTGAATATATAATGTCGTTTAACTTCAAACTCATAAAAATGTAAGTAGCTTTAAAGTTTAGGTTAAACGTTTATTTTTAAATTCCAGTTATTATACTAAGAGGAAATTTATATACTGTTTTCATACTTAGGTGTTAAAATTTAAAACTGTACGAATTTTAACTACAAATTAATTTAAAAATTTTCACGCTTTGTAAATATTTGTACTTAAGTTTCAGCTATGAAAAAAGCTAAATAAAAAAGCTGTAACTATAACAATAGCTAAAATCGACTATTATAATAAAATATATAAAAGATAATATATATTTTCACATACCCACAATTTAAAATATTTATTTGATACTTACTTATTACAAAATTTCTAAACCAAAAATATAAGAATTCTAAACATTTTTCACTAAAAGATTTCGAAGTTTCGAGTATAAAATTAAGCCAAGGATCGGTGGCGAACTCAATTTTAAGACATGATAATTTCTGTACATGATTCAAAAGTTTTGTTGACAATATTATAGTCATGCACTCCCAGGCATGGTCCGACACCCAATCCAATCCCTATAAGTATTATCTAATATTGGTACCTAAACATTTAAAGAATTTGAAACATAGTTAAATTTAAGTTCTTACTTGAGATATAATATTTTCTAATTGCATAAAAACAGTTTTAAAAAAATCAACACTTGGCGTTTCAGTAAATTCATCAGATTTACAAATACCTTTTTCGTAATATTTTAAAATAATTTTAAACAGTGTGATAGATGATATTATACAATTTTGACATAGCCTAGTCATGGCATTTAAAATATATTCACATTTTAACGTTATCGAATACTATAATAAACATAAATTAATTATATAGTGTGTATTTATATTTGGTTATTTTAGTGTAGCATATAGGTATATAAAATAAATGTGATAAATCATACTAGAAGTTTGTGCTCCATATCAGTTTCTTCTTGTTCAAGTTGACATAACTGGATTACAGTATTGATTGCAAGAAAACAAATATTGTTATTTTTTGAGAGGCATAAATTTTCAAGAGCATGTAGAAAGTCCTTATTTTTCTTAATTGTATTTAAAACTAAAATAAAATTGTGGCAAAAATTATTTTATTGACATATAAATCCATATAAATTGCTATCGCCTATATTTGAATTACCTACTTACCATCACTATTAGATAACTTAATTAGAGTTAAGAGATGTTGAAGAAGAGATGATAACAGTGAATACTGTTCAGTGAAAGTGGATTGATGGATTTTTATGATTGAAGACATTGTATAAACTATACTACGATGTTCGTTAATGGAAATATTTGGCCCACGGAGAAAACACGGTTCAGTTAAATTCAATAAAAACGTTAAATTTGTTGCTGAAGTATTAATAATAATTTAATTAAAATGAATTAAATAAATTTATAACAATAAATTTTACAGTATGATACAAAACTATATTTTTATTACCTCCTATTCCTTTAGGATTATCAGTACAACAGAATGAACCTAAATAAATGGGTAACATATCCCAAATAATCAGTAATGTTTTATGTTCATTACAATCGTTTTCTGTGGTTATTATTTTCTTAACAATATTGAATCCTGTCCGTAGTTTATTACTGTCGATATTCATATCGTTAATAAGAACATCCTATAATAAAATTTAAACTAAAAGTTAGAATTATCAATAGTTGTTATAGTTAACAATTATTGATAATGGATATTGTAAATAAATTTACCATCAAACATAACTTTGCTTTATGGTTGTTTAAGCAAAATTTTTCTAACTCAACCAAACTAATTTCATCTAAATTTTGGACCCATTGTTTAATCTAACAATAACGACATAAATTAAATTGAGAAAACTTCGAGAAAATTAAAATATGAATTATACTCACTAATTGTAATTGTATTTTATTGGGTATTATACTTGAAGCGAACAAAAAATGTAACAATGCAGGGTGATGGGTAAAAATCGAATCAATAATTTTGGAGTTTATAAATTCAACTAATTTTTTTGTAGCAAATGCTAAACCGGATATTGTATTTATAGCACGATGAGACACAAAACAAATCTAAAAATAAACACATTTTTAATAATGTGTACAATGTAAAATTATATATTTAATGTTTACAGAAATATTAAAAAGAATTGCTTTAATAACAGGAATGGGAATCTCATTTTTTATTGAACATAAGTAATTGCACATTGGTTCTAAGTATATCGACTCTTTTTCATCGCTAAAATCAATATATATACAAATTCATTAGTAGTTAATAATTATAGATTATTTATACATATATAAATTCAAAATTAGAACTTAATTATCTTCACAATTGTAAATCTACAACTTACAAGTTTGTTGCTTTTTTTTATATTTTATATTTGCCTGCATAATATTGTCAGTTTAGTAAATAACATAGAAAAAATACATAATGAAGAAAGTCATTAATTTATAAACCTTTTAGGACAAAATTGTTTATTTAATTATACCCGTACTGATTTTGGAGGTAACGGAATTAGCACTTGGGAAGTGACGTGGAAAGTTATCACTTTATCGGCAAGAATACTTAAAGAAATATGATGAATAAAAGGGTATAGAATTTTGAGTAAAACTATTGTATTAATTTTTGGTTAATTGGTCAGTTTCAAATTTATTATAAAATTTGTATGTAAAGAGTCATGGGTCACACAGGTATCAGATAATAGAGACTATAAATCAAAAGAATTCTGATGGATTGGAAAGATTTGTTTGTATAAGTTTAAGATGATTAAATTTGATGTATACTTAGATTTGCCTATCGTAAAACTTAATTGGCCCAATAAAAAATGTATAAGTATAGAATAGATTTAGTGAGATAATTTTAATCTAAATATAGGACTCATTTTAAGTATCCAATAGAAACGAAGTTTTCAACAATAAAAAAGAACGAACTAAAAAAAATATCGTGAAATTAATACGTAAATTTCAAACATAAGTAAGTTTCATTCAAAATCCAAAAAATAACGTAGCTTAATTTTCATGACATTTTTTTAAAAGTGTTTATTTATTTACCTATTAACTAACGTGTCTATTTAATCTAAAATGTCTTCATACATAAAAATATTAAGTAATATACAGGTATATCTACTAAAAAGTTAACAATTACTCGTATAATATGAAAAATTTCGTTCTTATTTTTTTTTTTTAACTTTACATTAGCAAAAATGTATCTTCTTTCAATAATTTCTTTAGTAATTATAATATTATATAATACAAAAACTTACTTGGAACAAGTTAAAAGATAGAAATAAATAAAAATTATGATAGAATGTCTAATATCAGTATTTGTGCTATTTGTCAAAACAAAACATAAATCTTTTGGAGTTTTAGGAAAATTCTTGAAGCTCCAAACCATTTGATTACGAAACATATCAATACCACCAGGCCAATGACGGTTTATTTCAAGATGAGCTGTTGATAAATAAAACAACATCTCAAATAACAACTCTTCAGCTAAAATTCCAATTTTACTAAAGAAATAAATATATAATTAATAAATTGAAATAGAATAATTATATATAATCCAAATAAATATTAAAAATTTAAACAATTATACAGGGTTATTTATAATGAATCATCTTATGCTATGCACCTGGCTTCTTGCGTCACCTAATTTTAAGCCATATGACTACGTATTTTTAGGATATGTTAAAGATACTTTTACGTATCACAATTATAAACCAAAGAAGAGATTAGGTGCAAATCAGCACAGTCAATTACGACAGATGTAGTAAGTAATAAATTAGAGTTCCGACTAGATGTTGCTTGTGTGATTAAGAGAAATCACGTAGAAAAGTTATTAGTACCATTACTACCATTACATAAATTTGAAATATTATTCTTTTATTTAATAAATTATATGTCACTCTAAACCAAAAAAACTAAAAATATTTAAGCATTTAAATTCTGATGAATCATCTTGAATAACCCTGTATAAACAAGTCAATTTTGGTTATTATCATATATATAATACTATTAAACCGTGTTCAATGTTAAAATAAATCTCTACTTTTTATGTTTTTCTAATGAGATATCAACAATATATACACCAAATTTTAGTTATTTATTTATATGAATGTATATAGGTAAATAAAATAATCAATTACTTATATTCAATTAATTCATATAAAATGCTAATAATTCTTGACGTTGCATAATGACTAGCTATATTTTGACGAGCAGGAGTAGATAAACTTTCCTTGAACGGACTTATTAAATTTTTGATTGCTTTTCGATAACTTTTATAATATATATTTATATTCAAATTTTTCTATGTGTATATAAATTAAAATTATGATTTCTATATCATACTATTTATATTAGCATATTTACTTTAAAAAATAATCCGTAATATTTACTTACTAAAACAAATGGTAAGCTTATGTGTTTTATCATATACCAAGCTACATTTTTCAATAGTTTGGCTATTTCTGTATGTTTTTTTAAATTTTCATTTAGTAACACTCTCTTTATTATGGTAGAATAAAGTCTAAACAATCAGAATACATATATAAGGTTATTAATGATCATAATTAATAAAATGTATAGGTATCTACAAAATAATTCATATTAAATTTAGAAATGATACTGTAGATTAAATGATTAATAACAAATAAATACATTACACAGAGTGAATTAAGGCTAATAGTTTCATAAAAAACGTAAAATACAATATTTATTCCAGTATACTTATTATATTTAGACAATTTTAAAATGTTAATAGATGATAGATGAATATTTTTCTATCTTATTTCATGAAGTATCCTTTTTACCTAGAACACGAAGTACCTATACTCTATATACTGGTTCAGAAATTCGCTCAAATTTTGATTTAGATACATAAAAATTTTAATAAAAATTCTCTACTTCATAAAGTGTAATGATCAGTGACCGCACTGATCAAAATTTCAACTTTAGTAGGAACTACCCCACTTTTGATCTTTGTTCTCTTTTTAAATGATCTTATTTTTATCATATATTCACACGAAAATTCAAAATATTTATTTTTTTAAATTTCATATAAGTTTTCTTAAATGGTAAAACATAAGCTTTTTACCATCTATTAATTAGTTAATCTATAATTTTAGTTATACAATTGATACCACTAGGGCATTATCCATTGTTATTATTCAGACATTAATTATCAATTTAAATAATATTATGAATATATTTTTTTTATTAATATAACATAAAACTCTTTAAAAAACATAACAAATATAAGTTATTAAAAATATGATCTATAAGTATACATTTAAATTCCATAAATTAAAATGCGTATAATTGAAGAAAAAATAGTGATGCTCATGCTTAGTGAATCACTCTGTATAATAAATATATTTTTATCTCTTTTCAATTCAATTATTATTCGTCAGTATTCTTTAGATTTAATGTACCTAATATGCCTTAATAATAATGTTTACTTGCATTACTTATATACTAAAAATTATACATGTATGTCTATTAATAAAAATATTTTGGGATTCGTGGCATTATGCCCATCATGTCATTCTTGTTTATGCTACTGATTAATTTAAAATAAATTATAAGTACCTTAATAAACTACTAGAAAGATTTGATGCGATGTCAACCACACGAGGGTCAATGATACATTTTCCTGTTGCCTTTTTACAAAATGCCTTTGAAATAGACATACTCGTATTGTATAATTTATTACTTAACTCAATTGAAGGACATGACAAAATATACGTTAGTATAGAAATAGCATTAATAACGCAATGTGCAGGTAAATTTTGTGAATTTGTAAAAACCATTTTTATAATGGTTAAAACTTGTGGTATATTGCAGATTTCTTGAAGGTTTGTTCCTTTCCTAAAATCAAGTACAATAATACTCAGTAGTATAGTTGTTTTACATTATATGTTTAACTTAATCGTGTAGTTACAAAAAATATTGCATACTTTTTAATAATTATTGCCAATAGTTGAATTAAATCAAGTACTAAAGCATCGCTAGTTCTTATTAAAAATACAAGTGTTCGCAATAAACTATTACAAGTATATACTACATCATTTCTTTTGTAAAATAAATCATTGTTTGATAGCATCCATATGCATAAACATATACTTCTAAAATAAAATAGTTATAATTTTCTAATTATACATAACTAATATGATACTCTTTTATACATTTTCATAAATAAAAAAAATAGATGTTAAATTTAATTATTTACTGTATTAACGGAGTATTAATTGAAAGTAAAGGTTCACACAAAAATTGAATCATATCAGCATCTAAATATGTTTTACTGACTAGATTGAACTGTTTTGGATCTTTTAAACTTCGAATCATAAATTGAATACTTTTATCCTGTTAATTGAAACATTGAATGATGATCATGATATTACCTTAGAAATTTTTATATTTACAATTATATTATATTTCTTTTTAATTAAATTTGACCTATTTTAATTGCAAAAGCTTAACTATATGTAGTAAATAACTATTATAACTACTTTAGATAAAAATGAATGTAAAAAAATATGTATAAAACAAACGAAAAAGTATTTTTTTTATATATTTTTGCAATGTACCCTAGGAAAAAAATGCAATTCATTAAAATTATACACATTATAAAATTTTTATCAAGTTTATATTTCGATAAATATAATTATTAATTATTAAAATGAGTATATTCTGTACATACATAACTAAGATATATTTTATACTGTGCAATAATATTTAATAATATAGGGCCGCCAAAATTCCATAAGAAACAAATATTAATATTTTAATTTTTTAAGATCGAGGACAGATATATGGTGGTTAAATAGTTAAACTATTGATTAAAAACGATTAAATAATAAATATACCTTTCAATATATACATAAAAAAATTAGTTTATGTACCTATATACTTACCTATGTTCTTTATTTGATTGCAAACGAATATAGTTATTTCAATTTATTAAAGTAAATCAATATAAATTCGTTGGATTGAAAGATACGATTATCATAAGAATATAAACGAGTATATATATATGTCTATACTCCATAGTCATAAACTACTTTTTATCCTGGAAAAATTAAGTTAGAACCTAAACTTTAAGGGATAGCTTACACATAAATATTATCTTGAAAAACAAAAAATCTAGATTGTTTATTTTTAATTGTCATTAGTTACAATTTACAAAGAAAAAAACAGTTATAGTTTAATTTGGTTTTATAGTACTTTTTTAATAATGTCATTCTGCTGGCTTATGATTCTGTCCTAATTTTCTAGTGAAAAAGTTAGAATGTTCGGCGTGACTTCACATATATACTAATAGATAATAATCCATTGCAGCGCTGTAGTTCTAGGTCACCTAAACTAGGTGCCACTGATTACTAATATAATAGGTACTCGCCTGTAGTACCCATGTCCTACCCCTACCTAAATATTACTTTATATTACAAATATTTAACTTTTAATCAATTTACATACAAAATAAAATATTGCATTTTATATTCAATGTAATGAAAATATAGGCACACACGAATTGCGTACCAAGCCAGGACGCTTGTACAATAAGCAAAAATTTTTTGAATGAATTGCGTTTAAGAGAAAAATCCTATTCAATACTAATTTTTAACTTTTTCGGTATTTATATTTGTGGGTATAAAATTTTTTATTATTATTTAATTGGTTTGTTTTAGTTTTTTTTTAATTTGATATTCTTTCTTATATCGGTCCCAACACATGGAATTTTTCAAGATAATTTCTCATAAATATCGTAGTATCGGCTTGCATATTTTTATAACTTCTAAAAATAATATACTTATGTTTGGGCGAGAAGAATAAAAAGAAAAAATTATTAAATATTGAATTAAAAGATCTTATTTGTACACCTCCTTCTAATATATATTATGTACAAGAAGAACTCAATTTAATATTATTAACTGTTAAGTTTAATATTGTAAGAATAAATAACTTCATAGAAAATATATTTATAAAATTAAAAATTAGTTTGGAAACAACATCATAATTATGTTCAAATTAAACTTAAGATACAATTCGAAGGACACCGAATGAAAATAGAGTTTATCTCCATCTAGATTTATTTCAAGATTATACATTTTTTATTGCAAATTATAATCAATATTAATTACTTAGTCCGTCAATTCAATAGCCCATATATGGCTTTGGTATTTATAAGATGTATCACGGAAAAAAGTGACCTGTATCATAATATTCATAATATGATAGTATACCTTAAGGGTAGTTTTTCAAATGCGTCTCGAAATGAACTCTTATTTTAATGTTTTAGATCTGAATAAGGTACCTTAGAGTACGTCCCAAGAAAAAAGATCATAATTTGACGAAGCCGAGTATGTCCTAGTACAATAAATTATAGTTACCCTAAGTACACCATGAAGAAGTGAACTAGCTTACACTTTAAAAATATTTGGTTATTATTATTTATTAAATTATTTTGGCTTACAATCATTTTTAAAATACTGGATGACATATTTTAAAATGTTTATAATTTAATATTATTTATTTAATTTCGTTTGATTTTTCAATACCATAATTTTCACATAATCGAATCCGATAAATCTAGAAATTTGCTCAGTTTGGTATTTTTTTTAGTATCTTCAATAAATTTAACTTTATCTTATTGCCTGATCTAATTTTTTTAGATTCTTGTATGATAAAAAATTTGAATCAAATTTTTCGTGCATATTTGATTTTTTTAATATTTCGAAGAAGATAACATTATTTCTGAATGATGTTATTTACTAAGACATACTCAAATGAATCATAACGAACACCGTATTTCATAATTTTGGCACGTTAACTATCGCCAGTTTACCGGTAAATATTAGGTAAACCTAAATCAAATAGGTCAATAAATGTATTATTTTAATGATCTAAGATAGTAAGTAATAATAATAAATAGCATTACGTGAATATTTCATGTATATCATATGTATTTGATGTTTAATATTGGTATAATACCTATAATTTTTTTTTTCATTAAAAAGAAGAATTTATAATATACAGCATATGTAAAATAAGCAAATCGGATATAATATAAGATGATAATATAGTATGAAAAGAAAGGCTGTCTAGTGAAATAAATTAAAAATTAATTTGTTAGAGTAATGTCACATATAGACACATAGTTCATAGGTAGATGCCGTAGAAATATACAAGTTTTAGTGGCCCGGGGATACTAAGCCATATTTATTTAAACTTATTTATGTCATTATTTATATATAAAAAAATAATTTGGCTACCATTAATTATTATTGTATTAACATTTTTGATAAATTATTTAATACTGATTTGTTATAGCCCCGCCGCGGCGAGTGAAAACTTTATAGCCTCGTCACTCAGGTTTGTTATAGTCCCGCCATCCATATAACAATAAACATATCATATAATTAATATAAAATAATGAGTTTATTTATTTATATTTATTAATCTAATAATTCAATGACATGAAAATATTTTTTTTAAATATGATTATGTTAAAAATGTATAAATAATGTGTATAAAAATGTTTATGGTTTCTGCTATTCCCAAAATTCTGCTACATCTTTTAAAATGGTGTCAAACAGATCACTGTTATTCAGTTTTGATCGCCATATAAATTCAGCCATGTAAGAATCTAAAAAATGTCTGTCTGTTCCTCTACTTTTATTGTTGCCCCATTTGGTAGATTGAAGATTATTAGGTATCTAATAATAATGGTACGTATTTTCCGTTGAATTATTTTATAATATCGGTAATATTATTAAATAATTGATTATTAAGTATCTAAGAGTAATGCTATGTAATATGCATTTTCTATCAAATTATTTTATATTTATACGATGTGTTTATTGTTACATGGATGGCGGGGCTATAACAAACCTGAGTGGCAAGAGTAGACGAGCAGTGTAGGTAGGAGTATGGTACCAATTTTCAAAAAGAGGGAGAATAAATATAAATGGTTTGGTCATGTTATGAGATTATGTGACTTGGATATGCAAATAGAATGGTTAAAGAAATAAATATAGAATGGCAAAAGGGAGAGTATTACCAAAAAATAAATAGACAGAAAATAACTAGTGAGAGTAATATTATGAGGTGAAGGAGACCTACGGAGGTGTATGACAAGGGTGGCTGACTTCACATATATGTTTTAAAGTGAAGAGTAAGGAAAAATATGAAGAATCGTGTTTTAAAAAAATGATGATTTACATGTAAAATATTACAGCCTATATAAGTATTAACGTACTGTTATAGTGTTATAGAAATCAAAGTATTACACTTTTTTTTAACAATTAACTAATATAAACGTAAAAGGTATTTTTGAAATAACAGGTATCTATAAAAGACATCAGTAACTAATAAATATTGTTATTTATAACCTTAGCCATCTTTGCATACCTACCTGAAAGACTATGTTTCGCGACAGCAACATTTTTTTCAATTTGATCGTAATCACTTCCATTTCTACACTATATATAAAATAATATATATTATGTTGTCAGAGGGATCGTCACGGACAAGGGTATTGTACAACACACTTACAGAATATCACACTTAATACCTTTATAAACATGTATATATCAAGAAATTATTTTTAAAAATTTAAACGTTAAGAGAAAAATAAGGCATTAGCGTCTAGCAAAAATACACAAAGAGAAATAATGGCCAAACTTTGGCGCGCAATAAAATATATTTAATCTACATTATAGGTATTATGATAATAAACCAATTGAAGTATACCTACAGTAGAGCACTATAAAAAATTAACCTAACCTATCCCTGGTTAGTCTCATGGAATAACAAGTTTAATTTTGCTTTCGACGAACGGTCGTCGTTTTTCTTCCATGTACTAGCGCGCAGTCCATACAATATCAGTTGTTGTTTCTTATCAAACGTGCAATTTTTCTTTTCAATGTCGTCCGCAACGTTCACGGTCCGTCTTTCTTCTTTATTTTTCTACCGGAGCGAATGTTTTGTTCGGTACACTGTTTTATAAACACACATCCCCGCCGAAGAAAGACGACCGTTGTGCGTACACCATACTAAAATTAAATGTGGTGTACAAGACGTGATTTCGTTAAATAATCGATTTGATTTTGAACGCAATTCGTGGACAACACAAATGATAGAGTTTCATAAACTTTGAGCCTAAACTCGGTTAATGGGACATTTCAACGAGCACCAAGTGTTCAGAAAATGTTATCCTACGAGTAAGTTATAATTATTATTATTATTTTTTAATCATACAGGTTAACTAAATTAATAAATTACTAATATACCATACTTTGTTAATGTAATAATTAATCATTCAATGGATGTGTATGTTCTGTGAAATAGAATAATAAATCAAGAAGATACTGCCATAATAAGAGAAGTCTATGACAATGACAACTCGCAAGAAATGTTTGAACAGGAATTGGATAATGCCTTAGAGGCAGGCTACAAGTATATTATTATTGAACCAACTCAGTTGGCTGATGAAACTGTCAGATGGATTACTGTTGGCAATTTTCTTTCTCAAACAGCTATCATATCTAGTGTTTTGTCTGCAGGAACAGGTTTGAAATTATGTTCAATTAGTAGCAGTTTCTTAAATAAGCTATTTAAATTATTGTCTACTATAAATTTAGTTTAGTACCTATCATTAAAACAGAATTTAAACATTTAGTTTAAATAGAGAAATAGGAAACCATAATTTATTAGAACTAAAAGTTCTATTATCTTAATAAGTCAACATTTTGTGTAATTAATCAAATAATATTTTAATTATCTAATTAAGTAGTATTTATACATTTACATAAAAGTAAATAAAATAGGTTTAAAAATAAATAATTATAGATTATTTTTCAATACTTATATAGGAATATACATATAATCTAGGAATTTTATATTATGTTAAGTTTATACAATTTGTTATTATTTTAATAAATTTTACTTTTTTATTTTATTTTTTTTTACACTAATATTAGCTCACTTTTGGACTTCCAAGCCATTTTTATATGGTCCCTTGTGCATGGCTTCGTTTGTATGCACTGGACTATATATGATCTCTTGGCAGTTTGATCCATGCTGCAAGTATCAGGTGCACAAGGACCCAAGATTGAAATCACTCCAAAAGGAAGACAACACTCCGTCATTACCAGTGGTTATAGAACGTGGCAGTGATACCAAGAGGAAAATTGTACACACTTCAGTAACAGTAGTGTCAACTGCTTATTGTATGTGGAAGCTGTACGAATATTGCAAATAATCTTTCAAATTGAGATCAAATTTTTATGGGAACATGATGGTTCAAGAACAGTCAGCACATTTTAAAATTATATTTTATATATGTATACTTGATTTTATTTTATTTACCTACCAACTTATGATTGTATGTACCTGATAATGTTGAATGCCAGTGACTGAGAGATTTCCTTCTTGGGTGTAAAGCATATAAACATATTAATCAGACTCTATCTACATTTCATCTTTAATGAATTAATGAATAATATAAATAATATTCAATGTAAATTCATTGTTCACTGGAAATATTATCGGCTTTAATTTGCGGTATCATATTAAAGAACTTGAAATGTAATTTTATAAAAAAAAATGTTTAAATACCTATTTCCATCTTTAACAAGTTTTAAATTAAAATAATACATTTATTATTAGGTTATAGAAACATACTGACAATTATTAAGTCTTATTATTTGTTTTATATAAAATAATAATAGTAACTATTGACAAAGTATAATTTCTATTTTCCTAATATTTAAACATTTTTAATTATCCTAAATTTTAATCACTGACTTAAATTATATTTTTAGAATTCTTATAAATGTTTGTTGCTATATAAATCATTAAATTGTTCAATAAGTTAAAAATAATTTAAACTCAATATTATTTTTCATCAATTAAAATTTATTATTATATATAATAAGTTAAATAATTAAAATCTTTATATTTGTGGAAATAACTTCTTTATACACTTGATGTTTATGGACGAGTGAACGGATATATCTCAGGCATCTAAATAGGTGTAAAATGTTTTAGCACACAGATTTGATCATGTTAAATATTGTCTATAATTCAATAATTACTAACAATATTAGATCATGCTAAAAATTGCCATTAAAATAAAAACAAAACAGTAATGTTTTATACTCGTGACGTGATAAATTATTTATTTATTATTTTTATTGTTAATTAATGCGATAGTAATATTATATTCTTTGTTGTTCTAAAGTTCTTTATTGTAATTTAAAATAACCGTGAATTATCAAATATGTAATAGTTAAAAACTTAAAGAGTCAAAAATAATTTTATTTAATTACAGAATATTGTAAAATAAAGATACTTGTATTTTATAAAAGAAAATTAGGTTTCATTTTAAAGGCAACAAATTAATCTCAATTTCGATCTAATATAAAGGTTGTTCTAAAGGTTAACTAATATCTAAAAACTACCTATAATCGTTCTATAGTTTAAGGTGAACGTGGCATGCCAAAGTATAAATGGAACATAATATTTTAAAATAATCTATTGAGGTTAAGTTGTTTTTTTTATGAATATAACATACTATATACTTAAATATTACTCCCTTGTGGAAGTAGATTCACAATATTATGTTGCTATAAATTGTAAAATTATGAATGATCAAAATTACGAATTCCATTGTCTGTTTTTTTTTTTTTTTACAGACTTATTTAACCATTTATGAATAGACTGAAAAATATCACAAAATAAATTTCTCAACATTTTACAACTGGCATAAAATATTGTATGTGATTTATTATTATAAGATTATAATGTTTAGAAAATAAAACAATATTAAAAATTGTATATCATAATAAATTGCATTCTATAATTAATTAAATTTAGTGTTTAAGTAACTTTCGTAAAAACAAACTTTCTATAACAACGAATTTTTGATGTCAAGAACAATGGACGTTTTATAGTTACAAGTATATGTGCTTGATATTTTCAAAATAAGCAACATGGACAATAGTAAAACAATAAAATAACCTACATTTATACACATATAATTTGTTTTATTCTATCAGAGAATTTTTTGTCAATAATAATTTTTTTTTAAACATTAAAACTAGACAAGAATTTATAAGATATGTTAAGCGTAACAATTACATGAGAATGTACACTAGTTTTCTTTTTGTAGGTTTCAATAATTTGTTTACCATTATAATGTATCTACATTTATGAAGGCTACAAATAGTTCAAAAAAAAAAAAAACAACAATAAAGATCTAAATTTATCCTCATAAATATTTGCACACATTGAGTTATCATCTACAATGGTATAGTTTCTTAATCATTTAAGTTAACAATCTAATATTAACTGACTAAAGAACGTTATTCTAAAAATAACTAAAAATATTTAACAGTACATAAGGTTTTACTATATCAACAACTCACTATAAGTATACATAAATAATTGACAGAAATCAGAAGAACTACTTATAATATATGTATGAGCTATATGAGATTTCTAAAATGTAATTGTCGATACGCTGTTGTTATTCAAATTTGTATGTAAATTATAAGTGATTAATTATAAAAAGAACACAAAATGTGTAACAAACAAGCACCATTTTAAGCAACAAAAATGTATCAACAATAAAAAAGTTATTTTATAAAAAAAAGGAGATCATTTAAATTATAACATAATTAAACTTATTGTTTGCAATACATTTTGTGTGAAATAAATTGGTAGTAATTAATAAACTCTATACCTAAAACAATATTTAAAATTTAAATTTATGTAAACCTAAGATGTAATAGTATTTAAGGATTATACAATAATAATAATATAATAGTAAAAAATGTTATACTACACTAATGGTAGCAGTGATCGTAAGTAGTGGTGACGTGAACTTTATTTATGAAGCATATATAATTTAAATTTTTTGATTAAAGACACAAATTCCTATATTTTTAATTTACAGTACAAGTGAAAATAAATTTTCTTTCAATTTGAGAGAATGTCTCATCAGTATGTGTTGTATTTCGTTTTATAAGTAGTAACAGCATAGTCTCGTTTAGCTTTGTTAATTTTAATATTAACATCAAATTTAAATGTTATTTAACTTAAATGTTTCTGTAATCTTTTAGAAATTTTTTTTTTTTTTTTTTGATATTTTATGTCCAATAATAAATAAATTCACTATAATATTAAAACTAAATAGATATAAATTTACTGTGGTTTGCAGTTCTAAGATGAAGAAAAAACATGTAAATGAGACATTCGCATAACTTTAAATACAATAAATTGTCAAGTATGGCTATACCCCATTTATGCTTTTTTTATAACACAAACAATACTTCATGAAAAACTATTTCATGTCACCACCGACTATGAGTTATCAATTTTCTATCTTAGTTAATGATGCACAGTAAATATTTAAAAAAACCAATGGTGTTTTAACCCTATCTTAGTTTAAAATTAAAAGCTCATTTTTATCATTTATTTTTCAAGCTTAAACAATTAGTTTGTGAAAATACTAATACGTATCTAATAATTTGTTACTGATAAAATTATTTCTAATATCTTCAATCATCAACAAAAGTGCAATAAATATTTATATTAATTATATATAAGAATAAAAGTACTTCACAACTTCCAATGTAAAATATTATAGTGCAAAAACAAAATATTTTAAATAATAATCAATATTAATGAAAAATTCTCTTATTATTATTTTAATTTATAAATTATTGACAGGAAAATCATGATGCAATTTTATGAGTTATAACTTATAATAATGTAAACAATGATTTTGATAGAAGAGTGGGTACATTTATTTGTTATTAAATAAGTAATTAAAATAGTTTGATTTAGAAATCGATAAAGAAATATAAATAGGGAATTTAATTAAGTTGAATTTTAAAACTAATTATAATTTTATATTTAATTGTGCATTATAAATAAATTAAACTGTGAATTTAAATTAAATAAAAATTCATTTTGTACGTATTTTCTTTAAATGTTGACAATGATTTTTTAAATAATGACAATTGACATTTATCCATAATATTTAATTTTTCTTTTAATGATAAATTATTATGAAACACATAATCACATAAAAAATTAATTAAATTATCATAGTTTTGTTTATTATTACTCTAAGTTTTACTTTTAATTAATATCAACTATATAGTATTCTGGCAATTTCAAATGGAATCAGATTTATACCACTTGTTATATCAATATTGATCATACTTAATAAATCACAAATTATGATATTAATTTGTTTCTTTTAGGGCAGTTTTGTACAATTATACTTATCTAAATAATTCAATTATGGCATTTAGTTTTAATAAGTAAACAATAAACATTGTACAAATTTAAGATATACAAATTAAATAAATAATTTATGCCAAACTGTGCATCACTAACAACTAGGTATTTATAATCAAAAATACAAAATTATAAGTACTCAAAAAATAATAATTAACAGCTAATATCTAGAAATCTAGTTGACTGACCTGGCTGTTTGTCAAATGTGAGATTCCCGTATGCCGACGATAACGGGCTGTAGCCGACGCTCGTCCGTCTGATGGCGGGGAATCCTTGAATCCTACATTTTCTGACTATTTTGCTGGTCAGCCCTATATTTCATTAGCCAAAAATAAAACCTTGGCCATACATAACGTAGGCCAATTGCTAAACGAGCATACAATGGAGCAATGATGACCTCTTGTTCATCGTTAACAACAGCGTCTACTATTCGTTGAGCAACATATTCAGCCGAGTATCCAGACATTGTAGATTCATCCATAACTGCAAAATATAAACATTTAATAATAACATATTACTACTATTTTTAAATAAAAATTAATATCAAATGAAAACGCCTACCACCATATTGTGATCCAGATCCAGTCAATGCATTCAATGACAAATTTGTTTGAATGTGCCCAGGGCTTACAACGGTTACTTTTACTTTATGATGTGATATTTCAGCTCGGAGAGTATCAAAGAATGCTTGTAAAGCATGTTTAGATGCAGTATATGCTGATCTAAAAATAATATAAGCACATAAAATTAATTTAATATTTTCAAATTGTCAATAAAAAAAAAAAAATATATATTATTTACAACATAACCAAGGTTTAATATCTGTATTTCTTACACAAAAGTATAATAAAATAAGTAATCTGTAATAAACGGTTGAAAAATTAATTTAGAAAAAACTTTTTTCAAAAATTAAAAAAAAATAAAATATTTTTGATAAAATTATTATTTACAAGGAAAATATACCAAATAATATTTTAAAGTTCATTCATTAATAATGTACTATTGGGATATTTTTATATTAAAATAAAATATTTGATTATTTAATTCCAAAAGTAGTCAAAACTACACTGTAGTATATCAATGATTTTATATTTTAGTACCTAACAATAAATATAAGTAGAAAATACAAAACCATATCATATACAACAAATTATATTTGGGTCAATTTTATTTTTATTGTTGCTTAGATAAGCGGTTTACATAATATTGTAAACCGTATGCCATTGGTAAACTGCATATTTGAGCAGCACTTAACAAATACCTCTTTACATGAAGACTTCATTTCGACCAAATTATAACTCAACTGTGCTCAAAAACACTTTCAAACAACCTAAATAGATGCCTCAAATAAAAATGATCAAAAAATCTACTCAATGTTATCTAAATTTTATTAAGTTAATTTACATTTAACTCTAATTTGAACTTTTGCTCCTTAATTTTCTATAATATTTATCTACCCTCAAATTTACTTATTTTACATATAGTATAAGTTGTAGATATTTTCAAAAACATAAATAAGAAACAATATATTTCAATTAAAATTTAATTTAAAAATTGAAAATAATATTGATCAGCTAAATTTATCTTTACTTATTAAAAATAAACAACAATCTTAAGTCGTAACCAATATTAATTTTTGATTTAACATTTTAATTATGATTTTATTTGAATTATTCAACATTTTCAATTGAAACTACAATTTTTATTAAGTGTTGAATAATTTAAATTTCTTGTTAGGTTAATATGGTAAATTATAATAATTATAATCAATGGAATATAAATATAACTAAGTAATATTAAATATTTTTATAATTTGTGAATTGTCAAACACGAATTAGTACTAGGTATATATTGTAATTTTAAATAATATTATATTACCTAAATGGAATAGCAATTTTTCCTTGAACACTACTAATTGCTACTATATGTCCACTTTTGTGGTGAATCATACTAGGCAATATGGCTAAAAGAGAATATTAACATATTAACATTAGTTATTACAGTTCAAATACTAAAAATTGAGAAAATTCAATTTTTTAAATTTTTTATTTACCTTTAGTTAAAGCAACTTGGCCAAAATAGTTGACCAACATTACTTTGTAATCTACTTCTGCCATTGTTGCTTCAGCTCTACCTCTATAGCTGATGCCAGCATTGTTGATGAGAATATCTACACGACCAAAAACTCCTAAAACTTTTTGACTAACTACTTCTATTGTTGATTGGTCAATAAGATCCAAGACGAGAATACACGGTTTGTTAACATTCTTAATCTACAAGAATAATTAAACTTGCAAATAGAAAAATATGTTAAAATAATAAAACTTTTTAATTACATCACTTCGGCTTAATAAATCATTTTTAACTCGTTCTAATTCATTGCTGCTACGTCCCGTTAAAATTAGTGCACAGCCATGGGAATAAAACTCATGCGCTAATGTCTCACCTAATCCAGAACTGGCACCTGTAATAAGTACAACCTAACAAAATAGTTGATTATTAAAAAAATATTTCTGAAAATGATTAGTTAAGATAGATAACCAAATAAAATTTAATTTAGCTCATTTAACTAGTTAAATTTATAATATGATTGCCATATAAGCAATAGGTACTTATAATAATTCACTTTTAATTTAAATATATTTGATATAATAGTATGATGCTATGACAGAAAAATTCCAGTGTAAAATACAAAATTTTGAATACTCAATAAGCGCAGACTTCTTAATAATTAAATTATATTATTAATAGCATTTTTTGTTTCTGTTTCTGATTTTATACAGCTAAATCTTCATGAGTAACAAGGACCTAGTGTCATGCAGGTCTTCCATAAATAAATTTAAAGAAAAGAAAATATTACACTGTTACAATATATAACTAATATACTTCAAAAATAATCATAAGTTACAAATTATTGAATCAATCAAATAAAAAATCTGGAAGAATGAAAAAATAAATTAATACCAGTGTACAAAGTCCACAGCGATCAAAGGAAAAAGCTAGGGTCGTATAAAGGTCATAGACATTTAGTAGTACAACAAAACTGAAAAACTGATAGTTAAAACGTTTGGGTTTACCTTTGAGTTGAGTGTGCGATATCTGTTATTGAAACACTTCTTAAGTACATAAACTGACATCGGTATTAGGATTGGCAGAGAACAACAAACGTACTGCCAGGCAATCGGAGTGGCGTGAACGTCAGACATCGCAATGGCGTTTTTGATATTAGTCGTTTATAGTTAAAAAATAATAAGTATCTTCAAATTGCAGACCTTGTCGACGTCGAGTTCCAAAGTAAATCTGAAACGACACTATATAGTTAAAATGTAATGCTTGCAAACGAACAAATTGCATACGGGAGATAAATTTAATTTTAAATTTGTATTCAATTTTTTATTTACTTCTCGGATAAGAGCAATCGAACTGATAACGACAAACAGTGATTACTAATATTGCAACGCCAGTGTGGTTAACCGTTAACGTTCAGATTTGACCTGCACACTGCACAGTGATGACTGACGGACGTGCACGTCCCCTAAATAACATAAGCATAACTACATTTTATTGAACGGTAAGTAAATAAATAATAAAAATAAATATTATCGTATAACTATATAATTTATAAAAAACAAGATATATGATTATTCAATATTAATATTTAACGGTCCTATTGCCCGATGCACGAAGCCACGAATCTCTAAATGGTGGAATCGTAATCACCATTCACCGCACGCGATATTCTATAGGTAAGGGTTAGACGTTACCATCGCGGCGTAACAAAACTTACAAAACAAACTTTTTTCATCGTGTACACTGTGCAACCAAAAAAACAGTTATTAGGACAATTAGGTACAAAAAAGACAATAATATTATACTGATGTCATTAAAAAAATATATATATATAAAAAATTTAAATTATTTTAACCGAATTTTATTTTTATAAACCGCAGATTTGCTGAATACTGAATATTTCAATAACTGTCAATAATCAATATACATTTTACAACTCTTCAAATATATATACTATGCATACTACTGTTTACACTCGGGATTTCTTATGGCACGTTGCCATCAAGAACATTTGTTTAATTTATAATAATATGTACGATGTACCTAATATGGTAATATGTATTATGATTCAAAAGTAAATAAGTATGTAGAAATGGGTACCGCTCTGCTGTACATTAAATGTCGAGAGTCATTACTCATTATTATAGGGGTCTTAAATTTGAATTAAATGATCTATCGACTTCCATTATGGACATTATATATTATAATATATGAACAACAGTTCTGACTTCTGAGCCGAAACAGTTTATTAACCTATATTAATATATTATTACCAAAGCTATCGATAAAGCTATTAAAATAATTTATTCCATTGTGTTATAATAGGTTGATATAATTCCCGAAAATATTGTATTAATTACATTATTAGTATATTTTAATAATTATGATATTTATACTATAATATATAATACAAAATTTAATAATATCTTTCTGTAAATACTGCAAAATAGTAAAAATAGATTTATAGTATTTATAGATAAATAATATTTAAAATAAGTTAAAAATTTTATTGTGTATAGTAAAATTTATAATAATGAAAAAAAAACATAAAAGCTTAAATTCCCACATACAGGTAAAGTTTTTAAATAAAATTATAACAAGATAATTGGCACATCGTTATTTATCGTTTAAATAATATGTAATTTAGACAACTTAGTCCAAATCGGAACTTAAATTTCTTTAAAAATAATTGTTTTTATAAATATTTTAGATTTTATAGTTTCAGTAATTCAGTATAAACTATGAACTCATAAAGAATCTTATATTAATTTTCAAAACTTAGATATTAAAAGAAAAGTTTTTATTAATTTCAAACTACAAAATATTTTGTGGTTTTGACACATTACTAACTTTAAATCCATATAAAAAAAGAAATGTACCTATGTATTTTTATTATTTTTATACAAATATATGAATAATAGTAATAATTTTTGTGGGATTTTATATTACATTTTAATTGCTGGAATAAAAATCATGTTAAAGACTTTAGATTCATCACTTCATGCTACCTAAATAAATGTTTTATTTAATTATGAAAATCGACAAAAATTACATACGTGTACTTACTTTCACAATATACATATTATGTATATTATTGTACATATTATTATATGTGTGTATATTAATATTAAAACAGTACGCCACATTGTGAATATTTACCTCAAGATCACATTCGTTGGAGTTATCAAAAAACTCCAAGCGGAACCGAAAGTAATTAATTATGTAGATGAAAAATTTGGAATTCTAATGGTAAACTTATTACCATTTCGCCATTTTTAGTTTAGTTTTGATTTTAGTTACCTGGTTCACCAGTTATTGTGTTATTTATTAACTATTCATTCTATTTTATTTTTATTTATTTTATTTACGTTAAAATTGTATTATATGCAATAGTACCTAATAAATATACAATGTAGTGAATGTATCTATCTAAACGACTAAACACAATTGTAGTCCGGGACTTGGCAGTATTTAGTTAATTAAATATATTTGTGTTCAAATATGTTTTTGTAGATATACCTGTCAATTAGTTGTGTATGTTCTTCTATTTAATTATTTTGAAATTAAAAGTATGCAAACATAGATTTTATGACCAAAATCACAGCATTACACGTGCTTAACGTCTCAGCGATCAGTGTAAAATTTAAAGATGACGAAGTGACGAAGAAATATTGAAGAATGTAGGTACAGGCATGGGCGCCCATTGGGGGGGAGGGCAAGACAGGGCACTTGCCCCCCCCCCCCCTGGGAAAAATATTACCACAATATTACCTTATTACCGAGGCAAATTATTTGTTGAAATCACTTTTAAGATATGAAATAAATATAAAAATATAGGTACTCATTGTTATCGTATATTAACATCATAGATAGGTCGTATTCTGTAGTCTGTATAACCTATACGTAAAATAATTTATCGCAGATAATTTGTGGTAAATCTATAAAGATCATAATATAGGTACTACAAATATTTTAACCTAACGCAAACAAGGATACTTTCATTCAGGATGTCATTTATATGTTTGGAATAAAACGAAGAAATTTACAGTTCTTATTTACTGTTACCGAATAATATACTTCATTATATTATTTAATTTCTATTTTTTTATATACTTATTAAAATTATTATTTATTTATTTATTTATTTATTCGTATGGCAATTATTATATTAATACACTATATATATGTATATATATACAAATAAAAATATAACATGCATGTATTATGTATAGTGTATACATTTATATGTGAAAAATAACATTAAATCTTTATTATCTTACATTCGAAAATTTTTTTATTTTGACCCCCCGTAAAATATTACCTATGGGCGCCCATGGGTACAGGAAATGCGTATTGAGTGAGAACAATTTACACAGATTTATAAAGTTCGAATTAAATATTGGATGAGGCAAATAAAGAAAAGATGTACCTATATAAAATACTATGTTATAAAATCACAAAATTTTAATTAGGCTCAATGAAACTTGAAAATGTCAAGATTATATTAATAGCGCTAACAAGTAGGTAATAATTCTAACATAAATTAATCTTGTTTTTCACTTATCAAGTGTTTCAAAGTGAAAAGTGAAGCAGTAAGTTTTGATCAAATACTATGGAAAAAACACAAGGTTATGAAGATACAATAAAATGTTTCAGAATCTTAAGAGCAGAAGATATTTTAAGTCCTAACTATTCTAACAATAATTTTTAAAACATTTTGGATTTCTGGAAACATGAAGTAGGTAGGTACCTACTACCTACCTATAAATTAATTATTCACAGCTCAGTATGGGTTTTTGTCAAAATTGTTACATTTGAAAAAATTAAAATTTAAAATGTTTATTTTATAATTTATATGCACTCTATGATAGATCATCTGATATTACAACAATTATTATGCTTTTAGTTTTTTGAGTTACTTGTATCGAATTATAAAGAATCTATTTACAATTAGAATTGAATAAACTATACAAAAATATTACTATAAATAAATAAGTATTCATAAATTCTAATTTATTATTAAGTATTAAATTATGGAGGTTAAGCATAAAACTATACTTTTTAAGTTTTAAAAAGACTATATTAAGCATAATTGTTATAAAATGTAGGTAGCTAGAAAAGTAAACATTTTAATTGTTTCAAGTGTTACCTACTATTTAGTATTTACTACAATAATAATACAAAATCATCTATAGAAAATTTTTAAATTTAAAATGTTAAGAAAATAATTTGAAAATTTCTGATGATTCCTAAGAATTAAGATAAATATTGCTTTGTTCACAATAGAATAATTACTCCTTGCATATTTTTATTTAAAAATAATTAAATTAATAAATCTCATATACATTAAGTATGACTGTTTTTATCTTTTATTTACAATTAAAAGAATGTCATAGCATCTGTGATTTTAAGACTTAGGTATTGTAAAATATTGTTATGTACCTATTTATACTTGTATTTTGTGCTGTTTTAATTTATAAGATAATTATGATTAGTCACTTAGGAAAATCAGTTCTTCCATGTCTCGTAGCTTACCCCAAAAGCATACATAATCAAATTTATTTTTGAATAACGATCATCAATGATATTTTACAATGGTTTTTGTTCAAAAATGAAAAAATAATATATCAAATATTGTTAGATAAATGGTGACAGTTTGCAAATTTTATACAATTTTGTTACGATTATGTAAAACAGGAAATTACATGTATAGTTATATTATATTCGAATAGTCTTATTCGTTTAATTTATACAATGATTGAAAATTAAATACTTGATATAAATTATCAAATTAGATTTTAAATTATATATTAGTTAGGTACATTATCAAGACTAATTTATAAAAAAAAACTTGTAATACTTATCTTTAGTGTACCCACGTAATAGGACTCATTTAGTTTTAACCATTAATTTATTAACTAATAGTTATATAATTTTTATATAGTATGAATGATTAATATGTATGTACAAGTTACAGCTGAGAGATTTTTCTTGTTTAAATATTGCCTATACAAGAATTAGATACATGTGATTTTCAGGATAGGTCAATTTTATTTGACAAGATAATTTTTGTTTGTAATCAAAATCATACTCACATTTCAAAATGTTTTATTAGAAATACATACATTTAATAATAATAAAAATATATAGGAATCAAAAATTATGTATATAAATTGTCTTTTAGTTTACATAGTATTGTAAACAAAACGTATTGGCTGTATACAAATGTCTAAAATATTATATATATAACTTTAGGCTTAACATGAGCATTAATAGTTCCCCAGTAGCATTATTCAATATTAATATTATTTTAAACAATGTACAGAAATGGATGCTGGTCCTGAACGACTAGTTATTATCACCTAATAAACATTGTCACGGATAACACTATAACGCAAAATATTTGGTCTACTGTTGTTCCAGGTCGCTGATGGGTGATGGTGAAATAGACTTTGACGTGGTTGCCGCCTCAGTGTCAGGTTGTTGGTGCTGTTGTGAGTCTCTCTTCTGCTCCAACAACTTCATTTCATACTTGAACAACACTTGTTCAATGTCTCGTCGAGCCATTAGCTGTAGAGCTTTGTCGGCTTTAAGGTTACGCATCCGTTCAGCCACATAATCTGAGAATGTATTGAATTCATCAGATGGTGCATCCAGTCTAGACATTCGCATAATCTTTCTGCTACTATAGCCTCCACCATCATCTTCTGAATAATCTCCACCTGTTACTGGTTGCATACCACGATATTTTCTACACGATGACCATGTTTGTGGCTCCTGTACATCCACTATTGGTTCTTGGTTGTGGTAGTCGTCCATGGACTCGTGCATCATTGAAGCAAGCACACTGTCTGCCTCATAGCCACTTGCATTTGTGTCATTTGCTTCTGCATAACTGTCCTCAGATGTTTGACTCCAATTATAATGCTGATTTTCTACGTCTGCTTGCTAAAACATAACATAATAATATGTTAATATGACTTTAAGATATGTACAATAATTTGATTTATTGTGTATTAGTTTTGTAGGGTGAATTTATTTAAAAATGTACTATTTTATTTTTATCACATAAAATTATTATTAACGTAATGAATAGTTAAAAACAAAATATCTTGAAAATAATAACACTTTTTTAACATAATATATAATAACTACCAATATTAAACTAAAATACTTCTGACAAGTAAATAAACAAGTTTTTTTATACATTGTATATTAATAAATAATAATTATTACCTAATTTTTCTATTTAAAATTAACTTTAGTTTCAACATGTTGATAATTATATTATACATTTGAGTTTAAATTATTTTCAGTTTCTAAAAAATTTATTTCTTACTTAACTGTATAATACTAAAACTAGAAAATTGAATCATGTACATTCCTTAAACAACTAGCTATAGCCAAGTATAGCTGTTTGTTTAACTAGAACATCTGCTCACTTAATTGGTCTGTTTAATTTTTCCCAATACTTCACGCCTATACACTATACAAACATTTTTGCAAATTTTTGCATCACAATACTAAATTTAATAATATTAAGTATTATTTTAGGATATGGTATTCTTACATATTCTAAAGCTTTGTCTTTATCAAATTTACAACTTCCTAGTCTTTTTCCTTCAAATTATAATCTAATTAAATAGTATTTAGGTGTGATAATCATTTAAAATATGATCTTTCTAATACTACATTGTCTTGGTTTATAATTTATTTATTAGAGAGTGCTATATTTAAATTATTTCTCCAACATAGTATAACAGTACAATAAACTGGACTTGACAAAAGTAAAGATTTTTTTTTATGACATACTTTTGTTAGTATTTGCTAGTTTTTGATGAAGATTCAAACAAATCTACTGAATTTCATTTTTTAAAATATATTTAGAGTTTTTTTATTACATCTTATTAAAACATTCAAATACTGAAAGCAGGTGGGCTATTTTGTATTTATTAATTATTTTTGAGAGAAGGAAAGTTATGCTGTATTTGTACTCATTTTTTTTTTTTATTGGAAATGCTTTTATTGGCTTAACTAAAATAAAACAAATATGCTGATAGGTATGTGTTTTAGATCAGATAGGTATTGAGTTAGTATTTGATTTTTAATTTTTTTACTAGAGTTTTACTGTGATTTAAAATTAACAAATGACTAAGAAATAATTAACAACAGTAATATATTATATTACAAAAAGTAAACAATAATAAAAGATAATTTTTACATGATACAATATTAATGAGAAAATGTAAAAATTAATAATTTCACATTAAAAAAATTGCATTTTTTAGTTACTTGTTGTTTAAATTTTATAACCTGTTTACTACACATTGTGTAACATACTAATATAATAATATACTGATATTACTTATAAATTATAATTAAAGGCCTAGTAATGGGTATTGATTTAAAAATGGCTTGCAAATATTTTAACACTAAAAATTGAAATGATACATTTGATTTATTGGATGAAACAAGTTGACTATATAGAGTATGAAACAAAATAAATACATTTATTATTCTTACATTATTTATTGTTAGGTCAATATAAAGTAAAATTGAAATTTAATGTCTATAAATCACAACTGTAGACAATAGTTTCCAAATTAACATGTTACCTAAATTTTATTAATATTATGCATAATATAATAGACAATAGTCTGAACTGGTCACTAAAGTAGTATCTTTGCAATTTATTATAATTGTTTGCCATGTAGATTTTACAATTAAATCACATGATTGGTCTTTGTGTCAAAACAATCAATTGGGTTTGTTTCTCAATAAAAAAATTGTCAATTTTACACACAAAACTTGACCATCCTCCAATGAGCATACATACAGATTTACAAAAATAGCATGCATTACACAAATGTTTGTTATGAATTTTACTTGCTAATTGATTGGTTCTATTGAAACCATTTGGCATTTTGTATCCAGGCTATAAAAGTTGAATCATTGCTTTGAACTTTGGATGTTTGATTATTTTAAGAGTATCAGTTACATAAATCATCCTTGCTATCTGATCGCATCAAGTTTATTTTTTCTAAACTTATAATTCTATAAGGTATGTGTTTTAAATTTCTGTTTATCAGAGTAATTTATCAACAATGACAAAAATACATCATTTTGTACTTTTGGACACTGTAAATAAAATAATTAAACATAAAGTTTTATATTAAATGAAATGACCTTTGGTTTTATAATGTTTTATTATAAATTATAATACCTATTATAAAAGTAATGATTGAATGATACTGGTCAGTGGTCATATGGGTACTCCATATTTGAATTTTCCTTAATTAGATACGTATATAATCGTAAATTATAAACAGATATAGTTTTCAGATCCTATATTATATTACTAACTGATGGTAAGTTCTAATATTTTCATTTTTATTATTCAAGTTACCGTGTTCAAAATTGAAACCTAATGATGAATCTTTTCGAAAATTTGTATCTAGGTACTTGCTATGCAATTATCTTTTTAATCAATGCTAAACTTTTCTTTAAATATTTTGTTTTCATTAATGGACAGTGTACAAACAATGTGTTTTATCATCCTTTCAATTAATGTGACTGTTGACAATTTACAGTCCTTACTCTTTATACACGGCCCGTTTGGATTTTCCTATACCTGTAGTAGTTTCATTGAAATTAATCCACACGGGGTATTATCTTCTATCGGTCATTGTCGTGATCATTCGTCATTGTTGATTCGTTTGCGGCTCGTTTGAAATCCGTTCAGCTGACGACCAAAATAAAAAAAAACTGAAATTTATGAGCCGAAGTTGCTTTGAAATAATGGTTCAATAGCGACAAATTTGCGGCACCATTCATATTTATAGTGAATGTCATAGTGATATAAAAAAATAATCCAGTATCTTCCCGATTCCAGAATAGTCAGAAAATTGTTTTATGTTTTTTTTTGGATTTTAAAGAAACGTTTTCAGTCGAATGCACATAATTTATCAGCCGCGTTTAGAGGTGATATCGATCATCATGCAGTATTTAGTGCATAAGTATTTAAGTATTTTACTTGGGGACTGAGAGATTGTTCACTTTATTTTCGTTTTCAACATTTTCTAAAACCTACCCCGTAGATTAGGTCAAAGCATTTAGGAATAACTATAAATATTAAATATTTATTCATATGCATAAGTAAATACTGTATGTTTGTATAGTATTTAGGTACTTAATATGCATACATAATATTATGCTCGTATAATCGTATAAGATACTTAGATATTTTAGCATAAGAAATCGTAAGTGTGTAACAATCACGATGACTATCGAAATTTACAATAAATTAGGCAAAATAAAAAAAGACATTTTAATGAGTTTTATATCATGATTATTACGGTTTGTAACATCTTTTATGACCAAAGAAACAAATGAACAAGGTTAAAAAAAAATGTATCATATCATTATTAATTAATAATAAATAGCATTAATTTAATTTAAATTAACGCATTTTGAAAAATGTCAATATTTCGTTCATTTGAATTGTACAGTGTACATATTATGTAATTTCTTATAAAACGATTCGCATTAGTCATAGTTAGAGGTCGAATTATAATTTTACATATTATTGTATGTACTTAAATGGGAGTAAGATATATTTACAATCCATAAAAAAGTACATTTTTATTTTTGTAAGTATTTTTTAAAAGAAAATAATAAATAGTTAATATTTAATAGTATTACATAATAGTATTATTTTTATTTGCCAAATTAATTGTTATTGTAAACAAAACAAAATAAAATAAATTTAATCTGTTATTGTAAACCAAATTAATTAAGTAAATTTAAACTGAATAATTTTAATAAATATATTTTTTGTTTTTACAGAATATTAAAAGAATATTTTGTATTTTTAAGGACATAAAAACATAAAATTTAAAGGATTTTAAGAGAATTAAAATCCTATCTCTAATTATAGTAAATGTGTCAAATGGCTAGTCAAAGATTTAAATTCGTTCATGTTCATCACTAATAAAAAACAAATCTAATCGATTATATTTTTAATTACATTTAGTTTAATAGTGTTTTTCGTTTAATTCTTAGTCTACGTATAATGCATTATAATATGGTAATAGATTGATAAGGTTTTTAGGGGAACTTGTGTGACGACACAATGGGAGAGACGCTACGAAAATTGCGCATTGATTTTTCCTACAATTGCCTTTGCGGTACTAGTAATTTTTTTAATTATATTTTTTAGTGTTATGCCTATCGTAATTTTTTTGTTTGTTAATTACGATCGTTACATTAGTTGTTATACGATTGATATAGAAAAAGAAGCTATAAAGGTCACGTAATATTGTGAAATAAATTTTAAACTAGCATTAATATTATACATTATTTATACATAAAATATAATTAATATAATATTATATTTAATGAAATTAATTATTATTTTCTTAAAATCTTAATAATTACTATATATTTTTAGAACAATAGTTAAATTAAATAAAAATAATGTGCTTATAAGGTTTTTTTGAGTGGGTCAATGTTATAAAAACATTTATTTTATCTACATTCCTCGATCCTATTTATACTTGTAATTTATGTATTTTATGATGATTTTAAAAGTTGAAAGTCATGGCATTAATATATTATATAACTTATTAACAATGTTACAAAAATGATTAATTTTAAATTTAAACTATAGGTCTATAACATCAATTAATTATAAAAAGTTACAGAAACAAAATTATTTCAAACTCGATCATCAAATATATTTCTCTCACTTATAACTTTACATGTACCTGCTTAAATTCATTATTTCTATTATAACAAATTTATTACTCATCAAGTCATCAAAATATTTCGATGACTGCAATCATAAACGCATATGTACTTAACATATTTATTGTTTTTATCAGAATTTAATATTATACTTGTAATTACCGTATTTACGGCAATTATCGTAAATAGCGAATATTGTTTATACATTTAATAATTTAATACATAAATATATTTTTTTTAATAAAATACGACAGAATGTGATATTAAGATTGCGTTTTAATATAATGAATGGTTATTGAAAGTATTGAAGAATATTTGTGTGTTGGGATTTAGAGACATCGACAACTAGGATTTAAAGATTGTGAATTATATTCAAAAGGTTCTGAAAATATATACTAGGTAGAGAAGAAACTCCACATGAGAATTAACAATTAATGGATGTATATGACTTCCTATAAATTTGCTTTTATTTAAAAAATTGTTAGAATCAAGCACAAACCTATTAAAAAAAAAGACAAAAAGGTAAAAATCAACCCTTAATAATTTATTACAATGAAAAAAATATTACCTAAAATACACGTATTGATAAAATATGTCAACATTCTAGAATTCTAAGTAACCTACACACAAAATTTTAAAAGATTTAGCCATTTATTAAGCAGTGCATCTTTAATATCACTATAATTAGCCACTATATTATTTCGGTAGGTTAGGTTAGGTTTTGGTTCAATTGGTTCATAAAAAAAACTACCTACCATGTTATTCGTATGAAATAAAATTAGTTAAATTATATATAATATATTCAAAATAACAATATACATAGTATTGTGAAAACTTTTTGTTTCTTTAAATAATTAACAATTAAATTGTTCTAATTTCAAACAATGAAAAAAAATACCCATCAACTGTAGATATTTATGTCATTATTATAAATTTATTAAGTTTAGAATGATTAATAAATAAAATTGGGTTTTTAGTTACTTATACAAATACGTAATCTAACAAAACTGGGTTTTAATAAAATGAGTAAACGCTAAATTTCAAACTACTGTAGAGTGAAAATTGTTTTGAAAAATAAACTGACATTATTAATGAAGTACAATTAGTCAAACAATTAATTATTACCTCAATAAACATACTATAATTTTTTTTTTTTTTAAAACCATTTATTTTAATCAAAAAAGTTTAAATTTCTGATTTAATTATTTAAATCGTGTAATTAGTAATTTATATTTCGTAGTAAACAAGGATTCTATAGATACATAAATAATAGACAATAGCATAGCAACTATACTACTATAGTCTATAGTATACAAAATACAGTTTATACAACAATGGCCAATGCAAATATTCTACCTAAAAAAATTAAATGTAACCAAATATAGATAAGTTAATTTTTTAATGATATAACATAAAGTATAGGTAGATTATATTAAAGAATTCACATATTAGTATATTTTTTAGAAAGAATGAATATTATAACATTTTTATAATATTGATATTTATTAATCAAACTTTTTAAACACTTGGTTAATTAAAACAAAATAATATTAACATAAAACAAGAAAACTGTTATAGTTTAAAGTCCAGTTATTTTAAATCATAACTTATATTAAGATGTTTTTAATTTTAGTTATATCGCATACCTACAATATTGCTAAAACGATCAATATTGATTTAAATGTATGTCCATATTATGATAATTAATTTATACATAAAGAATAGTGAATCGAAAGAATGATAAAAACGAATAATTTTCGGTTTGAAGAATTAAGATAAAAATACGTTTTGATAATGAATCATACATCATAATGTATACAAAAAATATTTTTGAATATATTCATATTGCTATTTGTCTTAAACATAGAATACTTGCCAAAAAAGTTAATTTCTGTAGTACGATATTGATAAGTAAATTTTATTGAGCTTAACAATTAGGTAGTTGACGATGATAGAAACAATTCATTTCATTAAAATTTGTGGTAAAACAAGAAAACAAAGAATAAGCGACGAAAAAATATGTTTAGTTTTGACTAATGTGGTTATAAAATTGTTAACCTTCAAATAATTTATACATATATATATATAGGTATAAGTTTAAAACCTTACTAAGTTTGTTATAGAATTTAGAATATAAATAAGGTATAGGATCAAATAAAATAGAAAAATAATTATAGATACTTTCTTATTACTTTTAAACTTAATGAATTTTTGTGGTCAATCTTACGAGTTTTCGACCACTAAATATCTTCATATAGTTGGTTTATTATTTACAACAAATAAATTAAATATATTTGCCTAAAAATTAACATGTTGTACCTATATTGGTTTTTCATAAGCTTTATAGTATGTATGATGTATTATCTTTAAATTTTACATATTATATCATCATTGTCGTTGTGTAAAGTGAAAACTATTATAATTTTATTTTTAAACAGTATACTTAGAATATTATTCAACTAAATAATTTAAATTATATTTTAATTAATACAAGACAAGTGTTTATTAATAGAGTTTTATATTAAATTATTGTTTATTTATGTATATATTAACAAATTATAGTATATATATTGTATACGTTTCATAACACATTCAGGTAAAAATAAATGATTTTAATAATATTATTTGCGGAATCAGGGAATAATACTGCAGAATAACGTAATTCATAAGGATAATAAAGATTTAGTTTCATAAATTTAAATTTATAACTATTTACTTTGATTTTTTATTTCATATAAATTTAGTAGAATGGTATGCTTATTTTTCCAATTTTACCTCTTATATAATTCTCTGCCCTATATTAATTAACAATAATATATGAATTTACAGACATGAATAGTATTTAAAATATTATAACATTTTTATTTTATTCTTAAAATATAATTTGAATTTTAGAATTATATACAATTCGTGTTCAATCTACAAACGCGAGTTTTATTTTAGTAGGTATATAATATATAGAATAGGTAACATGATATGCATATATACCAACATTGTACATAATATACTTTACATAACACAAAAAAAATAGCAATCGTATACATATGTGTATACATAAATAACATTATATAATATAGCTAAAGGATTATAAATAAAAAGCTAATATTAAAGCTAAATAATATAGGTAACTATAGGTAT
The DNA here is from genome assembly GCF_002803265.2 of Melanaphis sacchari. Lineage (NCBI taxonomy): Eukaryota > Metazoa > Arthropoda > Insecta > Hemiptera > Aphididae > Melanaphis > Melanaphis sacchari. The sequence continues at coordinate 13,177,759 of NW_020270366.1, forward strand.
TGGTGTTTGAAATTGTTTGTAGAGTAACATATTTCTATACGTAACAAGTTTCATATTTTTATTATTATGATTTTAATGGTTAAGTATGAATAATATGAATAATTAGTAACCAATACACACATATAATAGTATAGGTAATAATTTCTAGTCTAATCTTTTACATATAGCAGCTCTTAAATTTAATTTGAAACTATGTTGAATGTTTAAAATATTATTATTGATGTCAATTTCATACAAATTATAATATTTGTTTCAAAAAATGTTAAACAGCTGTTTACATAACTGAATGAAAAAAAAAATTTAAGACTGTTAAAACTATACTATCTACAAATCATAATATAGTAGTAGTTTTTACACTATAAAATATAAATTTTAATATTAAAATGAAAATAAAAATGTTTTTATATTATACATACAGAAATAATAAAGAAGCTTATTTTTGCGATGCTGGGGATAAAGAATATTTACTTAAACAATTTTAAATCAGGGATTGAAGGCGAAAAGTTTAAAAGACTACACATAAATATTATATTAATGTCACACACAAACCTTCGTTTTTAACCATGAAAATTACGAAAATTTTAACGGAAATGTTTTTTATCAGGCATAAAAGAAAAACTATTTATATCTTATTGGAATGAAAATAACACTTTGAAAATGTAGTAAAAAACATTTCCAATTGCCAAATAATTTAAGTATTGTACTTTTTTATTTTTATAAGCTTAATAGTTAATTTTTTAATAACATTTATAAAAAAATTGCATGCTTATTGTTTTTCTGAGTTTTGGGGTCATCAATAGTCAAGGCCAATAGGAATAATATCTACTTATCCATCTCTGTTATCCTAATTTAATTGTTCATCAATTAGTATTTTTTTAATACTTGTTTAAACTTTTAAAAATTTAGTTAAATCAAATTGTTAACTATTAAAATGTTATAAGAGTTATTTCCATTGTAAAAATCACACTTATGGGTTGTGGCTGATACATAATGTTTTGAGGTTAAAAAAAGAAAGTATCTGCAACTCCAAAAAAAAAAAAATATATAAGGATAAATGATAATATGATAAGAAAAAGTTATTTTTTCCGAATATGACAACAACGTTATTTTTATACAAGATATTTCTTTCAGTTATCCACTGAAGCTTTATACATGAAATATGCACTAATTATGGTCGTATATTGAGGGAAATATTTCGAGTGCATTTAGTTTTTAATTTATATTTTTTTCATAGTCTGAGTGCATCTGTAGTTTATTGAAAAATTATATTAAACAGTTAGAGTGCGTCCTTGACATTTGTTCTACAGTTCAAAATTTTTAAGTGACAAACGACAATCGAATCGATTACGATAGTATAAAATAAATATACAATTATAAAATTACTGTGGTAACGGTGGGGAAACCGTATTTTATTTTAATTTCAATAATAATTGAGAATCCGACTACGATTTATTTACTATCAATAAGTATGAGTAGTGAAAACTAATGCATCGAAGTAGTGGAATATAATTTATAAGAAATAAGTAATCAAGTGCTTTTATTTTTTCAAAATTTTTACATAAAAAATTAAATTAATTTAAGTTTCTTAAATTAAATTAAAATGTGTAAAAAATATCTTAACCCCCCCAAAAAATAATAAGGAACCTAATACTTTTGGCATGTAATCATGGACAATTTATAGGCTAGGAATCGGGGTGTCTACACCAAGTCGTAAAAAATATATGATTTTTTTTTTCTTGAAATGTAATCGAGTTTTTATTCCGAAAAAATTCGGAACATAAAGTGTAATTTTGGGATCTATTCAATATGAATGAAAATTATAGTGAAATTATAAATTGCATAGCACATATTATTAATATATGTATATTGTATATACAAATGAATATACGTGGCTTTAGACTTAGAAATTAATAAGCCATTGTATAACATTTTGCACATATATTCATTAAATTTCTAATTTTAATAATTTTGTAAAAATATTTTTTGAATACTTATAAAAAAATAATGATTATGTATTTACAATATTTTTTATTTTCTGGTAGAAAAGTTAAAAAGTATCGTATCGGTATTTGCACAAAAAATGTTTTTTACACATATGACGTTAAGGCAGGTAAAATACGAAAATAGTAATACACCTGTGTCGCTATCTGTCCATTAAAAAAAATTAAAAAGTACTAAACAGTTTAAATAAAAGAAAATAATAGTTGATTATTGTTTGTTATTTAAATGTACATCAAACAGCAATATCATGCTTAAAGCTATTGTAGACTCAGAAATTAAAATTCGAAATACCTGTTTCTCTCACCTGTGTTTTGTAGGTTTATAGGCTGTTTATTCAAACAAAAAGAAAGGAAATACAAACGCCGATACAAAATTGAGTGGACGATAAGAAATGCAACATTTTTATAGTATATAAAAATACTACCTATATTAACGATAGAGTATTTAAAGAAATATAAGAAATATCCAATCTCTTAACTTACTATAAAACAAATAGTAGTGATCGTATTCAAAATTTCTATAGTTTGTAATTAGATGAGAATAATTACACTGATGTAAAAGAATTTTTAAATTAATGAATACCTAATAGTTAATTTTGTTTGGGTATGTAGATCTCATTCTTTTAACTGCTTTAACTACACCTATTACATAAATTATATAAAATAATACATTTTTTCAAACAAATTTAGCAGTTTGACCAGAGGTCGTGGAGATAGAAATGATTCAGCATAAATCAATCTCTTAAGACTGTGTATAGAGTATATTATACAGTGATTAGTTAATTACAAACGATAGAAGGAATAGCAAAATTCAAACAAACCGAATTTGTTTACCTGAAAAACAATTTTATAATGAATAATAATAAATAATGTTAAATTTATATTTATTTTATTTTAGAAAATCAAAGAAGTATGATATTGGAATAAAAATAAAAATAAGTGGCATGAACAACAAAAATAACTTAACACAACATAATTATTCAATGAATTATAATTATTATTTTTAAATACTTTCTATAACCAGAATTTAGGGTATACGAAAATACAAAACTTTATAATTAAACAAAATTAATTTTAATTTAAACTAGATAATGCAATAATTAATGGAGTGGAATTGAATTAGCATGTATTAAAACATAACATATACCTATATCTCATAAAATTGTTATTTACTAATAGTTAGATACTATTAATAACCCAATTTAACTTAGTACACCGCAAGACTTAACCAATCATACACATTGTTTATTTATGAATCGAATCAATTATGTATCGCTGATTATTAATAAACAATAACCGTAAATAAACTTTAAGATAACTAATAATTAAGGAATAATTATTAATATTACATAATTATAATAAAAATACATAATCTGAAAATGTACCAACCTAATTCATAAATTAAAACTTAACACTTAAATAAGTACAGAAAACTGTCTGAAATACAATACAGAGTGGTTATTTTAACAACTTTGATCATCTTGAAAAGTTTTAACGTTAATGAAAATATTTTATTAACATAATTTTAGTTATTTATGTAAAACAAAATTTTTCTAGTTTTCATCGTTATAATTCTTAATCATTTAAATCTTTTACGTTCTTTATAATTGACAATATTCTATTCAATAAATTATGATTTATTAAAATAGTAATTAAAAAGTATTTAAATTTAAGACGTATGGAGTAGTAAACCAACATTTTTTAAATACCCTTGGCCCCGTGCCACTCCACTCTGCGTATCTAAACTTTAAATACATTTAGGTTGAATTAGGTTAGGTTTTGTTGAACTTTAAGTTTAAAAAGATGATATTATTCACATTGACTAATTAAATACAATATTGATTTAGTTCCAAAATTTCTTTTTCGTATATTTATTCACAAACTTTTTTTCGAATTTCATTAAACTTAAACATTTAAAGAGTCACTGTTAAGGTTATAGGAAACTGTATAATATAGTAAACATTTAGTTTTATATTAATGAAAACGAAACAAAGACAACACAATTTAACGACTATCAAAACATATATATAAAACTTGTTTGTTATTTGTTAAAATAAATAGCAACGATCGGAAACTATAATCATATATATATATAAAGTTAAACGTGTATTAAAATTTAATAGGCAGCAATTTTATAGCGGGCTGTTAGGTTTGAAACGCGAATAAATAAACCAGTATATTATGTATGTCTAACGAAATGAATATAAAATACCGACTAAAATAATGTATTATGCATTTGATAACTTTTATGGAATTACGTATTTCATTTAAAAATATAATTCCAAATGTTGGTTGGATTGTTTACACTATTGCACGGAATAGATACTCGGACTGATAAAATGGTAAACGCCAAATTTTTCAAGTGTCCAAGTTTTTCGTTATTTGGAGTAGGTTATAAATTTATAATAAAATGTTGAAAAAATCCGTCTCGTGGAAAAATGTATACAATATTTTAGTTAATTAGTGATTAATATTATAATGTATACGACATTTTAGAATAAAGCCGTATTTTATGTATTACATATATATAATTTCATCATAACTATCAAAATTATTGTGGAAATATTATTACATATTATATTATTATAATATAATATAATATAATACCTTGGATGTAAAACAAGTAGTATAATGATATTGATGGAATCTATAGATTTAAAAAGAAAAGAACAAATTTTAGTAGAAGTCGTAACACAAATACGTTGAGAAATTTAACCAAGTTTTACATGTTATTTTTTGTACTACCTGCCCAAAATATTATTTTTATTAAAATATAAGTAATAAGTATTAACTTTATAAACATGCAATGTTAGGTTATTTTCAATAATTTTCATTTTTGCTTAAGAAAACTACTTGAAATATCAAGGATCGAACTTTTTAAGATGTTAAAAGAGTATACATTTTCTAAATGAAAGTTTTTGTTTTTGTGTATAAAAATAATAATAAAAACAAATATAAGAGAATATTGTATTATTATTATGTTAGATTAAAAAAAAAAAAAACAGTAATTTTTTTACATTTCTGAAAAGTGGTTATATTTTATGATATTTTTTATCACATTTATAAAATTAATATTTGGAGTAAGTTTCAAGCTTTATTTTTTAAAGGATAGGTATATTAAAATAATATTTTATCATACAATTTTGCACTTATATATTATCTCTAATTTTTCGTAATCAGTGGTGGGCTAAGAATATTAAAAAATAGGAGGGGGGTTTGTGTGGTTAATAACATATTTTGCCATATACTACTGTGAGGAGGCTCATTGGCGCCATTTCAGTTATTAGTGAGGTAAGAAGATTTTTGACTTGCCCAATTAATTCAATGTAATTTATGTTTTAAATAATTTTCAGATTTTTGGAGAGAAATGTAAACTAAAAACGACACAGGTGGTTAAATAAATGTATAATTATTTTATTTTATTTGGGTAGGTAACAATATTATTAAAATTAAAATTACTTTTTTATTAATTAAAATTTAGAATTTTTCAACATATTATGTTTATTTAAAATAGACATACTGAACAATTTTTGATAAACACTTACCATTGATAAACATATAATAATTAGTAATATTACTTATTAGTACTATTTATCACAACTCACAATATCTTCATTTCCACCCTAAAGGTTAAAAATACTTACGAAAAGGTAGAAATAGAAATTAAATCCAGGCGGAGCTATGTACTCAAATTGTATGTATTGTGATATCGTGAGTAAACTAGGATTTAATAATTAGAGGGGTTTGAGTTTTAGAAAACTAAAATTCAAAATAATCTGTGGGGATAAAGCCCTTAATTTCACAATTATTAACATTACTTTAGTTTAGTAGTCACAGAAATTATAGGGAGTTTTATAAAACCAAAGTTAAAAATAAACTATCGGGTAAAAATGTTCCCCTCGTCATTGAAAATAAGATGTAAGCAATAAATAAAGAATAATATAAATTTTACAACGCCTATATTTAGATACAAATGTTTGTAAACTATAGTTTATACATCATCATAAAATCCCAGTAAAAAATCCATGGAAAAAAACTTAAAACACCGACAATTTTTTTTTTAATTATAAGAGCTTTGTATTTCATTTGTTTCTTTTACTTTTTATTACCCAGCTATTGATAACCATTTTGACAATTAATTTAATTTATATTGTTGAGTACTAACCAATATAAATTAAAAAATATTGTACTTTATTCATTCAAATGAGTATTTTCAGAAGTTAAGAATATAAAGTACAATTGAAAATTTCTTAGAGACTATTTCATTTAATAGATGGATTAAACACGATTAATTTAATAACTTTATGTGTACTTTAATTATTAAATTTTTAATTCTTTAATTAAAAATTATCAAATAAAATTTTCATGAAAATGAACTACCTACCGAAAATTATCTGACAATTGACAAATTACGTACCACGATTATAATGTATAAGTTATTATTATTATGTTACAGTACCTAAAATCAATAAAATATTAAATAGAACTATTATATGGCACTCGCGCATGGACTTTTATTTTTGTGAGTTTTTTTTTTGTTGGATTTTTTTTCCGTGGTCATTTATTGCGCCTATCAATAATCTTACTATGTAGATAATTATTTTTCTACAATTGTTAAACCTTATTAAACCTAGCCAAATCACTGAATCTGTTTTAAGTCATAGTCGATCTAATGAATGTTATGATTTTTCTTAAACATAAGCTAAGTATATTTACAATATTAATATATTATATAATGTTTTACACATCGAACTCATGATAGTTTTTTCTTTAAGTAAGGATTCCGACTTGAACTAGGGGAGAGAACTTCTTATGTTACACCAATGTTCAATATATATATATAATGTAAGTCAATAGAAATCATAACGAGATCTGCTAAAAACAAACAAAATGTTAGGTCCTGGTACGAGCTCAAGTGATATTAATGATATTATAGTAAGTAAAACTAGAATGAGGTATCAACTACTACGATTTAAAGAATAAAACAAGCGATACTACAACTTTTCGATTATTACTAAAAGGTCGTTATAATGGAATTAATTTTGGTCTACATACTTGGGCTAAAATGAGCCTTCCTTTATTCAGCCATTTTGTAATTTCTGGCCATTTTTGACCAATACACTATTTGGTCATCAATGTAAAATTGTATTATTCACAAATCAGCTGTTTGCATAGCTATAAAATTATGATCTTTCTAAAATATTTTACCTGTTTATAGTAAATACCTAAAAAAGACTATAGAACTTCTACTGTCTGTTAATATTATCACTTAAGTATTTTCATATAGTTGAGTTATGTGCAGTGTATGTGTGTGTGTACTGCAACCAGGGTTGGAATGTGTTAAAACAAATGGTTTTGTTTGAAATGCTTTAGTGCTTTACACATAAACGTTTAAAAGTTTTAATAAACGATTAAAAATAAATGTACAATTTTACGGTAATTTTTTTCTATAAAATACACGCTTTGTTTGCAGATCACGGTATATACAACCATGATGTCGATAATATAAGAACGATGTTACTTTATTAAGTATCTACCTACATAATACATTTGAAACAACGCATTGTATTATGAATTTTTTTCATATATTGTTTAAAACATTTTAAAGTCATTTGGAAAAACGTTTAAAACAAAAAAACAACGTTTTAAACGAATAAAGTTTATGTTTTGTATTATTTAAAGAAAACTTTTTTTCCAAACCTGACTGAAACGTAGTAGTATATGGTATACGTATCACGTATGTACTCGTGTTAAAAATTCACTAGCGTTTATTTTAATAACTTTAGGCAGTTATAATAATAAACATACCAATATAATATTTATTTATTTAAAATTTTTTTTATAATGGTGTAAATTTACATTAGTGACCAAAATAGTGTACTAGCCAAAATGGTTATTATAGAATGACTAAAACTGTTAAGCCCACCCATTCATTATATTTTGTTTATTATCTTTAGTTATATAATATACATATGCATAACTTATTACAATTTTATAGAATTTCTATGTTATATTACATAAACATGATTACTATAAGTTATGGTATTTTTAGTTTATAATAATTACTTGAACGTCAGTTGTGTGAAAACACTTATCATGTCGCTTCATTAGTTTTCATCTGAAGAATAAGTCGAAATGATAAGTTTGAAAATGGTGAGAAGAAAAAGAGTGATCGCAAGAATTCGACGACTTTTCGTCAACAATTTTAATCACGAAAATGACATATTTATGGGATGCTCAGTTAACGTAAAAGGTTTTTTTTTTTGTAAAATTTATAATATTAGATTTTAAATTTTAGTATAATGAATTTATTAATTATTTAATATTTTAATTTTAATGCAATAATAATCATGAAATTGTGCACGATTTTTTATTGGTAAAATAATATGCAATATAGAGTTTTCAATATATTAGAATACATAATGACCATTGACCAATGACTAATGACATATATGTGGATTCAAATATAAAATATATTATATATTATGCACTTATAATTAAACTATAATATTTAATGGCTTGAAATTTAAATAAGTAATAGGAATACGATTACCTATACTATCGTTTATTTGTCAACATAAATTTTAAAATACACTTATATTATATATGAATATTGAATATAGATAGATAACCAAACAACTCCCAGTCAAGTGTCACTAATGGGTGGCTTCTTATTTCAAATATTCAATCTTTTTTTTTTTGTTCTATCATCACATATTTTTTTGTGGTTAATAGTACAGATTAAATAAATCTTAAAAAGAAACAAATTTTATTGTATATATCGATAAGCATGATAAATTATAACTGACATAAAGTTTAGAAAAATGATATGAGAAATATGGTAAACGCAAAAACCGATGGCAGATTGTATATTAACCATTAACTAGAATAAATTATAACACAAAATTCTTGGAATCCTTGTCGGTAGATTTTTAACTGCTTTATCAAAATAATATGGATATTTATAACAACTTGTGCGAGTGTAATAATGATGTTACACTTCAGAGAGTAAAACATATTAGTAGAAACTATTTTATTTCTAAAAAGTAGAACGCGATGATTTTGCCGTCTTTTGTATCACAGTGAATAATTTTAAAGCTCTCAGTCTTACAACACGTTGATGCATTTATCATTTATACATTTTTTTTTTCATAGCCAACCTAAATTATTATACAACTGTCGAATTGTAAGTGCAAAAGAAACTATACTCATTCACCGCTATTATTTTTAGAACAATTACATGTTTTTGTACAGTTAAATAGCAGCTAATCATAATTAGTTAACTACCTAGTATATTGTGATTATGTATAATATTTATTTTAACTTTTAAGGGTTGAATGAGTTTAAAAAGTTTTACGTAAAAAGATTGACATAATTGTACATTAGGTTATGGTAGTTTCCTAAAACGTACCAGTAAGGTAGAACAATAAAAGGTAATAAACTAGCTAATTATTTTATTTTCTTACAGATATAATGTATGTTATAGTTGATTTGAAACTACAACTAACTAAAATTGACGAATATCCTCGTTTTATTTATTTTGTTGTAGTTTAAAACAATATAATATACCAAAATATCAACAACAGAGAATAGAAATTTACTTCAATAATCATAAAATATTTAAGTATTGACAACATAAATACTATTTACAGTAAAAAAATATAAGTAATTACTGGTTAGTGTAAAAGTACTGTAGACGTCAATCTAAAAAATGTACGCAAAAATAAACAAAACTTTTTACAATATACGAATTATACAATAAGTAGGAACCTCTATTCGTGATATAATTACCTACCTAAAATCTTAAATTTTTTGATACAGGTAAACAACCCAGACTGTAGTGGCGGTTTAAACGTAATTTTTAAATCTATACGAATAGAATTCGTGTTTCTGGGAAAATATGCGAACATGCGTGCCGAGGTTTTATAATTAAGTGTAATATACACGGTCTTGGTCCAGATGGTTTTCAAACTCGCGAATAAAAACTTTTGGCGCGCGGGTATCGTTATCGCCTCGATCCGAACCCCGTGCTCAGAAACGGACGGAACAATCATTCTGCACTCGTGTGATGGTCGGGTGAGCGCCCTGGTCTGATACTACTATATTAAATCGTTGAGCGCAAGCGTCGCACTGTCTACGTTTAACGATAAGCGTTGCAATCTCGCAATGGCAACGGTAACTACGGACACGACATCAAAGCAGTGAGACTGGCGATGCAAGTTGCAAACGCTCCTTCACGTCTCGGCTCTCCGGTTTTACGCGATCCTCAAATCGTTTTCGGTTCTCGTAACAGTACCAACCCGCTCGCCGATAATATTATCAGCTAGAACCGAAAATCATACAATATAATATTAAAAAATATACGTCTACCAAACTACGATTTTCGATCCTGAAGAGCTAAAAATAGATCAAAACCGCTACCATTAAAACATAATCACTAGTCGCAATACGCACACAGAACAGATTTTTTAAAGAGTTGATTTTAATATCGCAGGACCTTAAGACTCTCTGCCCTCCTACCACAAAATTAATAAAACTAGCATGGGTAGGTACTTATATATTACCATCTCCGTTATATGCATGTCGACGGCACAAACTCTCTAATTATATTTCGATTAAACAACTACTAATTATTTCTGTCTTGCTTAAGCGACTTCAAACATAAGTGATTGTAATGATTGTAGAGACGTCATCGTGTTTAAAAAAGCGAGAGGGGGTAAATCTCGATAGAGTTAAACGAGAAAACTACCGGTTGACGCTTGTTGTCAATCTATCGACCACATTGTAATAATTGTATCATTGTAAGCTGATTACCAAACGGAGTTACACAGTAACATTTCGTCATAATGATATTATCACCTATATATATATCAATATACTAATACTCACGTTATGTGCGATCACGCCACCTGGCATTGTTCCGGACGCCCCCGGGGTTGCAGTGGCGCCCGTCGAACAGTTGTTGATCGACTGCGACGAGTACCGGGACTGATCGTTCAGGAAACACAGCAGCTGGTAGCCGAACCACTTGGGGTTGTAAACGGCGCCACCGGATTCTCGGGCTCGTTTTACTTTGACGTTTTCCCGGCTGAACTGCACGCGCAACGTGCATATCTTCTTGGCGATCTCCTCCTTGGGACACTTGAGCTTGGCGCTGATCTGCTCCAGGGACTCGTTCTTCATACGTTTGTTACGGTAGTGCACCGAACTGGTGTCCCACAGGGCAGGACGGTCCCGGAACAAGTCGATCAGCTGGATGGTCTGCTCTCGGTACCACTCCATGGCCACCCCGGCACAGGGTTCGTGGACCACTAGCACCAACACCGCGCCACACGACTTCCGTCGACGTGCGACGGACGTGAGTGGAAAACCGTTGGGCTTTCGTTTCGAATTTCGGACAGTACAAGTGGCGGGTAACGCGCATGCGGGGTCAGTCGGCGGCGTTAAACTAACAAAAATAATAATAATAACGTCAAAGGCGGGAGATTTTAAATATAATTATAACGATAATTATTTCAAAAATGTAATAATAGTATCGTTGTGCCGATCAATCGACAACGAAGAAGTGAAGAAGTGAAGATGCAAGAGGAGCACAATAACACAACAACCGACGGAAACAGGCGCGCGTTTCGATGGTTGATGGCAAACTGCACCGGCCTTGGGTTTAGTTCACGTTATAAAACAATGTTTAGTGAACAACTGCCGGCCGCGGCGCGTTGTTGCCGCGGCGCATGCGCACCGGATTTCGATCAACAAAATAATGTTTTCCGTTTGTACATCGGGAAAAACAAAAACCCGGTCGTAGTTGTCGTCGTCGCCGCCGCT
>NW_020270366.1:13194338-13582503 GCF_002803265.2 Melanaphis sacchari
GCGACGCTCAGTAGTATTCACCGTAGTACTATACTCCGATTTCCAACATCGCTCGTCGGTCGGTTCGAGCGTCGGGCCGACCGCACAAGCGTTTTATTATTGTCGCCGACGAGGCAGCGTTCTTCGCTGGGGCGCTTATCGCCCAAAACATACACACCCTCTCTGTCGTCTCAGCCATCGCCACGACCACGGTCAATGGCGCGCTAGTTGTAGAGAGCGCACCCGGCATTCGGCTTCAGCAGCCTTTTGCACGGCTGTCCGTGTACTTGATATAATGTAATATTATACCAATAACCGTTTTGGGAAAATATGTTTTATAGCTTTTGTGGTGTGCTGTTTTCGAGGAGAGGACTCCGGCAACCCTGAATATATTTTTTTTGTTCCACCGCGTTTTTCCGTTTTCGACCGTCGACGGGGAGTCCTATGGAGTTACACAATGCGCGTCATTATTAATATTATTTATCACACACAACAATAGACGTATGGTAATGTAAATGTACACAGCGTATAGTCTCGGGAGAGAATAATAACGAAGAGACGTTAATACGAAGTACTTATGCGTCATTTTAATAATCGCACACCAGTACGCGACTGCTTCGACTTGCGTGCGAGCAACCCCCCGCTAATATTAATCGAGATTCGTACAATAAAACGACGGTGAGAATGGTGGGCGAACAAAAAATAATCGATGTCGACGAAGTTTTCAAACGACGCCTGCGACCGACGTAAAAAACTTGTTTTGAATCTTTGTATATTATTATTATGTTTTAATGACGATGACGATTATAAATAAATAATAATAATAATAGTGTAATTTGTAGATTGTTTACGGGGCCGGCGGAGGTATGAGGTGGCGACCGGTAAGACGGCGGCGGTAGATCGAACGATTTTCGAATTTCTTTTTTTCGTAAAACGGGTTTTTGAATTCTGTTATTCAACGTCTCGGTTATTTTCGTCGAACCATTAAAATTGAAATCATTGTTCGTACGAACCGAATAATAAATCGTAATAATTGTATACCATACGTATTCGATTTTGTATGATTTGTTAATAGGCATTAGGCATTACTCATTTACACAAGAAACGAGGTTTATATTTTATGCCGTCTGAAAGTCGAAACAAAACAAGGCGCAGTGGTTTATGAATATAACATTTATAAAGTATAAGATAAATAAACATAACGACCATAATAAATGATATAAAAACGACGATATTAATACTTTAAAAATATGCTCTGTAAATATTCAAACAAGCACGGGACTCGCCGTAATCCTCTATAAAAAAATAGGTTGTTGAGAAATGTGTTTCACCAGTCGGCAGCACAAGTCACGACTTGCGACGTTTATTAACGGCATACAAAACTACAAAAACAGTTTTCATGATGTGAAAAAATATTGTACAAACAGTACAACAATCTAAAATCTTTAAAAAGTTTTTCTGGAAATGTGATTAATTACACAGTATTGACGTAATACGTGTGGTTATTAACAATTATTACTGCTAAGAGTGCTAACTACTATTTATTTTTTTTTATAATGATAGTTACCAACAAGGTTCATGTTCTTATATATGTATTATTATATTGGAACAAAATCGATCTATTTATTTTTTCATAACCAAAGCAAACTAATACAACACTTGATCATAATATTATATTATAATAATTATTTACATAGGTCATCAATTCATGACGAATCAACGTGCCGGTCAAGCGGACCAATCGAAATTATTGGGAATATTAATTGAAGAAAATAAAAGTGAATATGATAAAAACAATTATTGTTGGTAGGTTTTTGGTAAATAATAAATATGCACACCGGATAATCCATTTAACTGGTTACGTTAGTTGTTAGTTGTATTAAATTTTTGTTTTGTTGAATTGTTGCCTATTTTACAATTTCAATATAATACATAAATGACACAAGCAATATTATTTTATTATTCTTATTCTTATCAGTGGACAGTGATTTTTAATAAATTCTATTTATCTTTATATATATTTATAAATAATAATATATCATTTCTTCATAAATGAGGCGTATAGAACTTATTTAATAAGTGTTTTAATTGTTTAGACATTAAAAGAGTAATAGAAAGCATAGAAGGAAAAAAATATAATAATTTGACCATTGTGATAAAAATGTACTAACAGTAGTCTAACACTTGATATAAAATTGTAATAATTAGAAGTCACATTAATGGATTATTCTGTATATAACCATAAAAATACTCTTTTAGTACAAAATGAAAAAAAGAAAAACCATTTCATAAAGTTTTATTATTTATTAATATTATATTATAATATATATAGCATAATCGATCAAGGTTGCATTCTTTACAGTAAAACAGCAATTTTCATGTTTTAACATTTATTATTGATTACCGTTAGCATATAAAAATACATAACAATATTAAAATGTACAAAATTCTAATAAGTACATATACATTAAATGCATTAAGCAATAGTTCCATTAACATTAGCATTGTTAGATTCAAGTAAAGATTTGTTATGGATGATTTTGAAAAATGAAATGAGTTGAAATCATTGTTTTTCTTAAAAATAAATATATGTTATGTACATATAATATAACAGAGAACTATCTGAACAACAGTATTTTAATAATTAAATCACATGAAAATAAAATTAATGTAAAAGTAAAAAAAAAAAAATTATAATAATAACAATAATAATATAAAACAATTATTATAAGTTGAATAAAAATATAAACTAAAAATATACTTTACCTAATATATTATGTTACAATTAAAAATACTAATTCAAGCTGAATAGTTCTAAAAAAAAATAACATAATATAGTATAAGTAATACCCAAGGATAGCCTTTTAGTGAATAATATATGATTATAAGATTCTTGATTTTTATGTTTTAAATAATAATATAATTACTAAATAATGTTTAATTTGTAGATTGACAATATAAAATATTTTACAGTATAAAATATTTACAATTTAACTTAAAAATTTATAATTAGTCTAGGAAAATGTTGAGCTGGGTAATGAAAAATAATATTAAATATAATATGTACTATGAGTAGCTTATATTCATTAAATCTTTATAATAATAAAATTAATTTATAGAATAGGTAAGATATATGGCAAATAGTATATAAAAAAAAATGTATAGATCAACAGTCAAGATAATAAGTCAAATATATTAACTCATCATGTGAACATTTTTAAAAATTTTGTTTAATAAAGCACCATTATAATATTATAAATTGTATTTTTAGAACTGAATTGTTACTAAAGAATTTTGATTCATTTAATGGTACTGTTAAACAATCTGTGTGCTAGGTGCATTCAATAACAATCCATTTGTGCGTTCCATGTCTCCAGCTTCAATTTGTTCTTTTAGAAGTTCTAATTGTCTAATACCACTTACAGTCACTTCATATTTATGGGCTACCATAGATTGGTAGAAGTGTATAGCAAATGCTAAAAATATCACTAGAACAGGGATCAAAATAATAATAGCAGACCATGCAGCACATTCATATACATCATAAAATTTGATCCAACATAATATGGCAATTTCTGCTAGGAACAACAGAAGACCAAGAAGTGTTGAAAATGCCCATGCAGTTTCTATGTACCAATGTAGACGTTCATGTGGAGCTTCATGTACGAGACTTACCGAATGAAGATTACATATGGCCTCAATGTTTGGTAAAATACATGTACTTATCATTAGAGCCAACATGTGAACAGCAACTAATAGAGTGGTGCACACAGCAAATGCTATGAGCATTCCTTTTGGTATTTTAGAATTGGGTTCAATTTGCATTTCTACCATTGCCACCTATAGAAAGTTATTTTTTTTTAAATAATAGTTAATTTTTTTTTTTTCATGAGAAGTAATATTTTAACATACCATAGCAAAACCTGATAAAAGTGCCGATGTTTTGCTAGACGCCTTGAGCTTAGCTCTACTTAATTGAAGTTTACGCCAAGAAAGAAAAGCAGGAGAGTTGAGCGGGACACCAGCTTCTGTAACGTCGCACTGCGACATGTTATTGCACTTCTAAAAAAACAAAATACATCAAGTTAATTAGCTATGATTTTTTATGTTAATAGACTTATAGATATTTAAATACCAACACCATAGGTATGATAATCAATAATAAAAAACTACCAATGCATTACAATTTCTAAAAATAACTTAGAAATAGTTTATTAGTCACTTAGTCTAATTTAGAATTTTTATGCTTGATTAATAAAAACATTTTAACAACAGGATTGAGAAGACCACCTGAAATTGTTTATATAACAATTACTTGAGGTTAAAAATTAGTTTAAATAATTCACTGACCATGGTTATATAGGTAAGAAGTTGGTATGAGTTAACCACATCTCAAATATTATTTTTCAATTTCCATGTTGTTAACAAAATATACATTACTTATTTATGTATATTAAAAAGTTAAAAAAAAAAAAATATCAACAATCAATATTTTTTGTGGTGTAAGACCACGTTATTCATCTTAAATCAACTGAAATCAATCCATTCATGCATGAAGAAAATTAGGCTGCAACATATTCGATTTTGAAACGCATCAAGCCTCAAGAACTGTAGAAATCATTACCAACATGTGTTAGATTAAAATGTTAACGTCTAAGGCAGTTTTATTTTTCCAATTGTGGGTAGTGTATAGACGAACCTTTTGATAGTTGTTAAAGTTACTATGACAATGCCAATTAAAGTCTTGGTCCACCAAGTTATCTTTGGTACCATACAACGTGTGGCGACCGGAACTGATCGAGAATGATGACATCAAGAATTGAGCTAAATGCCGCGTACTCAAATATGTATATATTTTATATGTTATATATTGAACAATAATTTATGGTAGTCTAATTTAAACAATAATAAACAGTAAAAATAAAATCTTAAAAAATTGATGCAACATGAATTAATGCAGATGTGACTGGATAGTAGTAGAGGAATAAACCTTTAAAATTCACCTACGTGTACTCCCTGACGATTTGTTAAAATAATGAGAATTAATGTTATAATCGTACTCTGGTATTATAACGTTATGCTATTATTGCACTACGAGGTCTGTCGGGACTCCGGTAATTTGAAACCAATTATTGAATGTGATTAAACATCTATTGCATTACAATATAATGATTTAAAATTAAAAATATAAAATAAATTAAAATAAACAATATATTTTTCTTACTCACTAGTTCGTAAACAACATATGTAGATTTGCAAAAAAAAAATTAGTACACCGCTAGACGTAAAGTGAACGTAATCGGACGCAAATTCACGAATAATCAGCTAGTACTGCATCAGCCATTGATGACGAGAACTGAGGAGTGAAAATTATGCAGTCATCTCTCTCGTACGAAAATTTATTGATAAATCCAGTCACCAACACACGGGCGAAATATGCTGCTTCATTGGTAATCCACACATGCCCAAGGTCTGAATAGCACTAAAGACTAAAGCTCCCTTCCAAGTCACCGCTATCGCTACGGGAGATAACGACGATAACAATAACAACAACGAATAACACTGAATGTTGTAAATAATGTAATTATTTGTAACGTTGTAATGTTGTTGCATGTATAATACATTAATACTTGTATTTGATGTAAAAGCCATGAGCCATTTGTCCTGTCGAGGATTATGAACTTTGATGATTTCGAAATTATTCATAGTTTATACCTCACATACCTGATACCCCATATCTTGATTCTCGACTGTCATGAATTCGTGATACTGTGACGATAACGCTTATATTACTTAGTACTTATGTTATTTTTAATAATATTAATTATTAATATATAAATCGTAATTAATTATTATATCATAAAATTCATAAAATCATAAGTCATAACTGTCGATTGATGACACGCCCTCAATCCTCACACTAGTCGTGTCCTCTTGCTGTAGGTTTTTCGTGTATAATATTACATCAATCTATTTGAAATACTGAATATGGTCCTCTTGCATCATACTAAGGACTATGAAGAGTTCAATACGCTCATAAAAACACTAGAGGAATCTAAACAGCAGATTTTTGTAATTTTCACAGGCTCACCAAATGAAAGCGGTGAAAGTTGGTGTTCGGACTGCGTTGAAGGTATGCGATCGATCTTTAATCTTTATTGCATGCATGTACATTCTATGCAGTCATCTATGACCGTAAAGCAATGAGTCTTATCGACTGTTGTAACGTTTAGTATTTTTTATTGAACAATTTTATTATTTAATTGTTTTAGCCGATCCAGTTATCAAGAAACAAATTGAACACAATAAAGAATATTTAAAAGATACAAATATTGTGTATGCCCAAGTTGGCAAAAGAGAAGAGTAAGTCCTAAAAAACTGCATTTTCGCTTAATGTTATATTCATCATAATAAAATAAACCTACAAATATCATTTTAAAATAGTACTTATGATAAAGAAACGAGAATAACATTTTTTGTAGTGAAAGCCCAAAGTGTTGTTAAAATGAAGTTATCTTTTTACTTAGATTTTGGTGTATTATGAATTTTAAATCAATTATTAAATAGTCACAAAAATTTATTATTTTGAATTTTGTATAGATAGATAATACCATATTATGTTTAAGTAATATAAATAAACTTATAGGCATAAACACTTTTACTTTAATTGCCTTAAAATTAAAATTTTGTAGGTGAGTGCCTTATTAGTTATTATAATTGTTAATATGATATTCAAATCTTAAAAAAAAATATGAAAATAAATGTTTGATAATTATTCCTTACAAGAAAATTTTAAAGGAATGAAAAAAACTATGGAATTCAAGAAATTAAGAAACATTTAATACATGTAGTATTATGAAGATGTAATAACTTATTATACTATAACAATTATTATCATTATGTATTATATTATAGCTTAAACTGCTGTTTTTTTTAAAATTTCTTATTAAAAAGTTAAAAAGTTACTAAAAAGAACAGCATTACTAAATTTTTATGTGCATGATATTAGACTTGGAGAAGAAGTAAATATTGAATTATTAAAATAGTATTAATACATTAAGAAATATTATTATGTAAATTCAACTTCATCAATCATACTAAATAGTTATAATATTTAATAGAAATTAAACTACTTTTTGCATCTAACTTCTATGTAATTATCAATTACACATAAGCGTGATATTAAAATAGTAAAAATTAAAAGGTAAATTAATGTTTACTTAATGTTTTGCAAAAAAATGTAATACTTCGGTGTACATTAATAAAATAAATGTATATTTTTTTTTCAATATTAAAATGTCTATAATGAATTATGTGTGTTATTTTTCTTACAGATGGAAGAATAACAATAATAATCCATTTAAATTGGACAAAAAAATACGATTGCAATTCTTACCTACACTGCTGAAATGGGGTACATTGCATAAACTTCAAGTTGAAGAATGTTTGAAACCTGATTTACTTGATATGATCTTCAAAGACACAGAAGATGATTCTTAAATTATCATAAAAAAAAAAAAATGTATTGATAAATAATAAAAGACATTTTTAAATTGAATACATTATAATATGTTCTAATATATTGTAATATATTATAACTTATTGATTAATTGATTAATTACATTTGTATATTATTTAAACATTAAAGGTTATATTTCTTATCATAATAATTAAGTTATGATTTTATTTTTTAAGTTAATCATCTAAAAAATTTAAAAAATGAGCTAATTAATTCTTTTAATTGGCTAAAATAAATATAACATGGATAATTTTTGATAATTTCAAATTGAACAAAAACATTTAAATATTGAATTAGTATCATATAATATTAGTATATAAACATTATAAACAAATATATTATAGTAAATTATAATATACCATATTATATACCAAGGGTGGCCATCTTGCAGCTTGAGAGTTACATGTGACTCGCCATTGTTAGATGCGTCTCGTGTTTTATTTATAAAACTAAAATTTACTTATTATCATTATGAATTTTATTTTTTAAGGTATACATATATAAAAATTATCAAATTATTAAAAATGTACATAAAAATTTTCGCTTTTGGTACCATCGTATTTATTTATGTGACCAGTAAACCTATTTAGGTTGACCACCTCTGTTTTGTTCCATAATAACTCTTCTTTAATAACTATTGCTCACTTATACGTTCTAATCTAGAATATTGTTTTTTGGCATGGATGAGCAATACTGAATAATAATATAAATTTAATATGCTTAGACTTCTTTATGGTATTTATGAACCAGTTCTAAAATTTTCTAATCTTTCTCAGCTCATGGAAAAATGCACGATATTACTATCAAATAAACTTAAATAATTTACTTTTGGATGACATTGATTACTTGATCTCCTTACCCTTAATCGCTTTAAAATAAATTACTCTATTAAAAGAAAAAACAATCTATTTTACCTCCTCCTTCAATTAGAAATTATGTCTAATACCTAGTCTAAATAATATTTTAGTGGTTGATGGTAAATCTAATATTTTAGATTCTGAACGGAGTGATGAATGTATTGATTTTATAATGATGTGTTTTTTTTTTTGTGTATCTGTGTACAGCATAAGTAGTCAAAATAATGCTTAAATTTCAAATTTCAGGGGTGGTTTCCGATGGCAAAGTGAATATCCTTGGTGCATTATAGAGGTAAAAAGTTTTCAAAAAAATCGAGAAAAACAAAAAAAAAATGACGGAAAAACGGGAATTTTTACGCAAAACCAGTTTTTGACCAAATCGTTTTTTTTATATGATTGTAATTCAAAAACTAATCACTGTAAATACTTGAAAATTTCACCAAATGTTTATGTTAGTGTTATTTATATACAGTTTAATTTTCAAAAAATTTTGACTTTTTTTGAGTTATTTATAGACTACTGAAATTATCGATTTTTATGAGAATTTTTTTTTGAAGTGTGAATAAAAAAATGTTGGATGACCGAAAAATTTTGAAAATTTAATACAAGGTTCCTTATGAGTTGTTCTTATTTTAGCTAAAAAAAATTAAAAATCGTCAGTCACAATTTTTTTTTTTATAAATGTTTATAGTTTAAATATTTACGAAATCTATCGAAAACGCGAACATTTGTAAGTAATTTTGAAGTTGAAAAGCCATAACATTTTTTGTTTATAACTAAGGATTAAAAATACTACACTATGTTTTCCCTTAGTTTTCCTTCAAGTAGCTATAGTAAAAACTTGAAGCATCATTATAGGAAAAATTTTAAGTGCGTTTGAATTTCAAACTTTTTACGAAATAACGTAATGATAACGATACATCTTCAAACGATTTTAAATATTTGTTAATATTCAAAAAGTATAAGTCGTAGATACTTGAAAATTTTACCAGTTATTTAGATTGGCATTTTCTTTACATGATTTAATTTTCAAAATATTTTGACTTTTTTTGATTTATTTATAGACAACTGAAATTTTCAATTTTTCTTAAAATTTTTTTTTGAAGTATCGATAAAATTTTTTTGGCCCAATCAAAATACTTGAACATTTAATACAAAGTTCCTCTTAAGTTATTATTATAGTGATCAAAAAAATTTTAAGAATACATAGGCACAATTTTTTTTTTATTAGCATTTGAAGTTCAAATATTGACAAAAGTTCGTCAAAACCATGAATATTTGCAAACTGTTGTAATATTTTTGAAAATTTAACTGTATATAGATAACACTAACATAAACGTTTTTACTAAATTTTATCGCTATCATTTTTTTACGACAATAAACACTTTTAATTCTTTAAATATACCAAAGCAAAACATTTTTTGAAGTACTTTGATGTATTATAAAAATAGAATTTTGACGATTAGTTTATGAATTATTGGTATAAGTGCTTAAAATTTAATGAGCCAAGTGGAATGTTAAGGGGGTACCTCGTAAAAAAGTTAGGTAGTGTTTTTGTATTAATGAATGTCTTATAAACATAGTTTAAATAGATCAGTGATTCAAAATTGTGAATTAAAAGATTTTAACTTTTCAATAATTTTAGTTCTATTAATTTGTTATTTTCTTTTTACATGTTGACTTTTATTGTTTACAGCCTACTCTTGCATATTTTATTTTTTAGACATCTATATATTTCATAACCTGAATTTTTTCTAAATGAAGACGTCTTAGACCTTGGTTATACTGTGCTGGTGCATCTTCAATTCCCTCTAGTCGTGGCACTGATATTTACTAGTATCTATACCTAGGTTGATACCTAAAATGTAAACTTTTGATGGTCTAGGTCAAAAAAAAATCGTAGACCCCTAGATTTAATAAATTTTTCTTCTTTATTTTATCAATTTGTCTTTATGATGATTACAAATAAATAATTATAATACAATATATAAAAAATTCATTTTTTTTTTTTTTTACAAATAATTCACATTGATTATTTAAAAATAAGTAAAATACGTAGTTTTGGTACACGTGTTATATACTATCTACAAAAAATGACTGTCCGTATGTTATCTATGCGAAAAAATATATTCTTAATTTAAATAAATATTTTTATTGTAGTTTGTAATTTTACAGTTGTCATTGAAATTATAATCTGACAAATGTGTCATTTATATCTCTTAAAAAACTTTCAAACACTTTGGTCGGATGAACTGAACGCCACCATTTTTCCTATAATTGCCTTTTAGTAGGTAGGTTTGTTGCTCCTCGTAATCTTATATTACATTTTACTTACATGTTTAACAATAGCACGGAATACATATCTACTAATAACGACGTAGGCATGTAGTATATACGAATATAATTGTAGTAATAGTTGTTAATGTATTAAAAATAGAATGAGAAAATGTGTAGATAACAACATTATTAAAATCATTTTCTAATGGCCCCAAAAAAGCGGGGTATGGAATGCTCTGGAGCAACTGTCCTACATGAAATCCAGCCATGATAAGATTAAATAAATAATATATTATAATGATTATGTTTAGTTATTACTTATCAGTCTGGTCGTCGGGACTTAGTTGAGACTTGAGATATTAGAATGTTATCCATTGTCATTCATTACACAAGGGTTAATATAGAAATTAAAATGGTTGGGCTAGACACAAAGTAAACACCTATATCAGTCATACAATTTAATTTAAATCAAACGAATATTAGTAATTTTCAAGTCCATAGTTTTAGAAAATTATAAACAAAATAAATATATAAGT
The DNA here is from genome assembly GCF_002803265.2 of Melanaphis sacchari. Lineage (NCBI taxonomy): Eukaryota > Metazoa > Arthropoda > Insecta > Hemiptera > Aphididae > Melanaphis > Melanaphis sacchari. The sequence continues at coordinate 13,205,507 of NW_020270366.1, forward strand.
AAGCCAGGTAAGGTAAAGGTATTGTTAATAGGTACGTTAGAGACTGAAATATTATATCATTTTAAAACTTAACTAATATATATATAAAACATTTTTGAAATAGTATCATAATTAGGTACTAAAAAGAGAGGTTACATCACGATTAAATAATATTTTCTATAATTTTATTGAACGGGTTGATTATTAATTACTGTAAAGGTACATAATGTAAAACTGCAAAAGTTATTCAAAACATAATTCAGTGCAATGTGATCACAAAAAACGATTTTGTATTTTTAACTATGATTTAGTGACAGAGAACAAAAATATTTTACTCTAATACAAATATGTTTTCTACGATAAATTGCATTCCCTAGGTAGGTATTACGTAATACTGATATTAAATAATTAAATAGTATATATTTTAAGAGTAGGTGACAAAAAAAAAACAACATAATTTTGCAAACATAGATTTTTATTTAAAATATTTATATCTAATTTAAACTTCAATAATGATTAATTATAGTTTTCCGTTAATTGTCTTTATTCTTCATGAAAAATATTTAAGTATAAAATATTTATATAGTATTATTATACACTATAAAGGTATATAATATATGAATATGTTCATCATGAGTAAACCTGTTATTTAATTATTGGTTTTAAAGTCAACTAAAGGCCATTTTTTTGATTTTATAGTCATTTTTTTTGCTAAAAGTTGTAGAGTTCTCAGTTTTTCAGCACGGTAAAAATTCAAAGTTAGAAAAATTTCTGATAAACCTAATTTTAATTTCAACTCTACCAAACGTTTTCTTGAAAATCAAAAATTTAGCCATAAGTTTAGCTAACTATATATTAATATTAATTTATCCGAGTACAATATTGTATTAAAATAAATACTACCTATGCAAAAACGAGGTCCATCGTTTAAAAATAAAGCAGTGCCATTAAACCGTTTTGCTTTTTTCCTCAAGAGAAAATCTTTCTGGATTAAAAACGTTTAGATAAGGAAAATATTTGGAATGGTGGGATCATAATGAAGGTTATAATTTGATATTATTATTTTTTTTCCTTTTTCAATAACTTATGGCTAGCCTGGGATAGGATAAGTCTTGGTTATTTCTCTAAATAGAACAATAACTCGCTACTGCGTTGGTGTATTGTTTTTAAAACAGTTTATATATTTGAATATTTCATTAAACAAAGTATAAGTTATATAAAATTCAATTTAAGTATAGTTAAATCAAAAAAAAAAAAAAAATAATAAAAAAAATATGACATGAAAATCTATGTATACGTACAGTTATTCAGCTACACCTGAATGATTATAATTACCTGTATAGTCATATACATAATACATTTATAAACGACAACAACTTTTAATGAATTAGCTGAATTTCAGACGCAAATAAAAAAAATTTTATTCAGATATATTATTTCACGGTGGTTTTATTTGTTATAATTTATACATTATTATTACTAGTATAAAAATAGATAAAAAATAATAAATAATAGTTACTATTATTATAAAAAATGAATTATATAATATATTATATTATTTATAATTTAGATAAGTTAGACTAGTTAGAGTCTTAAAGAGAAAGATATATTATGAGTATAATGCGTGTTAATAAACATAAAAAAAGACTCTAGCTAGTCTTAGTAATATTAATAACAATAATGTTATAACTAATAAAATAATTAACTTGACTAATAAATTTAACGATAACTTAATCTTCGCATGAATTCCCGGGCACTGCGGAATACCTGGTAATGAAAGAGCCGACTTACTTGCCAAGGAAAAAGCCAATAATCTACATCAACTAACTGTGTGGAATATTAAATCCGACAAAGATACTAAAAAAATTATATACAACCAAATCAAAAATATCTGGCAAAAAGAATGGCTTAAAATGAATAGTAAATTAAATGAGATAAAAAGAACTATCGAAAAATGGAATAACCCTATATCACTCAAAAGAAGAGAGGAAGTCGTACTAAATCGCCTCAGAATAGGTCATACGCATTACACACATGGTCACCTCATGAAAAAGGAGCCACCAAAAATATGCCTTACATGCGGAATTACATCTACAATCAAACATATTATCACCGAATGCAGAGACACAAAAGAGGCAAGACAAAAATTCAACATACCGGAACACCTTCACGACGCACTGGGCCCTGACGAAAAATCCATCCAAAACATAATTTTATTTTTGAAAGATACTGAACTGTACAATTTAATTTAAGTCATCATTAGATGTAAAAATAAGCCAATGGTCACGTTATCGAGGCTTTAAATATAAAAAAAAAAAAAAGACAACTGCAGCTTCGACAAGGAACCCCTGCAAAGGCCTCAGAAGCATTATTTTTAGGGGCCTCGTACTAAAAAAAAAAAAAACAAAGACATTGAAAAACTAATCAAAATATTATTTATTCAGTTTTATGTAATTTATCAATTTTAAAAACATTTTATAGAATGGAGGGATAAATGTATTGAATTATCTTCCAATGGTGTGTGTTTTATTTATTATTATTTTTTAGAGTTTCATCTTTTTTGAATAGTAAAAACGCTTTAAATTTTAACTTTGGGGTAGAAACTAAAGAAAATTTCACCAACTTTCGACAAAATCGATTTAGTTTTTTTTTTGTAACTTAAAAGTGAAAAATCGTAGGGACTTTTTCTGCTGAATATTCATATTAATATTTGTTAGATATAAAGTAATTATGAAATATTACCTATTTATTTTCTACAAACCTATTATTATTATTTATACCATTTTATGGAAAGTCGATATTGACTCGAAAGTTAATAACAATAGTATAATATTATATACATGTTTACTATTTTAATAATTAACTATTAATAATATAGTGTCATTAATATATATATATTAATAATATATGTCATTTGTTTTTGAAAAGAAATAATTCAATTTACCTTAATAACAATAAGTATAATATATCATTAAATAAATTTAATAATATATAGGATAACAAATCATCTTCGCTCGTAAGTCATAATTATTTTTCGTAAATGATTTATCATTAAATTAAAAATTAACACATGTATTACAGTGACTTATTCAATGACGAGATGATACACTTGTCACCTACTAAGAACGATTAGACAATTATAGGTTATCCATTTTACCTTTTTTATTTCATTATTAATAAAATATAGTAATTAGTTTATTATAAAAATTCATTTATTGTTGGTATAAAACTAAAATATTATTAAGTGCATACAAATGATATCATAAAAATAAAACCATTAAATTAATTTTATTCCTCGGCTATTCTTTGTATGAGAGCATTAAGACAAATTTTTTTTAAGCATTTGCTATTTTTTCAATCAATTTTTAAAGAAGGGTCAATGATCACCTCTTTTTCTACAGTTATTAAGCAAATAATTTTAGACAATCTTTTATACTCAATAAAAGTATTCATAGTTTCAAACAAATACGTCTTGTTTTGAAAAGTATTTAAAATACGTACTTCAGCAGTGAGCACTCGCTAAAATAAATATTTTTGAGTGTAAATTGCATACAGGTTCTTAATTACATACACTTTAGAATATTAGATTACACAAATTTAGATTTACAAATGCCTGGTTTTAATTGTTAAACCTTCATATTTGAAGTACGTTCAGCACTCGCTGACAAAAAAAAAAAAAAAACAATCATAATATCATGTATTAAATACTGTCATGAGTTCCGGGTTGTAACTTATAGATATGGAGTGGATAGGGAATATTGAGTTTCAATTTTAAAAATGTAAGGTGTTTGTGATAGATACACTCCATTTAATTTGTTGGTAGGTAAAACTCTACACAATCGTATTCATATTTTTAAATTTATTCCAATAGGTACTTATAATATATAGGTATTTACAATATTAATAATCTAAATAATAAAATATTTAATGATATCATAATAAACAGTAATAAAATAAAACTTTTTTCTCAAGTAGTTGACTAAAAATTGCTGTTAAATATATAAAAATAAATATATAGTATAGATTGATACCGTAAGATTTAAAAAAATAAGTATTTCTTTCCAGAAAAATATTATTTATTTTTGCTTTTTATTTTATCAGATCATTTTCATTATTTACGCGATGAATTAAAATCTATTAATAAAAAAAAAGTAATGTTAAAGACAAAATTAAAAAACCTCGATTTAGTAAAACTTGTGAACAGACTTATTATTCGAGACTCGAGTGCTTACAATACGTACAAAATAAATATAAGATGACACATGTGTCTAGTTGTCTAGAATATATATACATGTTACATTTATATATATTATAATAGTAAAATATAAACACTACAGTAATGGTGTACTAATGGCGTATTTTACAGGAATTTCAATGCAAAACTATTAATTACTTAAATCATTGAAGTTTGTTTATTTATTTTTGTTAATGTTCTTATTTTTCACGTTTCGTATTATTTGAATTTCCAAAAAAAAAGCCGTTATATGGTGGGTACATTACTTCTGGGAATAATTTGTACAGTGTTTCAAGAATACAATTTATCGTACATCGTCTTCGTATAAAGGTAGAGTACATGACAGCCATTGGTTGTACAAATCCATCGATAATCGTTTCCTTGCTGCAATGGTTTGTCGTTGTTATCGGATGTTCTTGATCGACGCTTAGATTTACATTCAGTGTTTTGTTTTTTGTTATATTTATCATTATATTATTATCATTTTGGGTCGGATTTATGCTTTCTTTGTAGCATATTCGATGGCAATAGTCATCACAGTCCATACATTTATAAACCGATTTAAATATATTTATTTTACTGCAGTAAATACATTTATGAAATCCGTAAATATTAGTTTTTTTGAAATTATGTTCTTGGTTCATTTTTTAAAATTTTATATCATAATATTTATGACTAATAAAGATATTCATTAATGAAACTTTAAATAAATATAGCGCGTTAACGTTGCTATAGTGTGATTATTTCAAACAAAATTTGATAACTTATGTTTATATTTGATCATTTTGTTGATTTCAGCCAAAATAAAAAAAAAATAAAAAATAATTTTGATAAAACTGTTTGTATTCACAGCTGTCAAACGGATGTATTTGCCATGACTATAAAAATATCTATCTAAAACGTATTATTGCTAAACTGTTCAATTTTGAGTTTCATATCATACATTAAAATCTGCCTCCATTGAACTGGCTTCCAAACTATTAAGGTATAAATACTATTAGGTAAAATGCCTCATCGAACATTGAATTGGCATTAAAATGATAATATAAACATTTGGTTAAAATTTTAAGTTTTTATGATAATTTATTTTTTTAAGTTACATCAAAAAAACAAGATTGATTTTTTTCAAAAATTGGATTTGCGTGAAAATTCTTGTTTTCTTAATTTTTTGTTTGTTTTTCTCAATTATAAATATATGTAGTGGTACAAACAAAATTAATTTTAGTATCCAAAAGATCAAAACCATCTCCATCTTTGAAAATTAAGGAATTTTATCAAAAGCTTATCGTGTATTCATAATCAAAAAAAAAAAAAAAAAAACACTATTATATTAATTACAAAAATTAATACGATCAGAATCTAAAATAGTAAGGAACGATTTGTGTTTTATTTTCAAAAACGTGAAGATGTAATACATATTATTTATATTCAGAGATTAAATTGAAAATGAGAAGTTTTTCCATTCATTCATAAGTAGGTATATTTCCTTTGTATTTTTTAATTGAAGTTTACTATATTTTTTTACGAAGCCAAATAATGAGTTATTTACCAACTTAATTGTATATTTTTCAAACCATACTTTTTTTTTTTTTTACCTACTTATTACATTTATTCGCTATCTTAAAAAACGCACCATTTCAATACTAATTTAACTTATTTTTATAGTAGATATATACATTTAAATAATTATAGCTGGGAGGCATTTTGGAATTATTAATAATATGTATTCGTTTATAAGATATTTAAAAAAAGAAAAATTGTTGGATACATCTTAAGATGTACCTATAGTAAGTTACAGAACAAGTGTGGATTTTGATATCGTGATTACGGTTAATAGTGATTACTTTATTATTTATTTTCTATATACTGTATATTTCACCTTTTTTTTTATTAAACATTTAAGTTTTATTTTTTGTTTTAAGCAGGGATTATACTTTATATTCATTATAATACTTAAGACCTTGTTGTAAAAAGGTTGAAAATCATTGTTTTTTTTTTTAACATACAGATATATATGTATTATATGAAATCTAATAAAATGAAAATGATATTTGCATTTGGGTATTTACTTATTTATGACTTACTAGACATGAAAAGATTCAGATCTTAAAAAATGAAATGTTTTATTTTAATTAATAATAATAAAAATAGATAAATATATAATAATAATGAATAATAAAATTAAAATAGTTATATAAAACTGAAGATACAAATTAATAATAATAATATTACATGGTTTGTATTATTATATAAATAGATATAATACTAACATTCATAAAATTAATGTTTATTAGAAAATAATTCAATAATACATTTTTCAAAAAAAAAAAAAAAACCAGACCATCAATTTTGGAAAAATATATAATATATATATATAAAATATATATATATAATATTGTACACACATGATTAATAAAAATAGTAATTATTTATAATTATTACTAAAGTTCATAGAAAGCTCTTAGATAGTGCTGTGTTAACATCTTACACAACATTTATTTATACAATTGGTAAGTTTAAGGAGTCCTTTGTTTTATTTTTATTATTATTGGGAATAATTTATTCATGTGGTTATGCATAACATGATTTACACGGAAACAAATAAATTATTTTAAATATTTTCTGATTGGAGAACAGCAATAACTGCCAATAACACATTGGCGTTTAAAAAAATATATTAACGGTGCTTTTAAAAATTTTATTAAGTACTTAAATTTATATTTTAGTATTGAAAGACGCTTTAATTATTATACCTTAAAACATATATAAATTATGTTCGAATTTTTACCCCTATTTCCCATTAAAATCAAAACATACCTAAAAAATTATAACAATTTTGATTTATAAATGTGGGGAATGGGCGATTGTTTGCCCCATCAAATATATAATTTGATCAAATTTTGACATTAACCGTATTTATTATCATTTAGTATTTATATGCAGCGTACCTATTTTATCGATCATATTATACTGTTGAATGGCTGTACATTGTTAAATGTATAGCATAGTATGACAAATATCAATTTATTTTACATTTTAGCGTATACCTAGGCATAGTATGAGCAGGTATTGTCCATTAGGTATTATACAGGTATCTAAACAATTTAAAATTTTAGTTATATAAAAGTATATATAATTTGATTTAAATTTCTAATAGTTTTGATAAAGGTATTATATTATATAATTAGAATTACTGTTATTATTAGTCATTAAATGCTATTATACTCTTACATCGACCTTATATAACTTATTCTTCCATATTCACCATCTGATCAATCGTACCGATGGTTTTTTCTTTTACAGGCAACGTGATTCGAATGTTGTATGCGAGTTTTTTGCCACGTATGAAACTGTAGCTGTTGTCAAATACAACTGTATCTGTTTGAAAAAAATTGCTTTCAATTAGGTACACATTATGCTAATGAGTTCGATACATACATTCAGTGCGATTATTATCTGCATAAATATTAAATGCAAATTATTTATTATTTTATAATATTTTTATTTATAAATATAGAATATTTAAAGATTTAACTATAATCTGTTATTAATGAAAACTAACTATTCACTCAATATTTGATATTTATGCACACAATTGTCAAAAAAGTAGTTATTTCAGATTAATACAAATCGAGAATAACGGTTCCCATTTAAAAACTAAAAGTTTATAGTAATTAAAAAAAAAAATAAAACTCGAATAAAATTATATTAGAATTACATGTCTTTAATTTTCAAAAAAAAAAAAAAAAAACTTTAAAAATTATCTTTGAAATAATGAGTGCTCGATATTATCAAATTATGATCATTAACCATTCTTATAATTGATATATATATATATATATATATATATATCATAAAAATTTTTAATATTTGTGAAAATAATTGATGTATAATTATTTATATTACATTTTTATGAATATTATTATTTTATTATTATTATTATTATTTATCTAGTTCAAAAAATAGTTATTAAGATTTCTAATTGTATCTAAAAATTAAATATTTTTAAACAATATAACTCTTAGACCTCTACATGAGTATCCACCCAGTGAGCCTTAGTAATCATTTTGTTATGATAACAGTAAAAATAAAAAAATAAAATATTATAATATAGATAGATAATGAAAAAAACCAAATTACATTCTCCTGGATGCTTGCATTTGATGACTCCAATCTCTTCAAACTCGTGGCATGCTACTTTCTTTATTGGCATTATTATTGTTTGAATATTTTCTGAATCTGTTGCTAATATACCAAATTTGATATCATGTCCCTCTGTTTTGAACTGCCATCTTATGTAAAACAGTTACACATTAAACATTTATAAAAAAAAATTAATTCTTTTATTTCTGTGTATTTTAGATTTTGAGCGGAATGATAATGTATTGATTTTACAATGTTGTTTGTATGTGTTTTATTTTTATTATTAGTGTATCATCACCTTTCAGAATAATAAAAATGCTAGTGGGGTCTTAAGAATAAATTAAGGAAAAATGGGAAATTTGTATGCTTAGTTAGTTTTCGTCGTTTTCGATAATATCGATTTATTTTTTATTTTTTTGTTATGATTACAAAACAAATAACTGTGGAAACTCAAATATTTTGATGTTTTTTGAGATATTTAAGAATAATAGAAATTTTCGATTTTTTTTTTCTATAAATATCGACAATTTTGTTACAAAATGTGTTTTCGAATATTTAGTAAAAGGTTCCTTATAAATTGTTAATGATGGAATTAAGAGAAAAAATTGACCGTTAATCAAAATTAACTGTTATAAGCCTTTGAAATAAGAATTAAAATAAATTTCGTCAAAATTGAGACAATTATCAAATTATTTTATAGTTAAAAATTTTAGTATTAGTTAAGATTTTTAAATTTAATACAAAGTACAAAAAAAAAAAAAAAAAATAATAAACATAACATATTAAGCACAATTATTAATATTGTCATTTGAAGTTCAAATTTAGATGAATATATTTATATTTAATGATGTAAGTTATTGTCATAATTCAAAAATATGATTTATCTTATTTCATTGTAATTTAAAACTTTTATGTGTATTATGAATTTCAGTATGCCTAATAACATTTTCAAGATATGTAAATTAATGTTATACAATTACCTTTTTATACCATGAACTTATTTACATAGTATTACAGTAAAGTGGTACTGATTTAAAAATTACTAATACGAGTAGTAATGTACGAGTATTATGGTTTAATAAATATTATTATAATTAAATACTTATATTAGAATATAATATGCAATTTTTCAGAAAAAATTAAATTAACCTTTCGTAATAATATTAAATTTAATTACTTTAATAGTAATGTCATAACACTCATAACCATATTATCATAAAATAAAGTGATAATATAAGCTGTTAGACTGTCTCTATTCAGTTATTTTTTGTTAACAATAATGTAAAAAATTAAAAATAAAAATTTAAAATTTAAATTTAATACATCCATTATTATGTAACCAATTTAATATCTACTATACAGTCAAGCGGCACCTATTTCACTCATTTGCTTACCTTTATTTTTTTTTAGATTTGACTAAAATCTATTTTTAAATGTAAATTGTAAATCATTATTTTATAAAATATGTATTATTATAATTTATAATTTTATATCTAATCATTGATAAATGAGTACCTTTTTTTTTCAACTTTTTTATTTTACAAATTTGCCATTAAAATCATTAAACATTAATATTATTAAATTCATATTTAATTATAAAATTTACCTCAGAAAACTTTGTGGTACAGTAACTGTATATTTTAGGTATAGTTTATCGCCTTTTTTAATATTTACTAGTACCATATCATCAGAATTTGTAAGTCTTTTGTCATTTTTTGAATATAATTCTTTTGGCACTTTTCCTCCTTGATTTATCTATAGTAATAAAAAAATACATTGCGATTAACAAAAAAAAAAAAAAAATAATAATAATAATAAAATGTTCATACAATAGTACAATGTATGTTAATTTCGATAATCGATATGTTATTGTTAAATATTAACCTATGCTTGACTCGTAATATAATAATATTTTATTTCTTAATGTTGATAGTTGATATTGTACAGACTAAATTCATAAATTATAATTGAATTTATAAATTTTCGGACTGAAATGAAAATAAGTCATCTTTATAAAATAGGTATTATGCGAGTTTATTAACAAAGCAAAAAGAAATGGATAAAGTTTATTTTAGAAATTAAACTTAAAAAATTGCCATTGCTGAGTCGGTGTCAATGGACCGTCGTCCATTCATCATACAAATAAACGATACGAACGCCATGTGTAGTATATTTATCTATAAATATTTAAAACTTTGTTCTGAGTTCTGACTAATAGAGAATTAACATAGCACCTAAACTATATAATGTGTTAGACTTGGAATTTAACAACACTTTTGTTTTATAATTTAGAAAGGATTTTTCAAAAATGCATTCTAACGTATTTTAAAAGGTGGCACTTACACAGTAAATTTTTTAGTTTTTTTTTTGTTTTTTGTTTGTATAGGGTTACCATTGGTTACAGAAAATAAAATAGTTATTTTAATCGGATACATTTTAGAACCGTACATTATATTTGGTCAAAATCGCTCGACACATATTTGTAGTATATTATACAGCTATCATTGCGTTTTGTTTTATTTGATTATTGTTTGATATTAAATAGATTATCTACATAAATTACAATTTTGTGTGTGATCATATACTAATTGAACTGTATCTAAGTAATAAGTAATAACTAACAACAATAGTACCTATAATTTCCGAGAAAGCATAATATGTTCACAATAACGGCGGGTATCGATCGACAGGCGATCGTTTTTTGTGCAATAGGTACTACCTACGATGTTCGTATTTTTAACGAGTTACTTGCAAATATTTGACGTCATTAGTAATAAATGTAAAAGAATCAAACAACCACAAAGGTGAACACAACATCACGCATTATACAGTATATTATACGGTCATATATAATGTGACAGATGTACTTTAATACGTTAATATTATGATCTGTTTGGATGACGCGCAAGTCAGATACCTAAGATGTTAGATGACTCCTTATGATCACGTTTTAAACTATTATTGCTTATTATTTTGTTTTTTTTTTTTTTTTTAAGGAGATGTTCATTAAAGATGATATTATATTTATTACACGTTTCCGTGGTGTGCTATGCAAACCGAGTGAAGGTAACTGGAAACAAAAAATTAGATAATCATTTTTTACACCCATGAGCCTTGAAATATTTCATTTTGATGGTGCGCGATACAACCATGCAAGTCAAACGCTAAACCAAAATTCAATATATTATGTTTTTTCAAATAGTTTATCTATTTTTTTATTTGAAAAAAAAAATTATTTAGACGTGTTTTGACTAACTTTGGTGATGTATCTGGGGTCACCATCGGGATCCCTCAGATCGCCTCCAAAAAACGCTGGGTACTGGTCGCTATCGATGGTTTTTGCCAATGCAGGCTTCCACTTACTCGGGTCCGCTTTGTAAATTATGAACTTGTTCATTGTGTTACCTGTGAGTATATTTTTAAGTATGTTGAATGCAAAACTGAACACTTTGGGAGCTGAAAACCGTGAAATAAATAATATTATAACATAATATACCTATGTGCATATTATATAAATATTTGTCACGGAAGTGATCCGTGATTAGAAAAATGATACACATAAAATATACACACCATTAATCGCGTAACATGCTTTCAATATTTCTGGGTAATTGGCTTCGTACATTTGCAACAAGTTGATTATCATCTCGGCCGCTATAAATTATAAAAATAAACACTCAATGTCACATTGTCGTTATTAATATTTCTAAGCAGTCCCATAAGAATATATGTACAATATAATTAGTTGTGTATCTTAACGCGGTGACATAATTATCATCGAGAGATCAATCTTAGGGTAGAATTTGAATGACTCAACACGTGGAGAAACAAATCAGAATAATATATTATGAAGATGACTTATGTATATGTTATACAACGTAATTTGCCGACCCTCACATAATTTATTATTGTCCTGGACGAACTATAGACGAACAGGTATCGATCATTAATAGCTCCTGTTCGACACTTAATTAATATAGTTATCTAAAAAATTATCGTGACGATTGAAAATTATTTCAATACGTGGACATGTAGTGCTTAATGAGTCAGTTTTTAGTTATGATTATTAAAAAAATACATGTATAAATATAGTTTTGCACGTTTGAAATTCTTATAAAATATCCAATTCATCAAGAGTAAAGCAAAACTACGAAAACAACATGGTCATAAATCGTAGTCATACTCGTGAAAATTATAACTTTTAATTAATTGTTATATTGTTGTTTAAATAAAGTGACTTGTACAATTACTTTGTAATTAAAGTAGTATAATGGTGTCTAAAATGAAGTATAGTTTAATACATAAATAATAAACACTATGATAATATTTCAAGTTACAACCATAATATAAAAACAGTGTAGTATTATCTAAAAGACACGGGAATGACATACCTATCATAATACTATTTAAGACAATTATAATATAATTAGTAATTTATTTGGGAAGGAAGAGGCATTAATTTTATCATTATACTAATTTAAAATAACAAAATACATGTTAATAGTCAACTTTGTGACTTAACATAAAAATAATACCCTTCAAAATTTGCTATATTGCTAAGATATATTAATATTTTTATAATATTACTATATGATTAAAAATTATCTTAATGTTTGTCATAGGTATTTAATATTTCAAATTCCAATGAGTACCCAAACCCAATCAAGAGCTAACTGTGTCTATTATATTTCAATAATATATTCAAGCGTTAAATTATCGTCATATCGAAAAGTCAATAATTTGATTTAAAATAAATTTGTTTTTGGAAAAATATCTAATATTTTACACTTATTTTAAAATATATCTTTTTAATTTTTTAATTTAATGGAGTATAATTTTATTAAAATTTAGATATAAAATATTTTAATATTTTAATATATATATATATATATATACGTATTTTTATAAAGTTTAAGTCAAATTTTAAACGATAATATCAATGACTATGATTGAATATTAACTATGCAATATAAAATTATAAGTACTGGTAAAGGGTCCGCATAATAATTTACCTGGTTTCCAAGTGAATTGTCTCAGGTTAAAGTCGGTCAAGTCGACTATGCAGTACACCTGTGATGCTTTTGGACCGTGTGTGAGTGACGATTGCCTAGCCACTTCTATGTATGAGTCAAGCTTTTGTGCTAAGAATCTGACCATGTCTTTCGGTGGGGCTGACTTGAGCAGACCACACAAGTCGAACCCGGCAAATGGAACAATAATAACGGGCGATCCTTCCTTGTCAAAGCCGCTAATACCGCTCGGCATGTAGTCGACCAGCACTTGGGGTGGTTGCCAGCCATCGTCCTTGTTAATCGACCACTCTTCTCGCCATTTCATTGACTAAAATTTAATATAATTTAAAGTATACATTATACAATTAAGTAAAATATTTATTTTTTTAAATGTAGAAAAAATGTATTCAAATTATACAAATGCAAAGTATCCGGAATATGATTACGTATTCAGATAACAAAATAATTGTTCAATAATAGTATTCATACAATATTTGTGATATTATACAGATACAGTAATTATATAGTTATACCAGGTGTTAAATAAGTTTGGAAATTCTTAATTGCTGTATGCCTATTTTAATATTTACATGGAGCAATAGGAGATAACGCTGCTGTACATTAATAATTTAAAATAGTTAATAATTTCATTAATTATATCATTTTATCGTTTATCAGTCTCAATTAGCCTAATTACTTTTAAATATACCTGAATAGTTGGTCTTTCAGAATAATATTTTCGAATGGTTTATTATATTAAAATTACTCACTGTTCTCAACATATCTTCTGCTTCTTTTGGATCGAAGTTTCGAGCTATAAAATATGAAATCAAATAAATGAAAACTCAAACATATTTAATATTCATTAAACATAAATTTAATAATCAATTAAACTGTAAAATATTTAATTGGATAAGTAAAGTATTTTTAATATTATTTATATAACATAAATTATTCATGATAAATTAATAACTAAAAAATACTAACAATTTGTGAAATCAAAAAAATGTCTGATGTTTGACATTATACGTATTATATGCTTATATACTAACTGTTAGTACAGCGTTGCCCGTAACAAATTAATAATACCAGTGGATTTTCCCCGTCTTAAATGTAAACTATATATAATACTTTAATTTGAGTGATTTTGACTAAATTAATTATAGATTTAAAACTATATCTAATTATAATAACTATTTTATCTTTTTTATTTTTATTAGTCAGAGGGGGCAACTATATAAAATAAAGAAAAAATTAATTTCTGTTTGCGGAAATAAATCTCTGTGTGAGCTCAAATTTAAAATGAGAATTAAAAAAAAAATACTTTCTTTCAAATCTAGAACATTTGAGGATGATTACTTAAAATTTAAAATTATACGTTTTATTATTTTAGAGAAATAGCGATCAATTAGTGAATGAGTGGTATTTGGGCATATATATGTATAATATATATTTAGATAGGTAGATAGATTATTTTTAAAATATTATTAATTATTAAATAAAAAAGTATCAAAGTCAAACTTTGACTACCGATTTTGATATATATTTGTAAAATTAATTGATGTTTACAATATTTATTGGATTACGTACTTTGGTCTTTGGGTACCTCTATATGCTATACAGCTATATACTTTGTGGTATTTTGTGATTTATACGTAATTAATATCTATATATCTATCTATTAACATTTTGCTATATTATTTTGTTGATTATTATAAGAAGTGGGTCAGTATACTATTGCTGTGATATTTGGTCGTCCTACAGATATTAGTTTATAAGAAAAGTATAATTTATGCGCTTTAATTCTGATATAGTGGTGCTTAAATTTACCGATTACATTGTTTAGTATATTGATTAGACACACTTATTTTTAATAGAAAGTCACGTTACCCCGACATCTGAACGATTTAATTAAACATTGCAACAGGAAATATGAAAGGTTACGCGGAGGTAAGCTATGTTACTAAAAATGTCGTTTACACTATTGTTTTGCTTTGTTCGTGAAATAATTATTTTAAATATATGTAGGTATAGATAAAACAGATTTGTTTAGTGTACTATGTATATTATAGTTCATACTAGTATTATTATATATATATAAATAGAAATAGAAAATTTCGATAGGTATAACTGATTTAAGATTATAATGGTCAATTTTTAATGAGCCTAGAGCCCTGGATGATGTGACACATATTTGTAGTTAGTAGTTACATATTTACATATAAACTATAAATAGTTATTTATCATCTTAACCATTCTTGATAATGCGCGACGTGGATTACTTTAAATTAATAAAGAGTTTTTAAAAATTTTTTGAAAAACAAATTTTCCCTCCTTTTAAATTATTGCACGCATTATTACGTGAAAAATTGATACTTGTTGTTTTAAAATCAACGAACTTATCGGCGTATAATAAACTATGTATAGTTCATTTCAAAAAAACGTAAAACTTATTGATTTTAAAATCGGCCTGTTCACTATTTTGATTGTATATAATATAAAGTACTAAACTAATAAAATGTATGCTTTTGTAAAGTTTTTGAAAGGTAAAATTATTATACCTTCGAGCCATCTGAGTAAAAAACAATCGTCGTATTTTTCATCCAATTTTAAGTCAGCAACGCTTCTTCGTAACTGAAACATCACAATGCAATATTAATGTTACCAAATAATATTGTATTTATTTATTATAGTTAATAATTAATGGTTTGATCGTTGTAAATATTCCATAGAATATATTATTTTATATTATAAAATATAATATACAGGTATATATAGGTGTTGAGTGTATGCAATCTATCTGCTGCAGCATGCAAATTTAATCTACTTATAGTTTTTTTAAGCTATATTTTTATGAAATGACATGAATGATTTTATTTTTTTACCTGCAATTTATGGATTTATTTTACATTTCTTATTATTCATTAATCTGTTAGTATTATTTTTAATGAATTACACTTAAATATACGAGTATAGTGCTAAATATATATAATTTATACACAAACAATAATATTTCAAGGGTAGTTAGTATATAAGTATATAATAATCAATATAAATAACAAATAAAAGTAATAATATATAAGAAAAAATTATTTTCGTTTAAAATTTAATTTTGAAAATAGAAATAAGTAGAAAGCGTTTTAAACCTTTAAAAGTTACGCAAAGCGTATACGCTTTTGATTATACTTAATGATAAAAAATAATAACTGCGAAAATTTAATATTATACACAGTAAATAACGTTCAACTCCTAAAATGAAATCAAATAAATAAATATATAATATCTAATGAATATATTTTATTAATGGTACATAGCCAAATTTAATTTTTGTTTTATAATACATAATATATATATCTTTATTTTCGGACCTTTCGTTTTATCGGTTTGTTTGGATAATGTACTTAAATATTTTGGTGTACAAGTGAGCCTATTATTATAAAAATCTATTAAAAAAATTATACATTTTACTATTTAATGAAAATTTCTAAAATTTACAAAATTGTCTTTTATTATTGTTATTTTTTGATCTTAGTTTTACAAAATACATCGTTAACAAATACAAATTTACATTTATTTAATTATACAAATTACTTAGTTATCAGTTAAGAAATACTATGGTGTATTGAGAAAATTAGCAAGTTGTTATGATTGTATACTCTCAACAGTCTAAATTTATAATATACAATTTAATCTACTCTGCAAGTTAATATGTCGATTAAAATTTTTTTAAATCGATGGTCCATTGCCCAAAACGTTTTTATTTAATTTATTATTAATTTAAAATATTGTAAGCGATTGTTAATTACGAATCATACAGAGGCCGTATAGAAATGTTTACAAGTTAAGATATATTTGTGTACTTTACTTTTATTTATTTTAATTTTAAGCCAATTATGCTAAACGTTATTGTTCGTATTCTTAAAAATATATTTAACTGATTAATGGGTAATTTTTTTAAAGATAATTTATAAAATAGGTACCTATTTATTTAAACCAAATCCAGGTTAAATAACTATATCGACAACATTAAAAACTAATCTCTACAATAATGACTGTCTATGAATTGAAATCAAACAATTATTAAATATTAGGACACATGTATATATTAATATTTTGTATTTTATTATACCAGCTATTACCTACTATATTATATTGTTACATAAGTACAGAATGCGTGCACGATATAGAATTTGTTAATAATTTAAAAAAGAACACATTTGTTTTCACCTTCTATACTTCTAGAGACGGCGTACGCGCGCGTCAGTTACATACATTTATTATACTAAGTCAATGCTTATAATGTTCGTTGGTGGTTAGTAATGTTTATAAAAAGTAAAAACGTACGCAATGCGATAACACAAGCAGTGACGAATATGTATGTGTGTGTGTGCGCGTGTACCTATAGCAGTTCCCGTTGGTTACCTCTGCCGCAGTTGCAAACGCGTGGACCAACTTAGGCGGTGAAAGTTACAAGGATTGTTTTTTTTTTAAAAGACGAGACTTGTTACACAATCGACAACGTCGTAAATCATTCTCGAAAATCATTCGGCGATTTAGGTCCTCGCCCCTCCAGCATCGCACACATATACATCACACGTCTTCTAATAGATATGTAGTTTATACTATTATGTGGTGTACCTTAAACGTGCACAAACATACACTAAGTTACGGCGATACTGAGTTTATAATAATAATAAAGTATAATTACTCAATTTCGTATTGAAATCTTATAAGTTGTAATATTGACGTGTGCCATAACGAAAATATAAGAAAAAAGTTAAATGACCTTGACCCGTTCATCGGTAGAGGTGTAAGTACTATGTTGACAAAAGATTGAACGACTTTGACCAACTCAATGAATAAGATTTGCAATTTTGCACAACGGGAATGCATAAGTCCATTAGGCATGACAAACAATTTTTATCAAACTAACAAATCCTCTAACAAATATTTATTATAGATGATTGGATTTTTTTTTTAGCGACATTATATTTATGTCTTGATTCGAGTTAGTAAAATATCCATTTAAATATTTTGCAATATAAAATTGAAAAATGCACGCAACGCATGGATTACGATAATATTATTTGATAACAGTTATGATAAACTATACTAAGGATTTTATGTACAAATAGATGCAACTATTTACTATTTAAGTAATAATAATTAATTTAAACTTTAAGCAGAGTATTTAATAAACAGCCTTAACGTTTGAACTACCTTTAGTAAATGAGAAAATAATATTTAAAATATATTATATAAATACGAAATACTTGGTTTGAATTGTGCCGAGAAAATTTTAAAACACTTGAAACATTTAATGAATATACTTTAAAGAAAGTTAAATTCAATTGGATTTCGATGATATAAATACAGTTAAACCATGAGTTGTTTTTGTGAATAAAAATTCGTGAGCTCTTGATAGGATGTTGAAATAACCACTGCGTGTTAATGACTTATAAGATAATAACAGATGTCTAGTAGATATCTTGATCTTCTTCTAAATAAGCAAAAAAAATATAGTATGTTCAGAACATATTATATACCTACTTTCTTTCTATTGTTAAATTGAACAAAAAAATAATTAAATGAGTTATATAAATTGTATACAAATTATTCGACGAAAATTACATATGTATATATTATGTATCATAATTAATAATGATATCTCTGTAATACGTAAAAATTGTATGGAATTTCCATTTTTTTGTATAGTTTATTTTTAACTGGAAATTCATTATAATAATATATGTTAATGAAATTAATAAAAACGTAAAAATGTCTGATGATCGACAATACTAAATAATAATTTCATTTGAACTTCTCGAAATACAATATTCAGTATTACGTTATAATATATTCAAAAACAATATTATCAAAGTTGTTACATATTATATTTTTTATAATAAAAAAACAAAAATATGGTACTTATTATTCATAATAAAACTATTACCTACATATGTATTATTATTATTATTATTATTTTATTCGTTATTTAAATCTCTTTATTTTCATATAAAAAAAAAAAAAAATTACAGCAATGATTTGTCATCATGAGATGGGATTAACATTAAACAAACTACTGATTCATGTTTGATATAATAAAACCAACATTTTGATTTTCTAATTATTATTAATTATTATTTGTTATTCTGAAGAGTGTGTGTTTTTTACTGTAATTACCGTTGCAAAAAGTACAGTATTAAGCAAGAAAATAAATAATTTTCCGATAAAGTTTGTTTTGAAAAAAAATCATACCAAGAAAAGATTTCTAAAAAAACAACTAATAATGACTATAAACGAAATTTTTATCAAGCATTTGAATTTTGAATGTTAAATGGTGACGTTGATAAATAAAAATATGCAATATGATTTCAATATTTACTCAAAATATTATAATTTAAATTTTTGGACTTCATAAACTAATTAATCGAAATTTTTATTATGCCGGAAATAATAATAATTTGTTGTATTCCACCATTCCATATTACAATATTTTACTTACTAAAAATTAAGACGTTCGAACTGTCGAGAGTAATTCTTTATACTACGTATAAAAAGGTACAAAAAAATTACACATATACAAACAATATTTACCTTGGATTAAAAATAAACAAACTAAATGATCTAATTTCTGTAATCTAAAAAACATTGTAATTGCTTAAATTTAATTTAAATTTACTGATTATTTTTGAACACGGCTTTCTGAATAGGCAATTTTCTTACACGTAGGGTATAATAAATAACTATAATATTATTGTTATTACTTATTACTATTATTTGTAACAGAGATAATCATTTATTTATGTAATCGTAGATTAACATTAAATCAAAACTTTATGAATTAAACTGGAGTAGCGCAGTAATTTAATGTATGTATAATATTGTAATACATTTTTTTTTTTTTTTGAATCCATAATTGACTAAAATTCATCTAAAACGATAAAAATAATATGTAATACAATCGACAAAATTGTAGAGTCTATTTAATGATAGTTAATCATAAATGCATATAAATTAAAAAAAAAAAAAAAAAAACATGAATGACGAGATTACGAAAACAATTAATATTACAGCTGGCATACTTTTCATCAATAATGGTTACAAGTGTACCTTCTATATGTTTCACGATTTTGAAATATGTTTTTCTCATTTATGTGAGATGGTAATTTAACTTCACGACGCGGAACCGCAAAGTATATAAATTAATAATTATGTACAAAAATAAGGTCGAAATTACTCATCCGGAGGTTCTATAGTGATGTAAATTTTATATTTTTCTTGAAGCCCTCTAAGGATTACCGTACAAACTCGAACAAAACGGTGGCCTCAGTTTGTTATTTTTTTTCGAAAATCGTATTACGCGTAGCCGTGTGACAAGTCAACGTTTAAAAAGGTACGACTAAATAGAAATAGTTCTAGAAGGCTAGGCCTTTTCGCTCAAAGTTGAGTTTTTAGTTTTCAATTATAATATTATGTACTACGCGACTTGTGTGGTTTTTATGTTTTTATATTAATTGAGACCGTTACCGCAAAACAAGTCCGTCTTGACTTTTTACCTAATATTTTTAATTATTATAGTGTCGGTTCACGTTCCGCAATCATTATGAGTTATTGTGTAGTCATTATTGTAATTCAAAAAAAAAAACAAAAAAAAAGAAGTTAAAATAAAGTTATTATATTATCGTACCGCGAACGCAAGCCGTAAGGCGGCAGTCACGGACTTTTCGTTTTTCGGTTTGCGGTTCGCTAAACCACTCCGTGGCAGATCGACCGTTTTGTTAACAGAGAGTGTGCTGCAGTTGCAGCCACCTCCGCAGCCGTCGTTGTCCGCGTCGTCATCATTAGTGTCAAGAAAAACGAAACCAGACGCACCGCAACGACTGTATATGCGCGCGTGCGCGCTAATTAAAACGGCTCCGGTTATGAAACTTGTATGAACATTCACAGGTCACAACATTTACAATTTATTATTATGATATTATGTACGTATCTATACGATAAAATAATAATAATAATATAATAAACGCCGATGGTAGGTACGCATTAAAGGTTTAAAACTTTTACCAAAGACCACCAGCTATAATTTAGTGGGTTAAAAACGATATCGTACAAATGGTATATACTGAGTATTATATAGTATTCTTATTTGTAAATCATTATACGTCGAAAAGGTATTAATATAATTTTAAACAAGAAAAGATGATTAAAATTAAAAAATGTATTTCTAGTTTATACAATTTTTGATTTTTATAATATTGTATCTACTCGTATTATAAATACTACGGTTTTGGATGAGATTTTAGTACAATAGTATTTTACAGTTATTATTTTTTTAAACACTAAGATTTGATCTGAAAAGATCTGTCTTTGTACATGGTGAATTTTTGAATGTAAATTACTTGCTATCGATTTTTGTAATTTTGTTTTTAATATAACAAATTATATTTTAATTTCACTATATGAAGCAGACTATATTTTTCTGTCATTATTTAGATACGAAGTATAAATATTTACATTATTAGATGAAAATACCATACTTAAATTTATAGTAATATACAAAATAAAGATGTGTTTTTATTTTATTATCTAAATATTGTATACTCAATTATTTAATATGTAGGCGTCATAATTTTTTAAAGATTTGTTCAAACTAGTAAAAAAAGCTTGTTTTTCCACTTAAACAAAACGTTTTGATAATGCTATATTTTTATTATGGTATTCATCTTGAAAATATATATTATTACAATAAATTTTTATCAATTAGATGTTCACTACCTTTCAATAATAATTAATATCATAGTTAATTTTAATAAAAAATAATATTTTGTATTTTAATATATTATTATGTAACTAATATATTAAAAAATATCATTTTATTATGAATTTGAATAATTTTTTTTTATCCAACCAGTTTTCCATCATATTTTATTAATACCTAGTTAATTTTGAATAATACATTTTAAGTAGGTATTAATATACCTATATTATTATATATAAATATATAACTAATAAATAACAATTTCTTCGCTCGGTTAAATTTTAATAAATGTATGTGCATATTATATCTTTAGTTTTAATTTGTAATGGTTTTTGACCTTTAATAATATTTAATAAATGAAATATAGCTGTTTGAGTACAAAGAAGTTTTTAACAATCAATGTTTATTGAATTTTTGAAATTACGATGTATATAATTTATCGTTCACTATAATGAATTGGATAATAAGTACTTAAATAAATGTTGAACTTTATTCAGATTATATCAAAACTGTTTAATATATACGTATTATAGATATAAGGCAGAATGACACTGAGAAAAATCTTAAAATTCACATTCATGCGATGCATAATTGGCAAGTGTATAGATATGTGTCGTTAATAATTCATTAACTAGTATGCATGCATTATGATAACGTAATTATGTGCTAACCTAACCTTTACAAGGATCAAACTGATTCCATATTTCCGTGTATACAATATACATACGTTATAAATAAACAATATATACGAGGATAATAATATTTATAATAATGAAAATCTCACAATAAGAAAATTAACAATAAAATTAAACGATTAAATTCGAGCGTTCAAAATATATCTTAGATTAAGTTATTTTAAAATTTGGACTTATATAATATGTATACAAAAAAATGTATCATTAAATTTTCATTTATATGCATTATTTATTCATATGAGATATTATATTAACATACATTTTGTGTACAGGTTACTCGTTTTGTTTTCGAATTTTAATTTAAAAAATTAAAATAAAACAAAATTTTGAGTTTTGATATACATTTATTATGGATAAGTACTAAATAGAAAAAATTTAAAACAAAGAAAAATAGCTACTGCGATAGATATTATATTTTTACGATGATTATCGTTTGTCGGGCGTTATTAATATTATTTTTAATTGATGAATACAACAGGTGATTTAAATCAATTAATAATATACTGTAAAGTAATCATTTTGTGATATCGTATTTAGTTATCGTTGTATATACGTAAATTAATACTCCCTTTCATAAATAATAAGATAAACAAAGAAAAATATGAATTATACATTATTATTGGTTGTGCAGGATAAGATATAGATGTATTTAATATTGAATAGAAATAATTGTACAGAGTTTTTTAACTCTACAAATTGTTTAATTTTCGCGGCCCTAATAACAATAACTATATGAGCTTCTTTAATTTGGTTATTATTTGGTCACTAAATTCAAATTGAGTTGACTTAAAAAATAAATTTGAATAAATTTAAAGACTAATTGCTCATAAAATTTATATAATGTATTAGCCAATTGTAGAGGTCCTTATAAAATATCGAATTCCAGTTATAGAATTAAGACGGAAATAAATAGATGAACATGTTTATCCATGAATTAATAAATAATATAACTATTGTCTACCTTGAACTCTTTAAAAAAACACATTTTAAAGTACCTACAATTTATATCGTTATTGTTATCCACAATTATTTTTTAATTATTTAGGAAAAAATAATTGAATTAAATATAACTCAATAAAACAAATGTTAATGTCCTGTAATAAAATCTTTAATTTTATTTATTTTATAATTGTGTTACTATACCAAAAATTGTAGTAGTTACTAATATTTATAATCTTATGGCATAATACCATAAAAATTAACTAAAATGTATTTATTTCACATTGTAGGTAGGTATATTTACGGTATATCATTCCTGATATAATGTTAATTTGGAATTTTACGCTGTTGTAATATTATTTTCTTAAACTACTACTATCTGCATTATATTATCCTTTTTGGATATTATCTAATGATATAAGATAAATAAAATAAACAAATAATTTTATAATTTATTATACCTTCATTAAAGCGAATCTTTGATCATCGCTTAGATCCAAATCGGTTCTTCTAGACATATTATATGGTTTGAATTAGTCGGATTACGATGAAATTGAATGCTGTCTTACGAAACGAACGGCAACGGTTATATCAAAATATAACGCTAGAGACGGCGTATGTAATGAAAACGGAACCTTATTCACATTCACCGCAAAGTGGACTCTGTGCGAACTGCAAACCGATCGACGACGGCAGTGGCGGCAGTCGACTAAAGGAAATGTAAACGAGGGACACTTTGCCCTACCACCAATAGTAAATCTATAATATAATTTATCTGTTGTACTTTCGAGACGACCTTAACACATTAATATCAACGCCGATACAAAATTATTATATAGACATGGGTTTAACTACAATGATAATGAGTATTTGTGTGTGTATTTGCTTCCTTCTTAACACTGTAAAACAATAATAATAATTGATGACTGAAAATGACTTGTGTTCGTATGACTGGCTTGTGATAACATAAAATTAAAATAAAGTACTAAATAGTCATCAACAATTTTAAAATGTCTGTAATAGCTGCTGTGTCCGTGTTGCAATTTATCTATGATAATATAAAGTACCTAGGTACCAAGAATATTATTACAGAATTTTGTGTGAAGGGCGTATAGCAATAAGGAAAATATATTATACGTATAAAGTAGGCATATAAAATATTTGTATGTATATATATTTTATATATATATATATATGTGAACATAATATATTGTATTGTAATTATTCATTTGTCAATAGTTTTTATAATATTTAACACTATCGTGTTAATGTTATTATTGATGAAAATGCGTTCTAATATTAAAAGGTACTTATTGTTTGTTGGAAAATCGATGGATGAGAAAATTAATAACACACTGTGGTATATTAACTCGTAGATATAAAAAATATTCAACCCTAAATATAGAATTTACTAACATTAACTTTTTCTCCTATTTTTGTATGATATTATTGTATATTCAAAAAGAAAATGACACCAATGTTAATCACTATTTATATTATAGATAACTGTTATTATATTATCATAAATCACAATAATAATTAATTATTAATTAGTTATATTTTATTTTTAATGATAAGAAATGTATTTTACCGTAACATTAAGTTTAAACAATCAAATCAGTGTAGCTTAAAATTAATAAAAAAAAAATTAGAATATTCAAAACATAAAACCACAGTTGAAATGAAGATGATATTGGTTTCAATAATGAGGTTAAGTCATTTAAATCCGAAGTAGTATTACCACTAATGGGCATATATCAATTGCGCCGAAAATCACAGGTAAAAAAAGAAAAATTATGGGATAGGAAAAAGGTATACATCAATTGCGCCGATCGATATTTCAATGTTATAAATTTAATAGTGTACGTCAATAATTGCGCCGATCAATTCTTAAATATATTATTAAATAAATGCGTATAATCCTATTTCTATTGATTTCAAAACTTACAGATTAGCATTATTGTATATATTTTGGTAAATAAGGAACTTACAAATAAGTTTTGTAAGTATGGTTTTTACGTGTTGCAATCTAATAAATAGATTATCTATATCTTATATCTATATCATAGCCCATAGGTACATTTGAAAATCATTATATTTTTGTTTATTGCTGTACAAATAATTATAAAAATAATATAGTTAATATAAATTAATATTTAATTAATATAATATAATTATTATAAAAATTAAAACTAACCAAGACAGTTTGTGTCATAGTCAAATGCTCCGGCGCAATTGATGTATATCTTTTAATTATACCTTTTTGATACCGGCGCAATATATGTATACTATACAAGTAGTGTCCCAAATCCGGCGCAATTGACGAACACCGTCACTAACACTGGATACCAATTTCACCCAAGTCCCACTTCCCTAATAATTTTTTCCAACGATTATAAATTTATAATAATAATTAATATGCATTAAGTATTTTTTAATAAATCTAAAGATCAGTAAAATTGCCTATTATATTATGTACCTACTTAGTTTGTTTTGCTAGAATTGACCAAATATATTGTTCTTATTAAATTTCTATTAATGGCATAAAACATAATATTATACATATTTAATGAATATATTTTATTATTTCCTAACACAATATAGTTGATATTCAATATACTAATAATATAATACGGTTTTAAATTTTAATAGCTTATTAATTTCTTGTCACAAATTTCTAGAATATCAAATGGAAAAAAAATGTTTGGGTTGCTTTAATAACTAATAAAATAAAATTCAAAACATAACCATGATGAATAAAATTCATGTAGAATGTATATAATGCGATTACGCATAATAATAATAATGGCTCATCTTAACATTCTAATGATGCGATTATTATTGTGCGTATTGTATACATTTTGTATTGTTCAATCAAAACGTCTTCATGATTACGATAGTGTAATATGATAGGTCCATTTTGGTCAAGGTATCTATGACCAGAGTACTTAATTGTGTTTTTCTTTTGAAATGTGTAAGAACAATTACGAAAGGAATATGAGAATAGTAGAGAATGACGGTCACTGTAAGAATATAGGTACATATTTTCATTAATTATATTTATTATCGTAAATCAACAAAAGAAAGCGTAGAGAAATAGAAAATAATATACCTAAAGATTTGCAAACAAATGCTATATTGATTATTCAACTATTTATATAAATAGTATGCATTTGCACAAACTTATCCATAAAGTATAAAATAATTTTAACGTCATATCGCTTTATGTCATATACATTTTGCTCTGTATAACCATTTTAGGTGTACGGGGGTGCGGTATATACAAAATTTTATTATTCAAAATATATTACTCATAAAGTCGTTGTTACATCGCCGAAAATATCGCAGTTAACAAAGTGTTTTGAACGAATTTTGTTGGAAAAAATGTTATCAATATAACATTCTTTATTACATGTTAAGCACGTCACTTGTTACACGTGCACTCTTATTGTACGGTATATCGTTTACGTATCGTAAACGCGTTAGTTTGGGTTCCACCTTAGTCTATGCATTTAATACTCAATCTTACCTGTCCAATTTTATTTCTCATTTTGTAATTTTAGTATGAGGTTAGAAATTATACGACCTACGTTGTTGCAAAATATAGAAAAATATGCTTTTAAGTTTAAAGATATATATCATAAAAATGCATATTTATAAGAATAGTTATAAACTTATCATGAATTAAATTAAATAATTTATATATTCAAAACGTTTTAAAATCGATACTATAGATATGATACGTAGACTGCATAACAAAAACCGATTAGAAGTATAGCAAATACAAAGAAAAAGAAAAATACAATATTTATTATACCATTGCTTCTAAAGTTTTTAAAAATAAATAATTTATACACTCGTACATATAAATATTTTATTTAGTATACTCTATTTATATAAGACACGAACGGACATTAAATTAGCATGATATACATAGATACTTAGTTAGTTGTTGTTGTTTTGTTTTTTAAATGTTTTAAAACTGAAGTGTATGTGTTATATGACAGATATTTATATTTATTATTTATAATAATATTTATTTAAAAATATAAAGTAAAACTTATACTCAGATAATTTTACGGAAAAATACATTTTTTAGCGCATTATTATTTATATAACTACGCTGATATTTTACCTAAAAAATAGCAAAATATAGCTATTTTCAACAAATATTCTCGGTATTATATTCAATGTATAACATGGTATTGTAATATATTGTTAAATTATTGAATTATAAAATTGTATCACTGCTTCACTAATCTGAAGTTGATTATGATCTTAAGTAATAACAATAATACCCAACAACTATTATGTATTAATTATTTTAAGTCTTAAAAGTAAAAAATACAATTACTAACAGAAATCAACATCGAATAAATTAACTAATTGTAGTCTATAAGTCAGTATATCGTCATGCGCGCCCATTGGGGGGGGGGGCAAGACAGGGCATTTGCCCCCTCCTGTATTATTACCGAGACAAATTATTTGTTGAAATCACTTTTAAGATATGAAATAAATATAAAAATATACTCATTGTTATCGCGTATTAACATCATAGATAGATCGTATTCTGTAGTCCGTATAACCTATACGTAAAATTATTTATCGCAGATAATTTGTGGTAAATCCATAAAGATCACAATATAGGTACTACAACCTATATACCTATATTAGGTATTTTAACCTAACGCAAACAAGGATACTTTCGTTCAGGATGTCATTAATATGTTTGGAATAAAACGAAGAAATTTGCAGTTCTTATTTACTGATACCGAATAATATACTTAATTATATTATTTAATTTCTATTTTTTTAAAACTTATTAAAATTATTATTTATTTATTTATTTATTCGTATGGCAATTATTATTAATACACAATTATTATTTATATATATATATATATATATAAATATAACATGCATGTATAGTGTATACATTTATATGTGAAAAATAACATTAAATCTTTATTATCTTACATTCGAAAATTTTTTTATTTTGACCCTCCCTAAAATATTTCCTATGGGCGCCCATGTATATCGTGTATGTATCATGTTTAAATATTGTTTTAAATTGTTAAACATTTACAGGGTAACTTAGAACATTATAAAAAAATTACATTATGCCGTTTATTTTGCAAACATTAAATTATTTAATTCTTAAATGGGTTATTGTTCATTCCTTATAATATATGAATTGTACTTAACTAGTAATTATTTCAAATTAATTCAACAATTTGTAAATATTATAACAAAGACATTTTTTTTTTCATCCCATAGAAGGACTTGGGTAATTGAGTAGAACCTGGAGCATAAAAATATAATTTATATCAGATGAATACATGTTATTTTGTAATTTTGGAGTAATATAAAAACAAAAAAATTAACCGTAATATCTACCTACTCATAACAGATTTCATATTAATTTTCTTGTAACATACATAATTTGTCCGAATCACAGAAACTACAATATATATATAGTATTAGTATACACAGATGTGTTGTAATTCATCCGTTTTCTTTGTATAGTAATGATAAACAGAACTATTTTAAAATCTGACAAAATATCAATACAGTACTTATGTGTTTTTTTAAAATATATTGATGTTATCTTCGTGTATAATTTTTACTTCTTCTGTAACTCCAGTTTTTTATTATCCTATTTTGATAAATATGACTCTTAACAGATCACTCAATATAACAATAATAAGTATAAGTAATTAAGTAAGTTTATATATTATATTATATCATACTAGATATAATAATGTCACTAAACAGAATGTATCGCGAATATTGTAGTAGTTGGAATTCACTATAAACACAAATATGGTTACATTTTGAGGAACTCAAAATAATATAGAACTTATATTGTTTACATTTCACGTGAGTGTATTGAAAATGTTGTTAATTTAGTCATAACATGACGTATCATGACTTGAAAACAAATAAAGCAACATCATTTTGTATATTATATAATTAATACGTATCATTATATTGTTATATGTTTGTATGCCATGTTTTTAAAAATATTTCATAATACCAGTAAATACTATTATAATAAAATAATAAAATCTTTTTCAAATTTGTATGTCTGTAGATATGATCTAAAGTATACTGTTTCTTACTTTATAAAATAATTTTTATGTAAATCTTACGTATTATAATACACTTTTTTGGAATACATTTAATTTTGCGTACGTATACCAAATAATAAGGTAAAGATGGAAATATTTACATTGTGTTCTATCTATCATAAATTATATGATAATTATTTATCGTACAGATTAATAATATTAATTTATTACTATAGGTACATATTTTTAAGAACAAGTTCATTATTGAAGCTTTTAGCTCTTTCCATTTACATAGTCTCCAGTTAATTGCAATGATAAACATATTTTTCCGCGTAGAATAATGATTTAACAAGCAAATTAGACTTACTCATACATACACACATACACACACACACATATATATATATATATACGTACGTCGTACAATACGCACATAAATACATACAATATATATCATAAATTGTGCATAAATACATATCCAATAGACGATTGTCCGTACAAATATAATTTCAATATGTATTATGAATTATTATCATATGACCGTTAATGAACTAAATAAGATTTAAACTAGTTTAAAATAGTTATTAGTGTTTTTAATGTCGTAGATCGTGATTATTTAATGTATGTTCTTATAATTGTGGCTATTGATATGGTATATTATGTGACTTTAAATTTAAACATGAGATCATTTAAAGGTATTATACTTTTAATATTTTAAACATTTTTTTCTTCAAGACGTTTTGTACATAGTTAAAATTTATAATACTTAAAAACCACCATAAAAATATGATATTATCTATTGATATGGTAAATCGAGTATTGCTCAGATACGACAAATCATTATTGCTCTTTCTAAATCAATATTAAAATTCATCATAATATTAATTTAAATTAATTACGAATACACTATTATTCTGCATAAAAATTAGCAAAGTAAGACGCAAAATGATAATTTCTATGGGTCTTTACATATAAGTACTCAGACTGGCTTCCCTAGAATTAATAGTACTATGTTTTATAATAATAATGAATAAAGCATTAGTCAGATTAATCAAATTTTGATTACTTTGTTTTGTCTGAAATACCGTCACTAAACAGTTCTTTCTATCATGTCTATATGCTTGTGAAAATTCTGTTTTATCTATTATACGCTCTATTGTACTAACTATAAACATATTAATGAATAATCTAAAAGAAATTTAAGAAAAAAAGTTTGTTTGAAAATAATTTGAGATAATAAATATCATATCAATTATATACTATGTATTTTAATATTATATGACTTTTTAATTTTAAATAAATACGTGCTTTTCAAATATCCAAGTGGTGACGGTAAAAATCAAAATTGTCTACCATCACACTCACATTCCAAATGATAGTTATTGTTGTTATAATTATTCTTCATTAATTGTGAGAGCCGAGCAGTTTTATATTTTTCATAGTTTTGTAGTTTATAGAATTTGATCGTTTTGGGTGAGAAAATGTATTAGTCTCAAATTATTTTAAAACTTAATATAAACGTGTTCTCAGAGTTTCTAAGGAAAAATTGTAAGTGAATAATAAGAAAATTAAATTTTTATCAACGTGAAATCTTACGCGTCGTTATTAATTTTTTATAGCCATAATATTGCAATGGCGTAAAATTTTGAGTGATCACTATTATAATATAGTATCGGAAATATTCATCAATTGTTCCATTTAAAATCTGCACATCTACATAATACTTAATGATTTATATGTATATTTGAGATTTTTATTCTCTAACATTTTTTTATATACCTACTTATTATGCATTTTTTCTGTTAAGAAATCATACTTATTTTTGTAATTTTAGTTACAAATTCGAACTTACCTACGTTTTAAAGATTTTTAGCGCGATAAGTCTTGAGTCATAATAATCATAATCGTACGACATACTCAAATATCCGGATACGTTCTCCGGAATATAATATCATTATAAATAACACTAACACATACCATTATTATTTACTATGCATATTATATAATAATATTATCGTTGCAGCAGAACGGTGCACGTCGCGCCAGACGTATAAAACGACACGCGCTCTAACTTTTAAACGCTTTTATAAGGTCACGGACGTCGGGCACATTTTCTTTGTTTTTCTTAGAACTGCCGAGTCTGAACAATAACACCGGATGGACCGTGGCGTCTATGTTATGTATCCTTTATACACACATCATATATATATATATATATTTACACTGTTGCGGGCATTATATAACTTCGTGTGGTACTTACGGTACACGTAAGTATGGTTCTATGTATTAAATAGGCATGTGTGCTCTCGTGAGCACGCGCGTGTGTGTGTATGCATTACGTATACAGTCAAGTGTGTGTCGTGAGTGTGCGTATATAGGAGACGCAAGGTCGGCGGACTGTTCCCGGCCTATCCGTATAGTTTGGTGAATAAATTGTGTAACGCGTCCATTACATGTTATTTTACGTACCTAAAATTCGTTTCTCTCAAATATGTGCGACGTGTACGACGTCGCTAGAATAGTGTCCAGGTATAACTAGTATCGATAAAAATATGAATGCGTGTAGTACGTATCATACTTGTGTGTATGCGGTATACCCTTCGGCAATCGCGTAGCCCGCCGCGGCTGCAACAGGTGAACGAACAGTATTCCCGTGCCCGCCAAAAACGTGTACTTTGAATTCTGCGTTGTATAACACGTCACACGATGTAATATACTACGTGTGAACAACCGCCGTTTTCGAATATTAAGATATTGAATACTTGCACGAATAATACACACGTACGTGGGTATAAGACGTGTGAAGTGTTCTTGCATAAAGTGGTTTTTTGGCTTTTTTTTTTCATCGAACCGGAGGAGAGATAGATAAGTATGTGGCTGTTGTACCTACTCATTATGTTTATATGTTATACGTAAATGCACAATGATATACGTCACTGGTGGTAGTGCAACTATAGGGTGGTTAAAAGGCTAGGTGAAGGCGGGGCTTTAAGGAGAGACAAAAAAAAAATAAATAATATGCTAAAGACATACCAATTTTTTCTTGTAAATTTCGAAGTACTGATTAGACAGGATTTGTCTTTTTTCTGTATTAATAACTGATATGTATTATGTGTAAAATGATGTTACGTTAGAAATAAAATCAAGATCGATAAAAATGAACTTGTCCTTTTTTGCAGTTAGCGGATTCTGTAGATTAAAGTGATTAATAATGTTCCTTAATGATTAAAATATTGACGTTTGGTTCAACTTTGGTCACAAGTATGAGAACTGAGAAAATAATGAGGTTGCAAATATAATACAATCCGAGTGCGAAAGTTCTGGTTATGGGTTTGGCTTTTCTACATGGTGATATTGACGCATCGTTTGAAAATCACGAGTTTCATAAGTGCATCTTAAAGGTGAATGCGGAGGAACTAAAATAGTATGAATATGGTTTGTTGTATATTTTACCTGGCCAGGGAAAATATCTTTCTGTTATGAATTCATATAAAAATTATTGTAAACAATCTATTATAATAATACTATTGTAATATTGAATACTTAATGAGTAATTATTATGTAACAGGCATTATGTACAGCAATAGTTGTTGGTTATTATTTATTTTTTCAGCTAAGATATTTTTCTTAAATATTATGATTAAATATTCTTGTGTTATATTTAAAACAAAAATGTGTATTATATATTTGAGGTCTACGAAGTTTATGCTAATTCGAAACTGTGGCGATGTGTGCATAGGTAAATCAGTGGCGTCAATGGAGATTGAAACTTATGCGATTTCACCCAATCTAGTGTTAAGTTTAACTGCAAGTCATTTCAAGTCGACTGAACTAAAAAATATAAATACATTTTATTTTTAAAGTTATCTATGAATTTTAATAAAAATTTAGAAATTACCGATAAACGATATGGCCTTATGAAAAATACTTACATGTTTTTCTCTATAATCTATGAGTATAAAGTACTGAAGTTTTGAAGAACTCGTCGAAG
This sequence comes from Melanaphis sacchari, assembly GCF_002803265.2. Classification (NCBI taxonomy): domain Eukaryota; kingdom Metazoa; phylum Arthropoda; class Insecta; order Hemiptera; family Aphididae; genus Melanaphis; species Melanaphis sacchari. The sequence continues at coordinate 13,239,332 of NW_020270366.1, forward strand.
AGTACAAATATGGAATAACAATGTTTATATTATGCACCTACGTATTCAATTAAGCATAATGAAACAGCATTTTAAGTACTGTGTGTACGGAGAGCAGTTGTTTTCGGTGACATAAATTTAATAACAGTATTATTTAGAATTGGCTATAAGTTATGTTAAGGATAAAAATTGTATCTATTGTAGAGCTTGGAGATTTTGACAATTTTAATAAACATTTACTTATTATGTTAAATTTATTATTAAATTAATTATTATTATTATTTGTATTCATTTTGATAAATATTATTATTTATTATATATGTATTATTTGAATTATTTTAATGATATTTTTATTAAAATTTACTTGGATTTTAAATTATCATCTATAAGTAGTTAAATATTCTTGCCTGTGAATAACCCGTTTATAAATTAATGAATAAATTAATTTAATATATTTGGTTTGCCAAACCATACGTATATTTGACCTAATCACTGCGTTGTAATATATTCACAGCAATTTTTTTTTTTTTTACTAGACATTATTTGTACTTATTGTTGTGGCCTTTGAACGAATTTTGGTTACATGTACATATACTCACAATAGTATTAATATTATATTGTAGGTAAGATATTATAATGTATTAGAATCGTGATATATTTATATTATATGTATTATTCTTTACTCTACAGTTTATAAGAAACACTAACTACATGTGTTGTTGCAGGTCATTCAATTTGATTTCGTGAATCATTTTTCTTAGTAAAAAATGATTATATTTCTATTCATATGTATACAAATATACATGCGTAACACGCACAGACTTCTGTAGTTAGTGTTATATTTATACTTTCTCTTTTTTTTGGTCTACGTATACATCACAGTATATACATATGGTAATATGTGCAAGTTTTTCATTCCGTATAGTATATATATATATATATATAAATTATAAATAAACATATGTGTAAATAAATGCATATATGTACATTGTATATACCCATCTCAAGAACTATTAATTTTTTGGAACGCTAACTACATTTTTTTGTTTTTGACTATTTTTGAGGTGATTCATGTAATAAAAAAACTATACGATTTCGATTGTAATAATAATTGATAATATTATAATCATTGAGGATTATACTATGTTTAGATGACGGAAAAATGGCATAAAAAACGTAACGATTTATCGTCAATAATATTTTATTAGTAGGCAGGTAGGTTATAAAAAAAGTCACAAGTAGTCAAATCACATTAAATTATCTTGGCTCTCTCTTCTCGCGACTGAAAAGACCGTTATACTGACATGCATTATCTGTGAAATGTTTAGTATCTTTCCATAAATATAGGTAATTAACAAAAGATTATTTATATAACAAGTTATTGTAGGTATACATTTTGTTCGACCAATGATATACATCGCTATTCTTATCCGGATGCTATAGATAGCTAACAAACTTAAAAAACGGGTCGATTGTAAACTCTCCCGGGCTTACTTCAGTACTACCAGACGGTCATATGTAAACTTTCCCAGGTCTATTTCAGTAGTACCAGAAGGGTACACGTGAACTCTCTTGAGTCTATAATAACTTCGTTTATAAATTATAATCTAATTATAAATATACAGATATTAAAAAAACTTAAGGTATCAACCTTTCGGTTTTCAAAGTTTATACATTTATCTTTATTTTTGGTAAGAGAGTTTTTACTTACTATATCTTTATTTTGTTTATTGTAATTTTAAATTTTTATGTACGCTTTGGTTTGAAAATCTTCTAAGGCACTAATATAAATATAAATATAAATGTGAATGAAACGATTCACAAGCATTATTTATTTTTAAGTTTACAATGATTTTTAAACTTTCATTATTATAGCATATAATACATTTCATCAATCTATTATCTAAACTAAGTACGAAGCAAAAATTTTAATTTTTAATTTTTTAAAGTCTTTATTGCAGCTATTGTAAATACATTAACACTTTCAACTTGATTTGAATCCATGAAAACTAATCTAAAAATATAACGCGTATAATGCAGTCATTTAAAACTTTGCTAGTGTCATCTCTGTGTATTTAAACTTTAAAACAACTCGGGATATCTTACACATTTTTTCAAGTGAATATAGTGTTGATTCAAGGAAACCAATACCCCCACAAAATATCGCCGTAAAATATCGCAACAAAAATTTCGCGAAACCAATTTATCGTAAAGAAATAATACCGCCGTAAATCCCGTTAATTAATATACATATTTTATTATTTATTTTTTAAAATCTTTTTTTTCAATATTTATATCAATTTTATTAAATTATACATATTTTTATAAATTCTACTATAATATATTAATATAACAATATTATATGTTTTGAAATTTGAATTATTTAAAATTATTTATAACTATTATAAAATATCATCCAATAATCTATATTATTTTTTTCTAATAAATTTACTGCTATATTTTATACTGGCGATATTTCAGTTGCGATATTTTGCTCGCGATAATTTGTCGGTGATTCAAGACAACCATACAATTGGGAGAATTTACCATCGTGCTAAAAAAAAATAACAGCTTAAATTAAAATTTTTGTTTGGAAAAATTATTATACACGGTAGGTACAATATTTCAATATTTATATCAAAATAAGTGAGTTTATTATTTTGGTGGGGAGGGAGTTATACTACAGCTAAAAATAATATAAATCTAATATAAAACATTTTCGTGAAAATTATTTAATAAATATATAACTACAAAATATACAAGTATACCTGTCATCAGATTCGTAGTTACCACATAAGTCGATTATACTATATTTTTAATGGGGAGCAGTAAAAATCTATAACACATAGTAACATTTTTGTAGTATGAGATAAAATTGTTTGTACTTTAAATATTATTTTTATTATTTAATAAACAGCACGACAAGCAATTTATTATTTGCATATTTCCAAAACGTGTGGTACGTATAAGTTATCGTGTATCCATTTGAGAAAAAAGAAATTCAAAATTTTAATGTACAAAATATTGGTACGAAGCTAAAAATTTATCATATTTGTTTGTTCTATGTTGATAATACTACCGTATAATTCAACAATAGTGATTTCGTTTATCTTTGAAATGTTCTATTGTTAAGTCTGTCGACTATGACTTCAACATAATATAAAATTTGGTTTTTTCGAGTACGTATACTTTAAACAAGTGAATTATATCATAGGTGCACTAGACAGCTGTTCAACTTATTCAGTAACGTTGATTACACGTAGATATTTGTGTTGAACGTTCGGTTTTGTTTTGCTTGCAAAAAATGGGTCATTTCGTACTTTCGCCTACTTCACAATTGCTACAGTATTTGTTCATGGAACTTATGATTGTTATTTAAGTAAGTATGAAACATTACATAATTTTTACCATATAGTTCAGAGCTATATACCGATATTCATATCACTAAATTTTTGAAAAAAATTGATTTTTTTTTTTTAATTTTTAACTTTTCTTCTTCTTTAAAACAAATACGTACGTTTTAATTTCCAATTTTAAAACAGAATATTTTTTTGAGTTTTAGTATAACATAAAAATTGAATTTCGAACGAGTAATGGTATGGTATCATTTTATCATACATCATTATTATAGTGTAATTGGTTTTTATTGGATGAGTTTAATAGTGAACCAACATTTTGCGAGGTATCACTGTGTAAGTTATATACAGTTTTCTCATTAAAACTATATATTTTTACTCAAAAGCTGTTATAACTAATTAACATCTCGTTCGAAATTTCGTCATGTAAATTTTAATTTTATAAAATAATAGAGTTAGTATTATTGTAAACAATGAAAATTGGTTTCATCGTACCGATAGACATTTATTCATGTTTTGATTTAAATAGTTTAACTCTACAATCACGGTTAACAAAAACTGATTATGGATTTAGGTGATGATAAAATAGTTAAATGTGTATGACTACGCAATCCATGTGTTTTTATGGCACACTAAATGTACATATAATAATACGCATAGGTACCTACATGGCTACATAACATAATTATATCGCAGCAAGTAGATAATAAAACATAATGTATAGTTAAGTAAATTGTACACCTCTAGCTGTGGCATAAATATCATAAGAGTCCTATGATATACGCCACATGGTTAAACAAAAATATGTCGATGGACATCGAACTGTATATTTATTTTTTATTATATAGTTTAAATAATTACTGCATGTGTGCAGTGCACAATATGTATAGTATTATAGCTAGGCGTATATTATATATTATGTAATTATATAATATCAATTTGTTATTTTTTGTAATTAATTACAGTTATAATACCAACCTTGACCAGTATAGAGTTAGGTGTATTTATAAATGATAAGCAATTTATCTTTTTGTATTTATCTATATTATATATTGTAAACTTCGTTATTAAAATTTCAAAACTTTACAAAAGAGTGAAAAAGAGATAAGCGGTGAAAGAAGTAAGAACTTCAACGTTATGATTTTTAATTATTAATCGAGACGTAGATATTATATAGATTTAAAAACGAGAGAAAAAAAACTGTTTTTAAGGGGTGAGAAAACAACGGTTTTGTGGCAGTGGTTATTAGATCAGAAAAATATATAAATATAAAATGATACGACAAATGTAGAAAGTTCTTCATTTAAAATCGAAAGTTAAGTTAGACACTTGAACGCAATGCTTGTATAAAATAACTAACTAATCGACCTATCAATTACTTAACTTTCAACATCACGTTTAAACAATGTAATTGACCAATAGGTACAATTAAATGAATAATTTTATATTTAAAAACGCAATTAAATTACCTCGATTAAATTATACTTCAATATACTAAGTAAATTATTTTCTTTTTGAAGGTAGTAATTTTTCAACATACGCCATACATATTTCATTTGATCATTCCGTGCTAAAGCCTAAAAACAATCGATAAAAATATATCGATTTGTGTACATAGTATTTTAGTATATGTATTTTTTATTCAGTCTCTGGACTCTGATCGTTCTCAAACGAAAAATTATTTAGTTTTTAGTTTTGAGCTTTAAAGCTAATGAGAAAATAAAGCAATGATAATCATAATACTTAATATCTATCCTGATTATTATCGTTATATACGTCAACAATTATTTGAAAAGTGTTACTGAAATCAAATTAAAGATTTAAACCTCTTATTAACAGAATCCGTTATCCAACATTAATGAGTAATTATAAATAAACTTGTATAAACAGAAGTTATGAAGAAATAAAATTAGTGCAGTCTTGCAAATTGAAAAATATCGTTGATTACATTTATCATAATATATAATCAATGGTAAACCTGTAATGGATCGCGCGGATCATTGAGATTGGTCATAATTATATTATTGTAATTTCGAAAATTTTCAATGTTTCAAAACGATAGATTTTAGTATGATCATAGAATAGAGAGTAAATGGCACGATGGCCCAATAATGATACGGACAGACATTCTTGATAAATTTTAATAACAGACTTATTTTTCGTGTTGAAATTTATCCATTTTTTGCTATGGAATTATGCGAGATTGATACGATTACCTAAAATAATGAAAAAATATTTTTTATTATATATTATATAAAACTTAGGTGGTATGATCTCTGTTAAAATGGTTGAAAAGAGTTCAAAAAAATTATAAATTAAAATATAAGTCATTGTTTTTAATAAATTTGATACTATGTTGGTTTATGAAGTAAAATGATTTAAATGATATATAACATTATAACACGTAACTTAAAAATTAAAAAAAAATTTAATTTCACAGAATAATGAGTGTTTGCTGTTAATAGAATATATCTGTATGCATGTAGTGATTGTTGGTAAAATAAACGTTCACACTAAAAAATTAATACGCACTAATTCACATATGTGTATACAAATATTATACAATTTAAGTACATTACAATTTTTTTTTAGACAACCTCATACTCTCGCTACCTCATTAAATATATTTTAATGGGATACAAATAATATATAAGATATAATCATTTATCAGTGGTATACATTATCTACCTAATACATTAGACATCTAACGTTATCCGATTTTAAGACTCAAGGTGGAAAAAATTCAATTTTATCCGTCTTACGGTTTATGCACACGAATGCTGCAGTGCATCAGTGCATATTAGGTTCTCGACATATACACTTGTTGTAATTATTAAACGGTATAATTAATGATTTAGATATATTTAAAAACTGGCTATTATATGCAAAAAGCTTTAAAAAAACATTTTACTCGACTATTTTGTTTATTTATTATCTTTTTTTTAAATGTTTTGATTTTCAATAACATCGGCATTAATTAGTGTAATTATTGTTAGGTATAGATATATTTTTTGAAATGTATATTTAATACTTATTTTTTGGTGGAAATGACTCATAATTCACATGTCAACGTTGAAACACTTAAAATAAATATCTACCGTATAAAATATATTATAAACAATAAATTATATTAATAATAATAATTTTAAACGATCCTATATAAATATATATTGAGGACTAGCTTTTTAAAAATATTTTCCCTACATGTATTTGTTGTATGTGGTATAAAATATTTACTAATTTTCGATTATTTTTTTTGTGAACCGTCATTACTATTTCAAACGTGTATCAATAATATTTAATATTTTGAATAAAATATTAATCAAATATATTTCAATAAACTACCGTTACGTAGTCTGTGTATAAAATTAGAAACATTTTAAAACTCTACTGTATTTTAAACATACGTTCTAAAGTGACTCTGTCATCATTAATACAATTTCTTATTCATTTCATTTTTTTTTTTTTTTTTTTTTATGTCAAAGGGTAGTGTGAACCGATGATGAATGACTTAAAGTATCACGAAAAACTAAATAAATGTAATCACAAAGAATAATAATTTAATTTTGTTTGTTTAGATGTTTGTTGATCAGCTTACATAATATTTAATAAATTAATAGATATTATAGTATAATATTAATCACCTATTAAAAATACTAAATAGTAGGAGAGACCCAACTTTTACACAGATATTATGTATCGCAAAGTTGTGATCATTCCTATTTATAGTTTATCAGGTATAATAAATAAAATTACGCAGTATTAAATATAACATCATTTTAATATTTGGGTGTTATTTGTTGTATGATAAAAAGATCATGATATACAATTGATATATAAGTATAAACACACGATGCAATTGTTGTATATAATTCATGTATATTATGTATAATATAAACTATTTAATCGCACATTTATGATAAAAATGTATACTCTAATCGATTGATACAGAAAAATCGAGAAAAAAATGTGCCTTATAGCTACGTAGCCAAGGAAAATACAAAAAAAATCCGTGATCTTAAAGTAAAAAACAATCGAATCAAAATTATAACTAATGAGCGACAGGTAAATAAAAAATAAATAAATATTAGACAAGCACCTACTTTCGATTTTTTTTTCGCAGATGTGAGAGTACACGTAATAATAATGATGATGATAATAATAATAATAATAAATAAATCCTATCGCAACTACCAGATACTTATGTATATATAATGTTCTACACGACGCATGAGTTTTTTATGCCGTATATTAGCAGCAAGATTTCGACATATTCGTATGGATCGCTCAGGGCATCGGCAGGATCCGGTGCTGCTGCTGTGCGATATATACTTATACATATTGCATACATTATTATCATTATTATACGTGTGTACTGATGTTATTGACGTGTATCATTTACCGTTTTTATAACGTCTCTCAGGCGGTTTGAACTTCAGCGCGTGTTTACGAAATATTTACCTACCTATTATATTACGTATATATTGTGATATTTAGGTTTATAGGATTCGTTCTAAGTCATACTATCTATCAGCCACTATCAGGTATATATTTATATACTTTCTTTTACTGGTTGCCAATATTTATAAGCAAATTTGTACAAATATAGTAGGTATATAGCCACATAGGAAATAAGACAAGATAACAATTAAGATACAATGATAACATTTTGCTTTGAAGACACCTTTATGTAAAATATACTCTAAAACACTAAATATATTAATAAGAATTAATATTAATTATATTATAAAAAAATTTTACATATTACCTGTAATATTATATTGTAATTATTATTATGGTTTTTTTTCAATACCAACTGTAATCTATATGTATAATCGATTCAATAAAAAATTTTATATATAGACCATATAGTAGATGAGAATTTTACCTGTCACATTTCGATTTGCTTGTTAGAAGGATAATACACTATTTAATATTCATTTTCGTTGCTCTACAAGCTTATAAACAACTAAGAAAATTGTTTTAAAAAACAAAAGATAAAAGTAAAGTATTTAATGTTTTGAATGGCTTTATAGTTATTTATAAGGGTATTTAATTAAGTGCGGTGGCTGTGGACTTATAGCGTAGCCTGTAGAATGATATCTTATTCTACTATAGTTATTTAATATATACAAAACTCTATTTATTAGAAACGTTTTATTAACTAAAACAATAAATTATTATCTACTTAGAAATAGTAACAATCGATGAAGTTATAAATTCTTATGAAACAAAATATATTTCTTTAAAATGTAAAGTGCCATAGGTAGGCGATTTTTCTTCGAGATAATTATGTAATTTACTTTTCTAATCACAAATGCTTATTATATAAAATTGTGTTATAGATATTTTATGCACATAAAAAATAATAACAAAATTTTAAAAAAATGTACGAGTTTACGACTTACTAGGTTTAGATTCATTCTTTAATTGTATTTGTTTAGTATATAGTTATTATTTATAGAAATATTCTAGTTGATTAGCTGAGTGCTTTTATAGCTTTTATAGCAAATTTCGCTGACTTACATAATAATATAATAATATGGTTTGCAAAATATTTATTGAAAAACAAAATTGGATTGCCGCACACCCTGAAGCACAATAAGAATGTAAATTAGGAGCGCGAGAGTGGCAAACATCCTGTATTCTATGTTATTTATCATTTTAAATATTATATATCAGAATTACAATACGATTAATAATTGATGTACCTAATAGCTAATGTTATACCTATACTACTTGAATGTAATTTTATAAAATACGAAAAGTAACGATAAATTATAAAACAAAACTGTAGTTACCTACTACCTACCTATATATTATGTCACTTCCTGCTCTATAAATCAGTTATATTATATTTGAAAATTTAAGAAATCAGAATTTGAACGATTTCATTAATAGAAAAAATTAGGTGGAGTATATTTGACAAATCACCTTATATAGTTCTATACGAATTATCTGGCTTCGTTTTATATAATACGGTAAGATGTGAAGATTTTTTATGGTATGTTTGAGAAATTACAAGGTATACTATAGTATGTAGTTAAATAATCTGTAATCGATTGCAGGTTTCGATCAAAGGAAAAATAAAAAAAAATAAAAATCATATAACTATTAAAATTATACCTAATTGAAAAATCTTATAATTAAATACATATGTGTTATGTACAAATTCCAGATCAAAAATTTTAAATAAGTTATCCATAAGATGATATCAGTACAAGGGAGAGTATTTTCAACATCTCCACAATGAAAAAAAATCGTGGAATCATCTAAAAACCGCGCTACTGATAAACCAAAACATTGATACACAACATTCTCTTCTCCTATAGAGAATAATTCAAAACAAGTTCAATAGTATCGTCAAAAACGTTCTACATATAAAAGCCCTCTCATACACGTTTTTTTTTTAAATTATCTATAAAGTATTCCTTTTTTTTTATAGAACTTAATGTTAATTCATTTTTTGAAAATCGGTAGTACGTCTATTGTTATAGTTGAAATTTAATTTTAAATAAATTCGTTCAACAAAATAAAATTATTATTATTTTTACTGATATAATGAGCTATTTAGGCTCGCGTTCTTATAATAATAAAAAAAATTGAATTGATTAATTAATTAGATATGTTTTTACTGTATTTGAAAGAAAAAATGTTGGACTTATATTATTAGAATTGAACCGAATTTTCTTTTGGAAAATGTTTTATACATTACTGAAATAGTTTTGATAATAAAATATTTTATTAAAAATAATATAAAGAATAAAGATACATGGTTGATTAAAGATTTTACCTTTCTGATACTCTATTTGTTTGATAAATGATGACCGTATCATGTCATGCATAGGCAACATATGCTACAACCACTACTAGTTAGAAGTTGGAACACCTGAAAAGCGGTAAAAGGTAATCAACAGGAATGTAATAGGCAAATATTGCAAGTAAATATCTAATGAATATATAGGCTACTAACCAACTGTCACTTTGGACTTCACCCGAACGACGATAGTTTTTTCTTTACAGGTTATAAATTTGGGTTTTACTTTGTTGTGCCAATTTTTTTTTTTCCAAAATCCGTTTTTCAGTTTTAGGCCAAAGAAGTGAAGTATCTTATTAATCATAGTTTTACAAATGGAAATGAGTATATTTTGTACACGTTATACTATATTACATAATGTTGGGTAGAAAAATAATATTTTATGAAATTCATAAGAAACACTAATAATATTTCAGTCACAAATTGTAATATTAGTATAGAAAAAATGTCTATTGACAATATTAGTCCAAATAGTTTTTTATCTATATTGTTTATTTGTAACATACAAGAATGTAAGATACAAAGACATTTCAATTAAGTTTAATTTTATCCAATTTTTTGGTTGTTCTTTGCATGACCGTTTTTCAAAATAAAGTGGCGCGTCTCTTTAATTTGATTGACGTTCCATGATGACAGTTCCTTGGGGACTTCAAAACGAAGTAGGTAAGTAATCATGTGGTAAAATTTCCGTAGCACGTCACATACAATGTCCGAAGATGTCTTACGACGACTGTTACCACGGTGTATTTTTACGGTCTTTTCAGTGGCCGTCATTGCCTGAATACAGGAGAACGACGTTGTTTTAACCGACGCTGAGTTCCTATTTCTAGCCGTTATAGACCAAATGCGGTCAAATACAGTAACAGACTATAATAAAGGCAAAACAAAAATAGGTTACGCAAATGAATTGTCAAATATGTATGGTATACTCTACGGCAATGTTTCTTACACTTTTTAAGATCACGGAACACCAAAAAACAATATAATTTTAAGCGGAACATTTAAATAAAAGAAAATTTTCTTTAAAAAAAAAGAGAATAGATAAAACATGACAACAAACGATAAAATATATACAATACAGTAAAAACAAAATTAAATTGTTTAATTAACATTAGAGTAGTTGATACGGAGAATGTCGTTGCTAATTTTATTTTTTTTCATTACTGCTATCATTAGATGATAGATTGTTGTAGAATTTTAAATCACCTTTTTTTCAAACCTACCGGAAACCCTATGAGTTATTCGTGGAATACTAAGGGTCTACAGAACACTGCAGTTTAAGTATAATTGCTCAATATAGTGTTGTTTAAAAACAATTTTTTTATCATATGAATTATTTAATTACCTATACAATAATATCATTTATTATATCCATAGAAATATTTTTAATCGTTTTAGATTATTAATTTAAAATAATAATGTTCAATAATAATAATAAAACAAATATCTATTAAAACTAAATTAAATAAATTGAGAATTTATTTTATTTTTTGAATGATAAGTCTCAGAAATTGTTTATAACTATAACTGCTATTATGATCAAATCAGTCCTTATTTTATATAATTACTTTAACCGAAATTATTATTAAATTATTTTCAAGTATCAGAATATTTTTGAATTGTTTGAATAGGTCCACTTGTTGTAACTAGTAGAGTAATAATATAATAATTGTTGTTTGTTATAATATTATTGTGTTCTTATAATCAGTATTTGGCGCTTTGTGTTTCAATTCCAAATCCTCACAATTTTATCTGTAACTTAAAACAAAATTATTAGACATTGAATAAAAGTACAAAACAAAATAATTATACTGCGCGTATCCGCGTATGACGTAATATGTGTTCGTTTATCGAAGAATCGGTAGTTCAACGAATTATTTTCTTTATCTATGGTGTGGACCTACAGACGACCGACAGCCGAAAAGTCATACAATGATCTTCATCTGAATCATTGCAAAGTTTTTACTTGTATACCGTTATATTTTAAAAAAGATCTATAAAAAATTTTTATATGTCCGTAGTTCTTTTCTTTAGTAGTCTTCGCGGTAAATTTTAAGTCATGATTATCAAAATAATCATAAATCGGTCATGTACTTAATTTTTTTTTCTATATTTAATTTATTATTGTTGATTTAATTGATTTTTTGTAAAGATTTTTTTTTACAAATAATTCAAATTTTACAGACGCACCGGCGATATTCGTCTGCCTGTGGGACGGACCGCGAGAACAATGCAAAGGTGACCAGTAGCCTATACTTTATTCGTTCTTCATAATTTGCATCCATTTCACCATCTCGTATCCATCTCCTTGTTAATTGTATTGTCCTTTCTGTATGCACTTTCTCTTTTTTTTTTTTAAATCGTGTTTATTTTTGCTTTTTCCAAAGACCAATTTTTTTTGTTCACATTAATGTGTTTAGTTTTGTTTAATTCTTTTTTTTTTTGTCATAAAAATACACTCTGCAATGATATATTTTTTATTTTTTTTTTCATCGATTTCATAATTTTAAAGTAAAACATGTTGTGTGAACTACATCTTTTTTTTTTGTTTTTTTTTTTAAGGTCAATATTTGTTATTTATTTATACGTTTGTTTAGTTGTTGAAAATTAAATTTTTTTCTTGTATTGTCAAATATACAAATCAATTTCTACAAAAATAATAACTTATAAAATCGTTTAAATATACATACATACATACATATATTTATTCGATAGAAGATTATTTTTATTGAGTAATGAGTATAGTCAAATCGGTCTGCAAGCTGTAGTTTAAAGTTTATAAACGCTTCACATATTATATAACATACCACACAATATGTATCAAGAAATAGTTAAAATATTATATCACAATAAGGCTCTAAAATAATCTAACGAATTGTTTAGAAAACGAAATAAATCATAAAACAAAACATAAGATCAACAAAAATGACATCGATAGGTATATGAAGATTGTATAATTATTAGTATTGGATGCGAACGTCAATAGTCGAATAGTTTATACAATATTATGAATAAAAAGGTAGTCAAGTGGATACTAGTTTGCTGTACATTAGGTGTTGAGTGGGTCTTTGTAGTTTTACGAGTATGTTAAATTTGAATTCAATGATATATTGTTGTATAAGTACCAAAACGTTTTTGAGTGAATTATGAAACTAGCTATAAAATAGAGTCTACTAGTACCTACATGGTTACACTATAATCTACAATTTTATAAAATATAAATTTTATGGAAGTTAAATGTAATACATTCTTTTTAATTATTAGTTTATTACCTCAAACTCTACTTACATTAAATTATCCGTTTAATTTTTGACAAACCTAATAAATGATATGTCAAGTAAAATCTATAAAACAGTTGAACATTTTTCAAAATCGTACACTTCTGATGAATTAAACGATGTTATAACCACGCGAACGTATCACGCACGTGTTGTGAACTCTCGAGGTCTTTATATAAAAAAAATTAGAAAATCTAAATTGTATTCTTATTATCAATGAACACGAACAGCTATTGAGTGCAGTTCATAGTTTAGGTATATATAGGGCTTTTGAAATACTGAAAGATTTCTATAGATGGCGCTGCCGTTATTATTTTATGATAAATACATATAATTATTAAGAAAAAAAAATGTTAAGCGAAGACTACAATTTAGTTATCTAATATAACAATCCAGAAATATGATCTAAATAGTAAAAAACTGTTTATTTCTGTGTTTTTAAATGTAATAATCATTTAAAAATGATTTTCTGGTATAAGATTATTAGTTGGTGGTAAGTCAAATGATAACTTCCTTAAAGTGATCATCGTTCTTTTTTTTTACATAATACATATTATAAAATTGTTGATGGTTAAGTTTTATTTAACATGTACCTACATACCATTAAAATCTGTTTAAAGCCTTTAAAGCAGAATTTTATCACAAAAATTATTTTGGTATTTTAATGAGAGTAAATGTATACATAACTGAATGAGCAACGTTATGCTCTAATCTATTCAAGTAAACTCATAACGTTATTGTATTGCAGTTAATTCATCAATCGTGTAGCTATGTGTCCAAATTTGGTTGAAATGCCTGTATGCCAATATTTACCTAATTGTCAATGAACCATAATCCTATTTATAAACAAATCAAATGAAAATTGTGAATACAAAAAAAATGTATTACAAATACATTTTGTGTTTAAATTGTATTATTAATTTTTAATCAATGGAAAATATTAAGAACAATGATAATTTGAACTATTTAAAATGATATGCAGTCCACAATAAGTACTGTAAAATATTAATTGTAATGCAATTTATCTTATCCGTAGAACAATGGAAATATGTACAACGAAGTATGGACTTTTTCCAAGTTTTGCCAAATAACATTCCGTTGGGTTTGTTTCCATCTCTATGTCAGTATACTGACTATTGGAGTGCTCAGATTTATTTAGTAAGGTAACTTGGACTTTTTAAAATATTAAACTTATCAATACTGTTAAAACTCCACACCGATATGTCTGTTAAACAACATAATAATTTTATTCTTCAATAAACTGAATAAAAACACACTTATATAATTTACCATAAAATCATTATTATTAGATTATTCTGCTTTAGGTTTTGCTAAATCCATAACTCTATTTTAGATTTATTATTTAGTGGTTTGTTCTGTAAGTTTAATATGGATCTAAATAACTGGGTATTTCTCATAATTTTATATTTTTAACTATACAATAATTATGACATTATAATTAATAATAAACAAAATCATTTAGTTGTAAGTATCACAGTTTTTAATTCATCATTAATAATTTACACATAATATTCATTATAATATTCAAAAATCATACGTAAAATATAATAAAGCCTAAATCTAATATATTTTCTCTTCTTAATTTTTTTATAATTAAAAACATATCACATTTTGAACGCAACACACCGTACATTTGTTAGGCGAATGACATAAATTGGTACATAGTAAACGTGTTAAAATAGTTCTACATGTACACTGTGTAAATAGCGGAAGGTCATACGACTTTTGAGACCATACATAATATAATATATAATTAGTCGAAAAAGACAGGTAACTGAACGACAAGTTTGAGAAAAGATAATAATAAAACATAATAATATGTTTAAATGATGAATGTGAACAATAATAATAAATAGAGCACGTTGAATAAAAGCATCAATAATAATAATTAAAAAAAAAAAAAAATAATAAAATAAAATAATTATATAAAAATTACATTGAGCGATTCTTTAAAAATCTTTATTATTATTTTTTGGTTGGAATGAATATGATGTGATTAACAATAAAAATTGTACGACGGATATTGAATAATTGAATATAATATTGAGTATAATATAATATTTATTTTATAAAACAAATAATTTAGGTGTCTTTTACCATATTCTAATTAAACATTATTTTATTATTATCGTTATTTTTATTATTATTATTATATTATTAATATTCAGTAAAAAATATTAAGCTTATTGTAATCGAATATATAATATACTCTCGTATATACATATAAATGTATGTATGTATTACACACGCATAACAGAATGACTCAAGTCTACGTTTGTACGTTCTATTAAAAATATATAAGTGTAAACATGTATTTATACACATTGTACATATATATATGTGTGTGTGTAGTAAACCCGACGAGTATGACGTATAATATGTAAGAAGAGGTCGTTTTTATTGAATTCGCTTTTGTTTTTCATACGTTTTATTTGATTTGAATTGACGTAGATGACCGGTAGAAGGAAATATAGTCGACGTTATCGTAACGATGACGCACTGTAATGTGTTTTTTATACTTTTTAAACTTGGAAGAAGCGAATATAAACGGTACGCGGTCCGTTGCCGCGGGGTTGTCGTCGACGGGCAATGGGTTGGACGAAACCGAGTGACCAACTCGCGTTGGCCACGTAGCTATCATTAACTGCCGTCGCGTTTTACTGGCGACCGTATGACGCTGGGCCTGGACGATGATGATGGGGTAGCAACTACTGACGATCGTTTCTGCAACGGCGGCGATGATTCCACGTCCACCGGTATTAATGATGGATCGTCGTCTTCCTTGTAGTGAGGACCTTCGGATAGTGTCTCTTCAATGATCACGTATATCTTATCTTTGTCCGACTGCGAGTGAAAAAAAACCGATTAATTGTTTTGCATTGTCTAATGATTTTATAACAATCCACCATCTATATCAGATCTGCAATGGCGCAAAACAGGAAAAACGAGAAAATATGATGTCTAGTCGAAAACATTGTTTACTGCAGTATACGCCACTTACAAGGATAAATATTTTATGCTACCTAGAAGCTAGGGTTACTTTAACTTTTAGGTTAGATTAGATTAAAAAGTAAAGAGTGTGTTGTTGTGATAAAATAATAATCCTATACATAGATACTCAAAATTTGTGAGAACAATTCTCAAAACAAAACATACTTTAAGTATAATGTATGCGGTATAAAAAATATATAAGTCAGTCTCCCGTAAATATGAATGACAAGACTTATAGATGAATCAAATAACTTGTACGAATCTCTTATCGATGAGATTGTAATACATAACTATATAACTATATGAAATGAAAAGGAATTTATGAAAATTATTTTAGTAATAATAGTTAAGTGGTATACACACAACTTGAACATTTAAAGTTAGCGTGGTATATATATTCAATTTTTTCCTGAAAAGGTTTGGCAAAAAAAAATAAATCTGTTTGTTTATCATTCTTTATTTCTTAACGAATTATCATCGTTGATCTCATGCTTGAATTAAACTCACTTCGTTGATGAAGCCGAAGTGCACTAACTCTTGGGAGAGAGACAACGCAGTGTCCGCCTCTGTTATGGAACACGTTAATTGACGATTCATTTTGTCGTCCATCCGAAGTAGAATTGTCATCTGTTTGGAATAAAAATTGTATTATTAACACGTTATACGGTTCGTTCTTCATTTTGAGATAAATTTTATAAAGTATCTTATTATACAGAATATATTAAAAAATTATATGATATATATTACAATCGATTTACATAACTAATAACACGAAACACGTAATTCGTAAATGTATAAACCGACATTGTTAAAAATGTCTAGCGACAAGGGATCTCTATATAGCCATAATTTTTTTCAGATTATACATTATAGTTAATAATATACCGACCATAAAGTCGTTTTGAGCATCGTCTCGTGGTTTGATGTTGCACATCGTGTTAACGATACGTCTGACTTCGACGTCGATCGGCCCACAACTGCTCCTATCCGATGGAATGGATTGATCCATGGAACCGGTCGGACTCTGAGGCTGGTACGTAGTAAGTCGCACAGGTCCGGCTTCCAGGGCGTAAGCAGTCAATGGGTAAATGCCAAACCTTCATTTACGATAAGAAAAAACAGAGACGAATGTTATTCGAGTAAGTATACAAAATTATTCAAACTGCACACAATTTTCACGAAAAAAGGAACAATAATAAGCTAGGTAAACATTATGTGTGTATGTGTGTGTGTGTGGGTGGAAGGGGAATCACAAGTAGGAAGTATTGTCCTATATAGTTATAATAATATGTCTGTAGGTAGGAAATATTAATAAGTGGCTTTAGTTAACAATTGAATACAATTTTAAACGATGTTCATAATTTACACACATATAATATATGTCAAGTGTTAAATCGGCTTCATCTTTATGCCGTCTTTAAAATGACAATTGTGTTATTTAATATACGAGATGAAAAATTTATTTTTGAAATATAACTCCTAATGACTTAAATTAAGTTTAATATAAAAATAGGAACAGTCACTTGATTTAAATTAATAATATCGATCACCTACTGTGAATGAGTGATAAATTATGTTGGTTAACTGCTTACCTAGTTGAAATATTTTATTACCTACTAAATATAGTAAATAATATTTTCAACGTTATAATTTAATGCAAATATAAGTTGTCAAAACTAAGAATTATGCACAGAAAAATCAGTGAAATGTGCCAAGTTAAATTACGTTTTTAACGTTATCGACTTTTTGTTATATTCTACGAAGTGGATTTTATATATTAGTCAATAATTCTATCATATAAATCAGAATAGTGTAAAAAAAAATACGCAAAAATGGCAAATTCTTTAAATTTTTAGTCTTAAATTAATAATAATGATTAATGGATTCAGTTATATATATATATATATATATCAACATAGAATTTAGATAATAACGGTAGGTATACCACATACCTGACGTCTTCAACGAATTTTTCGAGCTTGTTGCTCTCTGGGACATCGGACATTTTGAATTGGACCGATCGAGTATCGTCGTCGACATGCACAATTTCAGCAATTACTTTTTCTTGAGAGTATAACTCATCAGACAGTCTGTCGGCAAAATGTTCTTGAAAACAGAATAAATAAATAAGATTAACATGAGTTTTAAGAAAGGAATGCGCTTATTTATGACAAATAATAATAGAAAAAAAAATCTTAATTTGGTCATAAGATTATTATGTATACTATTATATAAATATTAAATATTTTTTTGCTGATATAAATTATTGTACTTGGAACGCATAAACTCATAAAATATATTATAAAGAGAGTAGTAAATTAACATTTTTCGAGGTATATTTCTCCACAATCTAAAATCTCAGTATCTAAATTTAAATACTTATAGGTTATAATTAATTTAGTATTCTCTGGGAATTTAATTGTCAAATACGAAAGTTTTAATTTCTAAAACTATTCAAATTCAAAATATTTTATTTTTAATTCAAATATGTGGTAAAATATTTTTATTTTTTTTTTCAATAATCATGCTATAGAAACATGACATTTAAAATATTAACAATAACAATTAGTTAAATATTTGTTTTTTTTTTTCAAAATGTTATTTTTAACAAACTTAAAATTATATAAAAACAATAAAATTAATAGTTTTTGAAATATTGAGTGTTTATTGATATAATTCTTCATTTTATATATTATATATTTACATTAACAGTAACTAGAAGCCAGAAGGTTATTAGGAAAACTATTAAACAATATTTTCTATCCAAATTTAACTAACGCAACCTTTTATTTCTAAGTCTTTTGCTCAAACCTCAAATATGTCACAGGCTCTAGAAACCACAAAGTACTTACCAGTCTTGACCAAAGCGTGTGCCGCGAGTAATTTCAACGCGTGCACCTCAAACAGTATGGGGTGGAAGAGTAACGTTCGTGCCGACGGACGTTTCTCAAAATCGGCCGTCAGACACTGGTAGATCAGGTCCTTTTGTAGTGGATCGTCTAGCGACTCAATCGTGTGATTAATGTGGTCCTGCGTGACGAGCGTGCCACTGTCGCCATTACCCTGTATCTCTAGTGTGGCCATTTCCAATGCGCACATGCCAAACGCGTAAATGTCAATGGCGGGTGTCACAAAATCTGAAATCGAACGGTGGTTTTCTTTTAATAAAAAAATAACCCCATACAAGTAAAGAGAGACGTAGTGGTGAACGAAACTCATAGGTTAGGCACACGTTCAATAGAACGTATTTATTGTATTTAACATACATTGTATTGGGGTGAATTTTTCACATTTTATCGGTCGATATAGTACTTTCTTTTTAAGTATTCCTATACTCTTATTATAATACTATTTAAATATATTTTTACAAAAAAAAAAACAAATTCTGCAAATTTTAGAAAAAAAATATTTTGATATAAATCTCTAAAAATAAACATGTTTTTATTTATAAGTTATAACTTATAACCATTTGTAAATAACAGTAATATTATAAATATAATCAATGCATGTAATAATTTAATTTTAATTGAAACTTTTAGAGCATATCATCATGTTTTTATGGGAATTGATAAAATTGCTAATAAGTACGTTTTAAATGTCTTAATTGCTACAGCTATATGTACAAAGTACAACATTATATTATATTATATAAATACATAAAAAATAAATCATCGCGTAATATCAGAGTACCTCTCTATATAAATATGATATCGAAATAAATTAACTTACTTCCGCATTCTGGCGCAATAAAATGCATGTTTTTCATGTTTTCCCGGCAAGTCTTGATGTGCACGTGAATGGTGTCCGGAGCAACTATAGTTTTTATTTTTTTTTTTTTAAGAAAAGAATTACTATTAGTATCGTCGTAATCACAGTCGTGCGTCAGCTCGATCCGATCGCATGTACATTTGACCCGATCCTGCCCAGTCCTGGACAACCCACGCGGTCCTTAACGCCGAAACAATGTATACACCGCGAACGCGTTTACAATCCTACACAGAAACATGGGGTGGCCCTAGAATCGTCATTGCCTAGGACTGTCGGCCGGCGACAAAGTACATTGCGAAACGTTTCGGAGCTTAAGCACTGAAAACAAGATTTTTCCGTATTGTTTTTAAACCATGCTTAGTATCATAACAATTATCATCACCTTCCATAATAATTGCATACTGCCTTATATATATTATTATAGGTATGTTATAATTTCTAATGTTTTTTTTTTATATATATATATAAATTTTTTGGTAATGTTCCCTTACATGGCATGTTTCGCTCGTGCGGTACTTTACCTGATCCTATTTTCACGAGTCCATTGTGTTGGATAAATATCGTGTCACAGGTCAGATTCCCATGGATGATGGGCGGTGAACATGAATGCAAGTAACTGAAAAACAAACGACAACTTTTGTTTTTGTTTTTTTTTGTTTTTTTTTTGCTTTTGGGCAGCGGTGGTCTTTTTCACAGACACACACACTACACGGCTGGATAGCACAATTTTTTGACCCGTATTTTTGGACGTTCATTATTCTACACAGAAAAAAAAACACCAGCTATTGGCGATTGTCCGGTCGGACCGGCGAAGCTCGGGACGACTATATAAATTATTCGTTTTCATAATATTAAATAAAATATTATAATCATAAATAGCTGCTAGTGCACAATACAATATATGTATATATATATATATATATATATTTGTTTTAATATACACAATATACATACATAGTATATACGTATGTACACGTAACATAATAAAATGTACAATAAAAAATAATAAAATTTTTTTTCATATATATTATAGGTAATATTTTATAATTGAGCGCCAAAACTGCAACAAACGAACGAGGCGAGATTTTTGTCAAAGTAGCCCGAATTATTGTCGCCTACACTTGCGACGAGAGAAGCAAAACCACAACGACTATAACATTCTCCGACAACACGCACGGCCCGCGATGATATATTACGACTGTACAAATAATATAGCTAGTAGGCTATATTAATTAATTAGGCTTATTAATAGTAGTAGTAGTAGTAGTAGTAGTAGTAGTAGTAGTAGTAGTAATAGTATTATTTATACAGGTCGTGTGGTGTTGGCGACATCGGTGGCAGTATCGATTTGGCGAATCATTTTTCTTTATTGATTATAATTTCAGTTTGTTTTTGTCTTATCATTTTTCGATATAAATCCTTCTGAAAAAATACAATTATACACTCACACACACACACAAATAATAATTGGGCGTGCGCGTATGACAGGAGATTATTGCCATCAGTTGCGATCTCGCTGTCCCAATGGCGGTCTTCCACATCTTCTCCTGAGTAGAGTGAGTACAAGTTCTGCAATCAACGGCGGCTACGGCGACAACGACTTTTCCAGTTGTACCAGTCTGATATGTTATTATTACATTATTTCACGTTTATCGAGTATTTACTATACCGTTTTATTATTATATTTTATACAATATACTCACATATCTATTATTGTTATATACATAAAATACCTAGCTATACACACACATATATATAATATTGTTTTGTTGTTTGTATAGACAAAATATATTATTAGATATAAGTACACGTAATATTTTATGTTGTTACACGCTATTCTATAAAACGTAATATATACGCTTTGCGCTGATAACGGAAAAGTGCAACGGTAACGTGAAGATTAAAAAAAAAGTAGAATGATCCTAATACCAACAGGATCGGAGTGACCAGTGCTAGCACATACCTTAGGGCCGATAGGATTTGCGTGCACCATCGTTTCCACGCTGTCAGTGAAATCTTCTTCACGTTGCGTTTGGTACGTTTTAGGAACTGTTTCAACGAGCCAGAAGACATGTATTCTGTAATGAATATGACCTGCGAAAACACACAATAGACGCATACATCGAGGTTAACGGACGTCATTTATAATCAATATTGGATAATATATTATACACGAGGTGATTTTTTTGTAGGCACCAGTTTTTTCCATGATAAAGTAACATGGTATGATGGTATTTATGTGATATACAGTCGTGACGTAGGCATCATGTTGTTTTGTGGAGTGATCATAGCTTTATACAATATTATACATATTGTATTGACCAGTCAGATGATGCGCAATTCATGTGCAGTCCATCAAATACGGCAAAAAATGTCATCTAACCATGTTACTTTTATGACAGTTTTTTCTTTCATTTTTTAAATAAAATGCCTATGCCCTATAGTGTATCAAATTTCTGATAAATAGCGTACAAATAATGAAATATCGAACCAACAATCAATTATTTATATTATTTACATAAATATTTAACGTATCAGCAATTTATACGATGATCTGTCTTCCAGTATTTGTTTCTATCCTTGAAATTATAAGGAATAACTTTAAGGATTAACATCAGAAGAAAAAAAAATTTCATATTATGGAAATAACATTTACCGACAAATTATACGTCAACAAAATTACCCTGTGAGCATATACGTGAAATTATTAAGTATAATACGTTAGAAGTTCTAATCATTATTATCATTATTATAATGTAATATAATATACAATAGAAATTACTTGATGCAACTTCAAAGAAATCACATAGCTTGATAGCATTGACTGATAGTAGGTTGTATAGGTACAAAACGATAGACAAAAAACATAGGAATTTTAGCTAGGTTAGATTATCACTTAAGATTTTGTACGTATAACAGTTAATACGATAAGATTAATACGAGACGTGTTAACCGATAATGTACTTAACTATTTTTTACTGTATATCATATAGTTTTTTTAAGCTGGTGGGAGGGGCAGGGGTTTTTTCGATTATATAGTAATTACGCGTGGTTTGTCGTTGTGCGTGTCCGTCCAATACCGATGGAAGTTCACGATGTTGGGATGCTGGAGTTGAGTGAGGCTTTCAAACACTTGCCGGATCTTGTCTTCTTGGGCCTTGTAGTTTTTGCGCTCCGAGAACTGCACCTCGTTCCACACCACCTCCACCCCCTCTTCAGTGTCCATGGCCAAGTACGCGCAATCGATTCCAGGAACATCTCGTTGCTCCACCTACGAGAAAACAAAACAGAAAGTATCCGTGTTAATTATTATACACTGTCATGATTTTACCAATAAAGACACGTATCTATTAAAATATATGTTTTATATTTATTAAACACTTCCTATGTAATTATATCGTTCATTAAACAATAATCAATGACATTATTATAAATCGGTATCAAACATAACAAAAATCAGTAATTATTGAAATGTAAATATATACTTGTATCGTATCTATCAAGTGCGAATTTATGGTATGTGGTCTACGATAAAATGCATCCTGGTACGAGTTAAGAGCCAAGTGTGAAAAAGGAAATCGATGTTGATAAAATTATTAACTGCAGTGCTGCAATGCTGTGGAGTATTATACCACCTAGACCTAATATATATCTTATGCATGACGCAATAACCCTCGATTCATCCTTGTAATGACTTTCAACGATCTGCATAAACCGCAAAATCTAACGGCAATAATACAGCAACGGTATATTGACGTTCCGCCAATTGTTACACGGCGTGTTCTGACACAATTAATGATGTAAATGGAAAATCGGAATTAACGCGTTTAAAAAACGTCCGTCGTTATTACACACGCACACATATATATTGTATTATGTTTATCCGTGCTCTATCCCAAGAGATATTTTTCTGTTATTATAGAAGGGTGACAAACTCCGTATTTGTGTCTTACGTGAACGTTTATATTTGATGTTATTGATAGATGTTTTTGAAATACTTAGCCGATTGTAGTGTCTTGTATAAAAGAACTTTAAAACAAAACAAACGCCGTAGAGCAACACGACGAGAGAAAAAAAATACACGTATCTATGTTGTGTGGTTTTACATTTGTAACTGCAAAAACGTAGAATTAGTTTTTGGGAACGATCAATACACTACAATAATATGTATTATATATTACAAGATGGAGTCGTAAAACTACATCGAAAACTCGCAGCAGCATAACTGGAGCACCAAAAATTACAAAATTAGATTCTGTGAAACTATAGTATATTTATGTTTTTACAATTTATAAATAATATGACACACTACCGATAAATTACAAAGAGTATTTACAGTACACTTAAGATAATTTATGCATCTTAAAAACCAATTCGCTTAAAATTTAAATTTCATAAAAAAGGATAATCAAAAGGACGAATTCGATAAATAATTGTCTATATCAGTGATTCCTAATCTTTTTTGTTCGGCGTGCCACTTGAGTAAACAATCATTTTCGAGTGGGCCACCAAATACAAAAGTTCGAATAGTCCCAATCTTAATCTAATAAAATAATTTTATTGAACATAATCGAACCAGATTTTTCATTATTAGTAAAGCAAACTCAAGTTAATATTTTACATAAACATTTTTTTTAAATTTTATTATTATCATTACTTTTATAAAATAAATAAATATAATTTTATATTTTTTAGATTATTTTGTTTTATACAAAAATTTGTAGCGGGTTGAGCACGGCACCACTGATCTATGTTATAAACTTTATAATATAAAGTATCCAAGTACACGCTAAGTAGGTATATTTATTCTTTAGAAAGACGCTACATCTATACATTTTATAAACTTATTAAAAATAAAATGCATGGCAAATTTTCGTTCAGCAAAACCAATTATGTGTGTTAGATTAAACATTTTAAGAGTACCAATATTAATTAGAGTGAATTGAATTTACTTATTATTAAATTTAAAGGTAAATACATGATATATATTTGCACGGTGATTTATTTTTAAGATAATTATCTAACTATAACAAATATTTTAATTTAAAAATGTTAATAATTCACTATATAATATAATATGTATATACTACATAGTAAAAAATAACACTAATATTAAGGTTAATAACACTATTGGTTTTTGCTATTAAATTAAAAATACAATGTCCATTAAGAAAATTATTTGGATAAAAACCTAAATTGTTTTCATAAATACTAAAATAAAATTGTAATGAAATTATTCTAAAAGTAGTGTTCTTATACTGTATTATTAATTATTTTATTCATAATATTATTATATACGACCGCAATTACGAAATTGTTCTCTAAAACGTAGGAGCCACGACACGTGCAGCGTCTTGCACAATGACAATATTTACATGTATGTTATACTATTATACAACAGAGAAAAAACTCGCTCACTGCTATTGAGTTTAACATAAGCCGATATATTGTAATGTGATGAGTGATGACTAACGACTGCAACAGTAAACACCTTTGGGATACGGATAGAATAAATTCATTAGTCATAAATTTAATTAAATAACCTCTACGAGCACGTTATGTTTAAAGTGTAAATTATCGAATTGTCAGTAGAAAAACTAAAAACTAACGAGGAAACTGCGTTTTACGATGTTATGGCATAATAATAGTGAAAACGACGATATAAATAAAAACAACAAATGCAATAATCGATTAGTTATTTTTTCAAATGTCTGCACGAAAAAAATAAAATAAAATGAAAACCGAATAATAACGATGACGAAAATAAATTACAATGTTCCGAGATACTAATGTATGAAACACATGATATTATTAGTAGAGCACAATTTAGTATTTACATATCATCGTTATATATCCCCTGTATAGGTATATCCGTATTCTATATGAATAAACGATCGATACCAAAACAAACAATATGGCGAAGGCAATGTTGGTAACATATATAGAGTAATATACTAAGAGTGTTGTCGTATAATCGTAAAATAATTTCTAATGTTCTTTATAATTAATACATTTTTATAAAGGTTTTTTATAATTTAACACAATTAAGCAGTATTTTTACAACAATCACTAGTTCAGCCTCGATTATAAATATATATAATAATACTGTAATGGACGTTTGAGAATAACATACATTAGACTAGGACTAATAATAAAAGACTACACTGTAATAGGTACAAATACTAAGTGGAGATTAAGCCTTAGTCCTCGATTATATATAGGTACGTAGTTTTATAGGTGAATGGGCAGAGTCTAAACTTATACAATTAAGCGAGTCCCATGAAATATGTATATACTATTGTATTGTTAATATAGGAGTATAAGGCTTCTAATACAAAGGACAAACATTTTATTAATCTAATAGTCTAAATAGATAATATCTTAAAAAATAGTTTAAATTTAAATTTATATTTACGCTAGGTACTAATGTTATGTTACATTATTGACATTTGCTTGATTAGGTGACATATTCGAAAAATATGGTTAAATGGCAGTAGGTAGTGGCGTAGAGTTTTATCGTGTAGTTAAATTATCATTGCAATAAGAATAATATAATATAGTGTAGTTTGGACTCGTTTTAATAATAACATATATAATACCTATATAAACCGAAATGTATAACGGATACGAAAATCATACTCGTACATTTAAATCCTAGTTACCATTACGCGTCCTTATTATTATATAGCCGGAAATAAGATGTCGAGGAAGATTTGCGTCATATAACGGAAACGCGACGCCAATAATCACTATCAATGAGTGTTATTAATTATTTTTTGACACGTTTCATAGCTATAAGTTTCTCGGCGTCATATCACATATCTAAATTTGACTTGGGACAAGTTTAGACAAGTTTTCTATAAAATGCATACTTAACGGTAATAAAAACTACTGAGTACATATAAATCAAACTGTTTATAGCTATATCGAATATAAAAAAAAAGGAATCAATATTCGAGTACATTAATTGGTTTTGAAATGTAAAAAAATATGTATACGATGAATAAAGATAAAAATTGTTTTAACTGGTTTCGAGATTAGAGACACATTGATACTTTCCTTCAATTCCTCAAAGAAATAGAATTATTCCAAAAATTCTAACATATCTTTTGATCATACGCATATAAAATAAAATTGACACTATAATATTATATTTTAATCTAACATCAAATAAAATTAATTTGAATATTTTACAATGCCTTTATTGCTTTTATAATTTATCCGACTTCAGTTGTAGTTGTGCAGGTATAATAACTGTAAGGAAAGAATAAATAAGTTAAGATTCTTGCTGTTGATCAAACCAATTATGTTAAATTTTCGCAATGTTTCGCAAACGTCCACTTTCGACAAAACAACAACTTCTGACGATAATCGTATTTTAAAAAACACAGTCATTAAAAACGAACATAGGTATGATAACATTGTTGTCGACACTACGTCATTTTGAACAATAATATTATTATATTTTAACGCAGAAAATTGTAAACAAAAATATGCATATAATACGACTGGTATCGACAGCAACTAAATATGAGTGAATTTATAATTGTATATAACTGTAAAAAGGATCAAGAACTGGCAATGCGATATTCTGCAATCTATAATAATCTCCTACGCCGCATCTGTAGTACGTATGTTTAATCTTCACTAAATTATCAAAATTCTGTTGAAATAGGCGAATAAAAGGAACATTTCTAATATTTAGTAAATACTATTTACCCAAATTATTTTTATGGAATAGACGCGACAAATTAATTAAATACCTAATATGCATGAATAGTATTCTATTATAACTATATATGAAAAATATATTGATAATTTATTTTTAATGGATATGAGATATCATCAATATTTTTCTATCGTTAAAATTACACAATTAAATCAATGTTAAAAACTATATAATTTCTTTTGTGTGTTTTTTTTCGATAATATTTTGTTTACGCCAATCCCGAAATCTGACCTTACGTACGTTGTGTTGTTTTGTTGTTTTTACTTTGATCTCCTCTACCCTTTATAACATTTATAAATATGTATATTTTGTACATACACGGTCCACCGGAGTCAGCCTCATCACGACGATAATAATATACGAAGACGCCGTTTAATTCGAAAATAGACGTGCACGCAATTTATTTTTTGCATAAAGCGCAATCGGCCAAAAATTTTTTTCCTCTTGTATAAAATCATATGGCTTATTATATATATACATATTGTATCTAACAGCACGCGATATAACGATCGCGTCGTGATGGTGGCCTTAAGGCACATCCATTGCTTTACGTCGTAGTCGTTACTATTATAATCCTATGGTATATAAAATAAAATACAAACGAACTGCACGCGGATTTCAATGACGAGGACACAACAAGTAGCAAAGGTATTTTTTGACAGAAAAATTTTTTTGTTCGTTTAATCGAGCGCACGAGTTTATCTTAAATACACGTGACGACGACACACCTCATCATATTATATTATATATAGTACAAGCAAATCGAAATACTTGCCAAATAGCTGTACTAATAAACGACGTTCGCAACTACTGAACTCAGAATCACTTTTGACTCGAGAAAACGGTAAAAATATAATATATACTGTAGATATATTGTAGAGATTAATCGCCGTCGTGTGACGAATGAATCTTAAAAAGAAAAACGATTTTTCACAGGTCGTTTAATGTGTTTACTCTTGGTAGGTACTCGAATTGGATTTTTCAAAAATTAACACACGTACGAGTATACGCGTTTATCCTCAACCCTGAAATCTTGAGGCTAGAAGCCCACGGACGATTAATAACATTTGCCAAAAATAATTTCGGACAACGGATGTACTTAAATAACGCAGTTATCTGAATGAATAATAAAATGTAAAAAAAAGGAAACGCGTGATTGACGAAACTTGACGATGGTTAAGTTAGGAGAACTTTATTCTCGGTAAAACATTTTCATTTATAATAATATCATTATTACGCGCCATACATCCCATCGTTAAAATAATAAATAATATATTTAACACAATACAATTTTCTAGCCTACGTATTTCAAATGTCGAGTTCTCGTCAGGAAAATTAAAATTATTGCTCCCGGTATTAGCAACACAGAGACACACCGTTGCAGAGTTTTACTGCTGAGGAGCTATTTCGAAGAAGCTATAACATGTCTCTGTAGTATATCGTTTTGAACATATATTCACACATTATATAATAAACCGTTGTTTTTCGCAGAACAAAAATAAATTAAATTTCGGTGTAAATATAGCGTTCTTGGATATTATAATCATAAATGCGAGTCTTCTCATTCGTATCTTCATAACAGCAGAAGTGGCGATATATTATAACACGACGTGCACACGAATAATTTATTTAAAAAATATTTTAATAAACGGACAGATTATAATGCGTTTGATCTCTACAACCTTCCCGCATATGTGTATATAGCCTACACCCGTTGTAACCATAAAAACTGATATTCGTTTGTTCGGTGCGGAATATTGTATCGATAAACGCGTTAAAATACAAAAATATAAAATGTTTGTCATTATTACGTGTATATTTTATTTTAACAGTATGGACTTAAAATTATATGACATCGAGTTTGACTCAAAAATTGAACCATTCAAGTAGAAACACAGGAAAATCTCAGAATATTTTCCTGGTCGATAAACCGTCACCTTTACGTATCGCGCTTAACATATTCCAACGTCTCGCGTTACAAATTAAGCGAGTACATTTTAATAATATTTCGTTTTATCGTATACAGTAAAGCGCCACCACTCGAAATGTACGTATTTATGTTGTACCAGGTCATTTACAGCAATATAGAAAAACCTCGTATGTACGCCGTACGGGTTGTTTTCTATAAAATAATAGTGAAACTGAGAACACGCTACTCTCGCATAAATTACACGCCACAATAGTATATTCCAATGCCTGTGAACTATAGTATACTAAATATTAACGGATCCATATTTGATAATTAATTTAAAATAATAAACGCGCCGAAGGCTTTCCGCAGAGGCGTTGAAAAGTTCAAGCGTGGGATGCAAAAAAGGAGCAAAAGAAACATGACACTGTTGGTGAAAAAAAAAACAACTGGTAAAGAGTACGTAAAATGACTAATATTTTCCATTCTCGGTCGTTTCTTTTTCATTTCTGCCTCACAATATTACACACACACACCCGCGCGCGTAAATACCAGCAATACAACACCTCGTTGTATAATATCATATATTCAGCTAAAGTCGTAAATAATGCAGGAGCAGGGTGGGTACACCTTATAAATAGTATGTACCTAATACACTGCAACAGTTTTGTCAATACACTATGCCGCCGCGTCACCACCACAATAACAAATAGCAACATTAGTATATATTATTGTGTTATGTACGACTGCGATAAAATCTTGGTAGTTATGTTTACCCACCAAAAGGGGGCGAAAAACTCTTCATTATTATGTCGAGTCAGGTCTATACTCTATAATATGACGCTTTATAATCAAAATGTAGTAAAAAAAACTTCCTAATCGATAAGGTAGAAGAGCTATTATTATTATTTATTATACATATTATTGTCATCAGCTCAATTTCATTTACAACAAACACGTGTTTCATTATCATATATTGTAAACCGTAGAATATAATAGAATTAAATTAATATAACATTTTTATTTTTTATAATGATTTTAATTAAATTTTAGTTTATGAATGTTTATGAATATTTTTATGTATTTAATAGTATATAATATATTATTATACATAGTATAAATATAATATATATTTAAAAAAAGCATCTACGACTTTTAAATTGTTTTATTTTTATTTTTTAATGCAATATTGCTATCGATTTGCCGTATTTGTCAGTGCGATAACTTTTCTGCCCTATAAAATATTATAATACCTAACTAAACCATATGCGATACACATCAAAATAAATTATCATTAAATATTATTAAACGTGTACAATGTTCAAAAGCTCATAACTTTCAATGACATATTGAGAATCTTGTAGATAAATCACAGACCATTTAAATAATAACATAAAATATTATACAATGAAAATAATACAGTTTCTCCCTTTTTCCGACGTTTGACAGAGTATCACAAATAGAAAAAAATAAAAGATAATCGATATACGGTGCATGTATAAATACACTAGACAATAATTTAAAAAAAAATTATACAACGCAACAACGTTTAACGGAACAGATTGCTTGTGTAAGGATCGTGTGCTCAATTGACGGTTATTAACAATTTATGATCTCGTTTGTTATATTTATAAATTATAATTATTTAAGAGCGGGACACAGGACGATGGCAGAAACCAATATGTAAAGATTTAGAAAAATATTAATATATAATATACATAACAGATTAATCTACAGCTATCAACTACAACTTAGACGTTTTCTTGCCAATCAAATAATAATATAATATTAATAGATATAATATGCGTTTTACAATGATTTCATTTTTTCTTTAGATACCTACTACAACATAATATATTCAAAAATCGAAGAAATTATATAGCCATAATTCTACGTTGTTTATTATTTTTGGTATTCTATTATACATAATATATTATGTAAAATGAATAAAAATCTGTCATTATTTGAGAACGGAGAAAACGTAGTAAAATCCTACTTGTAGTATAGCATTAAATTTTGCCTACGTTTCCGTTGATTCATCGTTTTAAGGGAGACAGTCAAGTCGATGATGACAACGTCTATTTGAACGAAAATGATTCACATTTCACGTGGTACACGGCATCGTACGTAAGTTTAGTGCGGGCACGACAGATGCAAATGAAGTCATAGTATCGTTAGTCAGAGGAAGACGATTTATAAATGAAACAAGGGGAAGAACGTTATCTCAAATTACACAAAACGCCACACTGAGTAAAGCGTATATTTTTATAATAAAATACACGCTAGCTGACAAAATAATTTATATAAAAATTTATAATATATTAAATTGAAATACTATGTGTATTGTACACATTTATACCTATATTTATCGTCACGAATAACAGACTAGGTTGCAGGTTGTGGTCGTGACACGCACTTATTGGCGCCAACAGTTATTATTAGGGCTCGGAAGTTGTAGGGATTGCATATTGTTCTGTATGCTCTCAATTTATAGCAAATCAAGTTAGGAATCTCAACTGTACAATGGAGAGTTAAATAAGTGCATATTTCAATTCATATTGATAATAAAACTCAAAATAACAAAGGTATTTATCGTAATTGCAAAAATACTGAAAAAATATATTTAATTATATTTTTAGCTCAATAAAATATCGAAACGTCAACTATTTATACATTTTTTTTTTCAATTATAAATAGTTTTTATTTATATAATTATTTTATTAATTTATTACTAATATCTGATGTAATTTTTTTTTTTTTTGGAATTCAGAATAATTTTTTAGCATATTTAATATCATTTTAATACATATTTTGTAATTTTTTTGTACATATTTTGCCTTTTTTAGATCCTACAACTTCCGAGCCCTAGTTATTATAATATTATTATCAATAATTTATAACATATGCCATACAAAATGTCTAAATATAGATACCTCGCATTTATATCATTGATTATGCTTATCGAAGAATCGACAGTTAACAAACGTCATAACAACGTTTAAGAACACATGTTTTACGACTTTTAAATCGTCTACGTATAAATATTAAATACATTTAATTGGATTTTCCATTATGAATCAATGAGATAAATACAGTTGAATCAATTATAGCCCGATGGATTTTGATCGACTATAAACATACATATTACAAATACGTGCTTGTGGTACATTAACTAGTAAAATGTACTCTAGTCTCAAAATCTTATGAATTTACAAATAAAAGTGAATAAAAAAATCGTATGTCTCATCTTAACTTCAGAAAGTCAAAAAATATATTTATGTATGTATATACGTATCTAACATAAGTTATATAATTTTATATATATTTAGGCAGTTTATAATATAATATAGTAGGTATATATAATAATAATGGTTAAACAATGTAGTCAGATTATAAAAAAAAAAAATGTTTAATATTTGACAATTGTAAACTAAAATCATAAGTATCGTTAACATACAAATTCACCAATTGATCAAATAATATTAAAATTAATTAATATTCATATATTTAATATACAGAGTGATTTACCAAACAAGCTAGCTCCTTTTTCTTAGACAGTGCAGTTATTCAAATAATTTTGAATTTTTAAATAGGTAAACTAAAAACTATATTTTTATTTAAAGACTTTTCTTTTCTAATTTAAATTATTATAATTATTTTTAATATTTAGCAAATAATTTTTCTGAAAATGTTGACGTATAAATATCAAAATCCGAATAATTACTTATTGAGTTCTTTAATTTTATAAAACCATTTTTATCTATAAATATAAAATTCTTAGTATAAACATTATAATAATCAAGAATAAATACTCGTACAAATTTTGAATTAGGTACATCAAAGTTATTAAAAAAATAGCAATAAAATTATTCACAGTAAGATGCGGGGTTTTAATTTGTAAAAACACAAAAACTGACTGATATTTTAATTACTTTTTTTTTTTTTTTGGAAAAATGAATTAAGAAAATTACCCATTTAAAATGATTAAAAATAAAATAAGAATTTTAGGTAAAACAGTCACTCTATAATCTACACATATAAAGGGCGATTAAAAAATTAGGTTGCAACCATTTTATTATATAAATATTCAAAATGATACATACATCCTATATTTTTTTTTTTTATAATATCTTGAGGAGGATTGGGAATCAGCTTTAAAAATTCAAATGGCAATTTATACACCAAAAACATAGTGATTAAATAACATTAATTAATACAAAACTCTAAACTTTAGAAGGACTGAAAGTTTAAAAAAATTATATTTTGATCACGCGCCACCAAGTATTTAATGACGTCATCTACTACACGTGTGATAAAAATGCAAATTTTTTAAATATTTGTGCAATTTAAGTTAATATTTCTCTCTAAAATATTGATAAAAATATAAAATTTACAAATAATTTTAAATATTTTTAAATGGAAAAGCTGTAACATAAATTTTGAATCACTGTGTATTGTACATAAATATGACTCAACTAACGTTTTTAAAAATAAATAATAATTACGTACATATAATATATACATACATGACTCACATCACCATCTATAATAGTAACAATAATACTAGGCGTATATTATAGTTTTGATATTACTACAACGGAAATAATAAGTACTGCGACACTAACAATACAAGTTACTGTATTTAACTTCTCAACATACAACATATATCTAATGCGCGTGAGTCCGCGTAACGTAGTAGTACACTAACTCACGCACACCATCAGCAATATACTATTTTAATTAATAAATAAAAAGAAAAAGAAGGAGGGAAGTAAGGTACCGGCTTAGCCATATGTTGAATATTGAAATCATTACATATGAATAACAATTCACGGTGTGTCAGTTTATATTAGTAAGTATATTTATACAGAAATAATTGAAGTAGTTTATTTTACTATTAGTAATACGGTAGCTTTAATTGTTGTCGAAAATATTGTATTTAAAAATGTCATTATGTGTTTAAAATATTATAGTTAAGTTAAACGTTTCAAGCACATACGAATAATATTATTGATTTATATCAAAATGAGTGAAATTGTTATTTTTCCTGTTTATCTTTAATATATGAATAATTTTTATTTTTTAGTTTATTTTAAAAAGTACAAAGCATGTTTTATTTTTAAATCCCAAAAGTGCCAGTTATAAGATTTAATTTTCTACCAGAAACTTTTTTTAATGTTAGGAATTAAAGTATTTGTTTTGTCCCTAAAGGGGAATAACAAAGACAAATATAAAACCATATTCAAAAAAAAAGGAAATGAAAAAAAGTGAAAAAAACACACATTATTGTATGGTTAATATGTTCGTCGCTTCACAAATAATCTAAAATCATCAATTAAGTAATAGGAAGCCTACGATTATTTTATTGTTGATTAAAAAAATAAATATTTTATTCAATTTTATGCGACCCTCAACGATATTTGGTATATAAACGATGTATAAAAAGCGTGAGCCATATCTATAACAAACGTCTTCCGCACTTCTATCGACCGAACGTTGGGTCACCAACACCACTACAACCACATATTTACGCAACACGTCACATGATGACGATTTTTATTTTAGCGTTCACTTTTAAACGCATGGACAATAACAAAATCAATTCATAATATGATTGATATTCTTCGGTGGATCGTAAAGTCATGTGGAAAGTCACATTCCTTTGGTCATATTATATTTATTTTTTCATTGTAAAATATGAAACGTTGAATAAAATCTAAAATAAGAGTTTTATTAATTATCGTGTTTTGAACTTTGCACAATATAATATATAGTATAAACTAGAAAATATGACTTGAAATCATTATGAGTGGCTTCAAATACGAACGGTTTCTCACACTTTCGTAGAATCGACACAATATTGCGCAATATTGTTTAGAAAACGATCATTAATAAAATATTTCAAGAGAGTATTTTTTATAACACCTATAATGATGATTATACTTCATAATTAATCGCGTATTAAAACTATATATTGTTAAGTATTTACGAGCGTTAAGGGAAAACACTAATAGAAACATAATATACTACAATTTTTTGCGTTGAGGTATCTGTAACCGAGTAGACTTTACTAGTAATAGTTACTGTTGAGCGTAGTGAAATGATATTCGATCATAAAATATATTTATTTATTTTAATTATGAAAGCATTTGCATCTTTCAAATGAACGTGGATAATACATAATTTTAATTTGAGTCATATAACGTATATCATACTCATTTAATAAAAATACAGTTTTCAGATGTGGCGAAGATCTAATGATAATATTTTATCGTAATTAATTACCACAAAAGGACAATGACAAATGATAATGAACACTTGTCCGTGGTTAAGTAAAACAAATGTGAAAACAAAATAATTAAAAAATAATCTCAAATTCAAATTGAATTATAATAAATAAATGATTCCACATAATTTCTATGACAAATCGAAAATTCTAAATTACTATAAAATAAAATATACTGGGCAATAATACATTACCACTGAGGTCGAAAAAGAACGTGGGATACAATGGCAATTAAACAACCACACATTTGTATTGCATTCGATGATGAACCGATCCAAAGTAATACACGATAAACGACTATGAAACCATAAACCATTAACGATAAATAAGTACGCCGCGAACAATTCCATTGAAAAATATTGTATACGCAGGGGTCATAACACTAGTGTCTCAAATCTAAAAATCATTGCAAGGAAGGTAATTTTACTCTATTGGAATTAACATGCGTATTTGGTGTAGTATCAGATCATTAAAAGTGTATATTATTGTTTTTATTTGTCTTCGAAAAAACAAAAAAATGTTTCAGCAAAAATAAAAAAATATATAAAATATTATTTACACGTACGAATATATACAATATACATATTTTCATTTTTATTTTTTGAATTGTGATAAATTATGTACAATAACAAACGTGACGTAGGTTCATGCGTTCGGCATAGGTATGTATTTGTTTCTCGGCGTTTTTCACTACACACCTATTTTATTTATTATTGCCGTCTATTGTTTTTGTTTTTTTAAATTAGTGAAACCATTCAAAAACCTTAAAACAAACAGCAGCTTTATTACTATTAACGATAATATTATCACATGATCATAGAAGCTGTCATAAAAACGCTATACAAATCATAAATTATGTATGGTCTGAGTATGTAGGTATTATTTTCATTTTTAAAATGATTATTGTGAGTATTAAAGAAAGTATACGAAATATTTAATCAAATGTTTACGCCAGCATGATATATAATCATTTAATAAAAATACGATTTAAAAAAATCATTCTAAATTCATGGGAACAAGGACAAACGTAACAAACAATTCATATCGAATATAGAAAATTAAAATTCTAGAGCCTTATCAATATTACCTGTAAATAAATCCAATACATTAAATATGTTTGATTGGATACATTTTTAGATTAATATTAATATTTGTAATTAATGTTTCTATGTTATATCTTCATTGTAATCCTGTTTTCCTATAATCTTGTAATTTTAACAAAAAGTTAAAAATAAATTGTGTGCTTTTATAGTATAAAATAATGCTTAATACACTATTGAAAGTTTATACTCTTGAAGTAAGCTTCAAGATTTAAAACATAACTGATTTTTTGTTCTAAATAAAGTTAAAATAGTTTTTATTAATGATAAACCGGTTGTATGTAAATTATATGGTAAACAGTCTCATAAGTTATAGAACAGTATTGCGGTCAGTATACATAATATTTTGATAACGATATGAAATTGTTAGACTTGATACTCACAACTATTATGTTTTATAGAACTGAGATCAACTACTGTTTTTTAGGGTAACATTGAATTGAGTCTTGCAAATACTTTTGGGTTATCGGAGTTGAGTTCCTTTTTTTAATTGTAACAATAGGTATAAAGAGTCAATTAAGTAAAAATATAAAAAATAAAAATAAATAAAGGTACTTTTTACATGGAGAATAATTTTTTATCGACAGTTATAGAAAAATACTAAAAAAAATTGAAAATTTGTTATATATACCTATACAAATTTCAAAAAAATTAACATTTGTTGAACATTCTATCATAATATAGGTATTGAAAATAATTATTTGGAAATTTCAAGTACATACTTATATTAATATTTTTGGAAATATAACAAAATATTAAAAATTCCTGACTGGTTATGTAGGTAGTTATGACATTTTATCTTTACAGACTCAATTCAAAGATATTAAGATAGTAAGCTGAACTCAATTCAATATTACCGGCTTTTTATACTATTTTTTCCTAGTAGGGAAGAGAATAATGTGATATGTAGGTATTTTGTGAATAAAAAAAACTAACACATCAAATAACCGAGAAAAAAGAAAATAATAGTGCGGTAACAATGTGTAAGTAAAAATATAGTAATAATAAAACATTACATAACACAGTATTATTGAACGATTCGTAAGTCATTATACAATGTTTTTTCTATTTTAAAAACAGAACATTTTAAAGTAAATAATATAAAAGTGTTTTAAATACAATTTTGAATTATATACACCTAAAAAATAAAAGCTAGTAGCTGATTAATGAAAGTTTAATTACAGAATGTATATTAAACAACTGAACTATAATATAATTAACACCGATGAAAAGGACAATTTAATCTTTGAGTGAAACAAAAAAAAATTATTTATTTAATATTTTATGTAATTTCAATGAATAGGTACATAACGCAGTTCATACTCAGTAACTACTAATAGAGGCATTATTTTTTAAGTGATACGCAATAATTCTCGGCATTTAAATTTATCGGCCAGGCTCTAATCTAACCTAGCTGCTTAGGCTAAATCGATGTGTGTTTAAAATTTTGTATCAATTAAATCAACGTAATTTTGCCGATATATTCAGCTTCACCTGAAAATAATTATAGTAGCAATATTAAAATAATAACCTGAAGTGCTATCAAAGATCAAATATTATATTTAATAATATTATTATATCATAAATTATGAAACTTTTAACCCCAGCAATGAATCTAAAAATGAAATTTTTACCAGTCATATTATCATCAATTTTTTGCGTACGAGACGGGAAAAATAAACACTGATTTCTCGATTAAATTCAGAATCCTAGGTAATAATCCAACTCAAATGCGAAGACTGGATCTTAAGTGAAAATCGTATGATTGACATGACGTATAGTAGTCCATAATATATTACACGACGTCTAATAAATGCCGAAGAGAAAATTTTAAATTTAATGTCCTTTTAAACTTTCTCCCGAGAAGTGACGGAGACACGGGTCAATGTCATAAAATCGAAAGAGTACAATTCGCGGAAAATAATACGCATAACGTCATTTTTTACACTACACCTCTCTAAACACCGTGGTACGCCAACGCCTCTTCAGACACGACTCCGACCTAGGACAAGCCTTGATCGCGTTCAACAACAATTTTTATGATATACATGTTGTATATTAACCTATACGTACCTACTACCTACCTACCGACAGTGCAAAATAAGGGGTGAGACATTAGACGGGTGTTATCGACCAGGCGGCGATGGCGACGGCGACGGCTGCAGACCGGCCGCGGCAGCCAGACGTCAGGCGCCCCCAACCACAACATTATGCGTGTGATTTTGTCTGGCACTCCCAATTCCCCCCCTCCGTCTGTCTGCCTCACCCCTCCATTCAATCCGCCCAAAGCACACGCAGACGAAGGGGTTATATCTTAGTAGTGGGAGCAGTGGTGGCGACGAGAGTAACGGTTTTGGCTAGCGAATACACACGCACACAAATAATATATATATATATATGTGTGTGTGTGTATAATACACACCGATGTATGTGCCGCAGACGACGCGTAACAATTGGCACGAGGAGGATAGGTGGCAACAACGGTGATGATGACGACAATGATGCATAGAGAAATAACTGATCGTCGTGTATTATAAAATTATATACGTGTTTGTGTAACGTTAAATTCCAGAAATATTTTTTAGTATTGCACCCCGACGAAAATTTACCAAAAAATAAAAAAAAATATTCAGTGTAACTGCGTTCGGTCAATAGGATTTGCTACTCTTCTGTTTTGTTTCACTGGACAACATTATATACTTGACGAATGCAAATATATCACGAATATACTGCACCAATTGTAGACATGTTACATACACATATTTTTATAAAATAGAAACTCTTCTCAATACGATACAAGATTATTGGGTATCCATCGCTCAATGATAAACGTTTCAAATTGATCTAAGAAGTACTATCATAAATTGTATTATTAACAGCTGTAAAAATAACTACTAGCGTCATATGTCAACATTTAAAATTACATTTATTCTATTTAATACCTACCTATATGACAATATACCCTTAGATTATTTATACCAACCAAATACATATCGTAGGTTTACTGTTTATTTATGGTTGATTATACTATATC
The DNA here is from genome assembly GCF_002803265.2 of Melanaphis sacchari. NCBI lineage: Eukaryota > Metazoa > Arthropoda > Insecta > Hemiptera > Aphididae > Melanaphis > Melanaphis sacchari. The sequence goes on from NW_020270366.1 coordinate 13,279,600, forward strand.
AACGTTTAGATTATTACAGATTATTTTTTGCTAGTCGTTTTATTAGTCATCTTATCTGACGTCGATGAGTAATCAATGTAATATCTTTAATCGCAGTTCTCAAATACAAATTTGGATTATATCTATTTATAGGTATAAAAATGTAGATGTGATCATGCAGGACTTAATTTCAGGTAGAGATTTTTATTTCAGTGATGAAAAATCTAAATCAAGAAACGGTGTTTATTCGTGATAAAAAAATAAAAATGAAGCTTCTTCGAACAAATCTAAAAGTTTTATAGCTTATATCCCATAATGTACGTTTATATGTAATATATTAGTAACATTTAATAGGTGCTTCTGAATAATAATAATAATAATAATATTAATATGATATACAATGCTCTATAAAATACAATTAATATTACAATAATATCGTATATCCACGATTATAATATAAATTTTATGACAACAAAAGAATTTTATATAATGATACTTCTTTAGTGTATACGTATTTTATCAAAATCGTGGCCAATGATCGTATTACAATAACTATGCTACGACACGAATTCTTTCAATATTTTTTCACATTTTCTACCTCTTATATAAATTATAATATTATAATGAACACATTTATGGTTTGATATTATAACTATTGAATTGATAGATGTAACAACTATGTTATCATTTAATGATGGTTAAGTATGTTAAGACACAAGTAAATTGTTATAATATTCTTTATCATACTGAACTATTAAGTATGTTGATGATTAAGTCTGCTATACTTTGTTTACTTAATTTAAAAAATACTATGTACCTACAGTATACACAATATACACATACATTAAAATAATATTTAAAATTCATCATGTTTTTTTTTTTAACTAAAGGGAATTTATTAGGCGTGGGTTATGTAATCAAAATGTTGACACATAAAAAAAAGTGTATTGAGGTACCCACTATTTAACATATTATGTATACATTATTTTAAATTAAACAACAAATCGTACAAATTTTTAATAAGCAGTGACAAATATTTCAATTTGTTAATTGTAAAAGTGTATTTTATTTTGATGACTTAGCTTTAAGTATTTTAAAATAAAAAATTAAAAAAATGTCAGTACTTAATAAAGATTATTTATTCATAATATTACATGATATCATTTTTTAGTAAAGAAGATTTTATTATTTTTATAATACTTATTGAATTGCATATTTAAAGTGTTTAAATTTATTTTATTAAATGTATAATTGTGTTTAAATTTTAATTCTCAATTTGAGTTTGAATGTATCAATTATTAATTCTAAAATGTACACTTAACACTCTTGCCATAGTGCCATGATTATAATTCTAATAATATCAGTAATAAATAAAGTATTTAAAAAACCTTTTGTTACTATGCAAAAATATTTTGGGACCTAAATGATTGGATACAAAACGTTCCATGAAATTAAAATTACGGTTAATTGACACCAATCAATATATTACTCGTTATGTTGTTTCATGTTTCAACTAAAAAACACAAAACCATTTCATTATTATTTATAAGATTATCGTAGTATCATTAGTTGCATATAATTAATTAATAAACACAAAATATGATGAGCTGGTCAAAATATTTTTTAAGGTAGTCCATCTTGCCCCAATTAAACCTAGTACTTGTTGATCGAGTCTCAACTCTAACAACCGACTATAAATACCGCTATATAGAAGTCGTTCAGATGAACCGGTTTCATTCTTAGTTAGCGATTAGAAATTATTGAGAATTTCCCTAGAATCAAGCAAAGTACCCATTAAGTATTTAAAATATATACAATATTCGAGTCTTAATTTTTATTCGCGAAAATAGTTATCTGTCGGAATATTGGATAATTATAAGTTATAACGAAAAAAAAATATACTATTATAGTCATCGACAGGTGCGATATTGGAATATGTTAATGTCGAATTTGGATAATAGTGATATTAAGTACATACAACAAGCCGAAGAACTGAAGAGCTTCAAATTAAGTTTACAAAAAATTATCACGCATATAGCAACTTTACATAGACATTGACGGAATAGAAAAATAAAAAAGCATGCATAAACAGTGAAACGACATGCAATTATTAATGCATTTCGATTTTTTTTTCTACTTGTTGTCTTGTACACAATATCGATATTCAGAAATTAAAACAACTATTATTATAATAGAATAAAATACTCATATTGTTGATTGGAAATAAAACTACCAGATTTTATTTAAAAATCTTGTTTATGTAAATTATAAAATACAAATTAAATTAATATATATTGAAAAAGCACAATTGCACGTGGAAAACATAATTATTAATTAGGATTAATAAGCTGAGGAGCTGAGAAAAACTAAGCTATCTAAACTATACAATGCATGCCTAAATTAAACAAAATACATCGTAAATAATTATCTAGAATTACTTAAAGCTACATCATACTATAATTTTATAATAAATTTGGAGGTAGATAGATACTATGAAGTATACTTATAGGTACCAACAAAAATCTTTCATCAGCAGTCCATTTACAATCCAGTCGACGCATTAATTGTTAATCTCAATACAAATTATATAACTATAATTATAATCAAAACCAAACGCGTTGATACCAAAGTAAAAATTTAACGACAAAAACAAATGTTTTAATAAATGTAAAAATTAAAAACTGTATACTTAATTGTGTTATTTCAATGCCTACTATAATGTAATACATTAGCATTATTTTTATATTTATTCTATTCTTATAATGTCGAAGGTCCATTACAATAAATCAAATTATACTATCATTATATTATTCATAAAAAGTATAGTTTGAAAATAAAAATGTTTATAATATTGATAGTTCACAAAATACATAAAGTCAATTTGGGATATTATACTAATTGTCTTTTTGTTCTGAAAATATTTATGATTATATGACACTTGTTACTTATAAATTATTTAGGTAATATGAACACGGTGTTCAGAACACCTATAATAGAACATTTTCTTTGTTTAAAATTAATAATGAATGAATTAATTAAAATGTACATAATATTATAGCAAATTGATATAAATAAACCCCGAGCCTTAATTATAACCGGGTCAGATTAAATTTACTGCATAAACCTAATCTGACAGTGATATGAGCTTTTCAAATAATTTTAATTACATTTTATGTAACTATATGCAGGTATCTTCCAATCCGTTATCACAAATGGCCTAAGTGCAACTACTATTTTTCTATTTATTAATATTTTGATAACTTCATTTCATATATATAATTTTCTGGGTTTTTTATTGCACCAAATCTATATCTTTCATTTCTAGCTAATGTTGTTTTATTATTATGCCAAAGCCAAAAAATAGTAAGCTGTATTATACAAGCATAAGATATTGATTCTTATCATACAATACACTTAACAATAATTAACGTATAGAAAAAATACTTCCAATTTACTTGGAATTATATTGAAAATTTTCATTTAGTTCAATTCAAGTAATTGTGAAAAATAGCTTTAAGTTAAAAAAAAAAAAACAATACAGATGAACAAGCCATTTTTTTATTTTAATTTTTAAGTAAAATTAAAATATTTAATAAATATATAGATAAAAAATAGAAACATAACTAGGTATCAACGATTTGAAAGAATTATTACACTAATTTATATTAGCTATAGCCTATAGATAATGCTAGATAATGTTGTTTCCTTGGAAATATTATTTTAAAAATTGTGAAAGATTTCATACTTAAAAAAAAATAGTTTTTTAAAAAAAAACCCGAAGGTATATTATTTTTATTTAGGTAATAAATAAAAAAAAATTGAAATAATGAAGAATGTATAACAAGAGCATGCGTTAACCTATATCGAAATAGGTTACAATTACAGATGTATAGTTAAATTATTCTAATATTAAAATCTCAGTGGTAATTTTTAACTATATTAATTATACATTTATACGATATGATGTTATCCAGATACATTACAATAACCAATCATGGTACCTATAATAAAATGTAATTTACTAGAATCAATTTCCAAATTTATAACTAATAAGGCATTGCTGGGAAGAACTTTTTAATAATAATATACGAAATACTTACTATAAATTAGAATTCCTTTACCTATATGAAAAATGTATTTTAACCTTTCACAAGCATTTTTATAATTATTACTTTTGTTAGTTTAAAACTATTCGATTGTTAACAGAAACTTGTATGGTAATTTTGTAATTTATAAATATATTACTTTTTATTAGTATCACGTTTAACCTTAATTCACACACACACACACACACACACACACAAACATTATAGCGGGCTTAATGACTCCAACATAATACATTAAAAGACAAAGATAAATTCCACTTTTTAATATCTGTCTATTATAAATAAACACGTTTATTTAATAGTCAACATGACATAAAAAAAACTATTAAGTAAAAAAAAAGTGCAATGTATACTATAATAATAATGTATTTCTACTCTACTTGGTATTGATCTAGAGAAATTACGATATTAAAATAACAAAATAATAAGGCAATTCAAAAAATGGTAATAGGTACTTATGTCTATACTCTATTATACTATTGTAATAGGTATTACACTATTACGAGACAACAGTGACATTGAAATAAGATTAAATTCCATACATTTCAAATGAAAATATTTAATTGACAAGTGATTTTGATTAAAACGAAATTGATCTTCACATTAAATACAGAGTTGTATTACTTGTACCGAACTAAAGAAATAAATCTCATTTCGAGAGGTACAATTTTGGGGAACCAACGCTGTACTTAGGTAGGTATACGTTTTTATCTTTGTTTTTACATTAATTTTATAGTATTTTACATTGCACTTAGAATAAAATTACCATCAAATATTATTTTTAAACTTAATCAACAATTTTTAATTTGATAAGAACATTTAGAATGTGTACATACGTATTACACGCATACAAGTAAATCATAAACTGCGTTTTTAATAAAAATATAATTTGAATAGTTACTTGATTTAATATATAATTGCAACCAAGAAAATATATGTTTATTAAATACTTTTATCATTTAAAGACGAAAGCATTTTAGAGTAAAAATCAATTGTTAAAATTTAAATGCAATTGGTTATCAGTTATCACTTATCAGAATTATTATACTGTAAAGTGTATTTCTCCTAGAAAAAGAGATTGAGGGAAATTGAGTTCAGATTAATAAATAATAAATTTATATAAAATATAATTAATTATAAACCTTTATTTTTGATGTCCAATTGAAGGGTATTTTATGGTATATAATAAATAAAATATACATGTACTATAATAATATTACGTACATATTGTTTTTCGTCGAAATGTGTATAATAGAAAGTTCAATATTGGGAAAATGTATATCTTTATAAGCATATTAATTTATTTAATAATACTTTGATTGATAATGATTTATAAACATTTAAAGAACCATTTAAAATAATAAAATAAAAATGATGTATCATTGTTAAAGAAGGCGAAAGACTAACGCGCAGCTGTTTCTATTATAAACGTCTGTGCCTGTCAATATAACTATTTAAAACTTTTAAATATTAGTCTGGTTTTGTTTAATCATCACTAAGCATTTGTTTTGTTTTTTTTTCGAATATTCTTCATTTAATTCTGATATTGTGTTTAATATGTGTTATATATTTTTAACATAATTCTAAAAACATATAAAATATTAAACATTATTCATAAAAACGTGTTCAGACGAGAGAAATTTTACGACCTTAAATTATCTTTGATATTTCCTAATGGTTTTCCTGACGACCTCGTGACATAATATTATCTACAATTTCTGAATTAATAAATTATTAAAAATGTTTTAAAAATTAAGGTTGTCTGTTTTAAATATTAATATAACGTACTAAATTATAGAAACCTATAATTATGAAAATTATTACTTTCATGACAAAAATTGAATACTAACGAAATATTTAAATATAATAAATGTGTTTAAAATATTTTAAATTATTACTTGTTACGTCAATCATTAAGTTAGATATTTACTCTCAGTTCCATCACATGTGCCGTGTGAATAAATCACTAATCAATTTTCAATGTCTACCAGTTACAGTTCTGATGAACAACGAGTATGCATTGAAAACAAAATTGAACAATAGAATAAACCGTTATTATAGACATGATGCGTTTTAGGCGTAGTTGCAACAACCCTATATTACAGCATATAACAAAAGCAATTTATTTAAATAAAAAATATAAATCACGTAAGCATTTCACAATAAAAAAATTGATCCAAACAAAAATGTATCACTAGCTCATTTTTAAACACCTAAAGTACAATAGGTACACATAAGTATATTATAGTGAAGAAGTAGTTAATGTTTGTTTAATAGATAATGGTTAATTACCATGCTTAGGTATAAAATTACTTTTTAGTTTTTTCTTAAAAAAAATATAATCTCGATTTAAATATATTAATTTTAATACCTGTCAATATAAAATGATTAAACAAAAAATTGAACAATATAGTTGTATTACTCATGAGTCATTCGTTTAAAATAGTAAATAAATTGAAAATATTTAAAAATATTAGTATTTTACAATCATTTAACCAAGAAGATCTTAAACACTCACCCAATTTTATTTTATTCAATCAACCACTTAGTATGAGTAAATAATACGTAGTTTATGTAATTTTTAAAATTATTATTGTATACCACCCGTATAATATCATAAAATTACATTATTGATTATTGGAATTTTTAAATAACGACTTCAATTTTTTAGAGGAGTTAAGAGTAGCGTATTCATCCGGTTCACTTGAATACTCATAACACGATTGTCATCAAAATTTAAAGAACTCGATAGGGGTGGCGTCCATTGACCCCGCCGTCGCGTCGCCAGCCATTTCCCAATGATCGGAAACAGCTGGCACCACATAAACAGACATAACATAACTCGTGCGCGCGCGCGCACACACAATTACACGCGCGCGCGCGTATCCGATTTACACTCACGATTTATGTAAAAATGAAAATATTTTAATTTTTTGATTTAGGTTGTATGAGATATAATAATATATAATATGTTTATACAAATTAATAACTTAAAGTCGATTTAAGTAAGACTGCACTATTTAACGATAACCATTGCACGTTTCATAATGAAAGATGAAATCATATAAAAATGTAAAATATTAGACTAAAGAAAGAATTTATTTTATGCAAAGCATTACTATACACTAAAAACTTCTAACAGCTAAATTATAATGATTAATTAAATCTATATTAATTCTAGAGTATACATATGTAATTAGAATACGATAAAGATGATAATTTTGTGTTCATTAGAAATGAAAATTTTACATAATGATTAGCTATGTTAAAATAGTTAGTTGGCATAGCATTTATGATGGCAAATTTCCAAAATTTAATCAACAGGTTTCTTAGCATATCCTTAAAGGTATAATTCCATATCTTTTTTTTCTATAAATCTTATTTAGGTCATTTCATACAATTTTATCGGTAGTTATAGTTATATAATATTAAAACTGCATCCGAATCTAAAAATATTAATTGTTTAAATCAGCTGTCTTTAAATTTGCAATTGAACATCAATTGAACTTTAAAAGTTTTTTATAAATTTAAAAACCACAGTTGGAAATGGACAAAACTCAGATAAATTTAATGGTGAATATTTACACACAAATATATTTTTATATTGGTCGACATTTAAGTTAAGAAACATAATATAAACTGCAGTAAATGTTGTATGTAATTTTAAATGTTTTAATCAATTTGTAGACGGTTAATAGTTATAAATTCATTGAGCATAAATGCGATATCAAAATTTATAGTGTTAAATAAATTTATAATTACATTAAGTACGCATTAAAAAAATAAAAATATATTAGTTAAAAAGCATACCTACTATATACGTGATATATTCTTTCTTATAATACTCTAAAAAAATATATAACTATAAATTTAAAGGGCTGTAAATGTACAAAGTTTCTTTAAAGTTTTATAGTTGAGTTATATCCAAAAACAAAACTTTTTGGTTCACATAAAAAAGTTAAAACTAATTGTAATAATTTCGATAATTAACATTATAATAATGATGTAAAATATCCATAAATATATCACGTGTAGTTATCTATAGATAACATTGTTTGAAACTGTATTCAGTGATTAGAATTTACAACTTAACAAAACACTAAAGTTTAAAAACTTGAATTGCCAGTACCTACTACCTAATTGTTGTACAACAGATGCATTTATAATTTCAAATTTTAGTCTTAATTTATCATATGTGGTAATCTCATGAAAAAATTGTTTTTTTACACGCAAAGTATATTTTTTTGCAAATACGTATGTATTTAAATATTTTTTCATTAAATACACTTACGATCGCTTCATTAAATTATATATAATAATATAATATATACTTTATTATATTACAAACACCCGTGCCTATGCAAACAATGAAACAAACCTAATTGGTTTGTAAATTTTGTAATATAATTGTTATGTTATATTAAAATACTTTTATTGACTATATCATATAATCATAATTATCATCGTGTCTTGTATCTTTTACAAGATATAAATCTCGTAACTTGCAAAATATAACGGTAATAGCTATATTTTCGAACATTCGTTTTCTACAATGATGTCGATAATAACCAATAATTAAATGGATAATATTATAATGATTATAATGTTAATAAGCTTTACATGGCTTACAGTTTGTGATGGTTTACTATCATTATTGTTGTATTAAGCCATATTATAACCGTATTGGACATGAGTACTTGGCTTTATGTTCTACATTATATACCAATAGGCAGTCTCGCACCTCTCACGCTGCTATAGTCACAATATGTAGGTTCACGCGTTATTTTAACATGCAATGGACCCAAAATATCAAATATATACAACGTAGTTTTTTTTTTCATCCAATTTTACGATAAAGTAAGGAAAATAAAAATTTTTAACGAACTAAAACACCAATGAAAACGCAAAACAATTCCCAGTTACTATAGATGACCCAAAGCACAGACGTTATTACTTCGGTGTATTTTTATACACAGACATTCATACATAACTGTTACGTATAATTTAGAGAATAAAATTAGAAAACAGTAGCCGGACCGAAACATTTCAGACGGTAAACTGAGTATAGATTCAAATGTGTTCAAATACAAAGAATTTATTAGTGCAAACAAAGAATCGTTTATTTAATAAATACGGTTGCAGCTATCAATAATTGTACCATAAAAGACTAAGTTTAAAACAATAATATAAATTCCAAATTAGTTAGCGATTTTAATGATTATATACATATTAATACACTTTAAATGATGAATGATGATAATATGATATATTTGATATTATATAAATTACTTGTAGGTACTATTATGATAAATTATAATAAAACATAATTTTGCTGATTCTTAAAATACGTTTCAACAGTAATACTATTTATAGTTAACTAGTACACGAAGTTTGTTACGTACCATTAAAAGTCATAAGTAATAACTAATAACTATGTTCATTCATTAAATAATTTTTTATATTGTAATATAATATAATACGTTTATAGTATAAAATTTATCATAAATAATAATATACAATGTATTTACAAATAAAAAAAAAAAATTTAAAAATACTATAATAAATAGTAATTGTATTAATTATATTATATAGGTACGTGGTAACTGTTTAATGGTAACTAATCATTTAAATTAACACGTCAAACACATCTATCTTTACATCAAATTTTCCACAAATTTTATCCATCGCTTAACAAAATTATACTTATAATTGTTTAATGATTTTTTGATAGTTATAACTTATAACTTAATTTTTAATTTTAAAAGAAAATTATACCTGATAAATAATAATATGAGATTTAAAATAACTCACAGTTAAATTATAACGAAAAATACAAAAATATTTGATTTAAACTCCAAATTGAGACATGTTAGTTTAGATTTTATTGGGATATTACAATACCTATTACGTTTTTGTGAGATTCATCAAGTGTTAAAAGTTAAAAGTAATTACTAAATTAATTAGAATAAAGGGAAAATGTTATACATAAATATTTAAAAAAAATAATGAATATACATATTATTATTATAATTTATAACAATAAACTTGAGACAAGCTAAATAATACAAAATAATATAATAATATGAAGTATGTTATATCACAACATAATATTATATAGTATGAAGAATTAAATGAAACAAAATTTTTTCGTGTAATAGGCATTTATTTATCATATCATTGACCTTTTGACTTTAATATAAGTATATAAGTAATAACTCATAACACAATGGTAATATAAACACGATAAAATTTGTACAGATAGCAATATATAATATGAATGTTATCTATACCTAAGGAAAAGGCTAAGCCAACTAGACAATTAGTCTTAAAATTGTAAAAAATAAATTACTTATTATGACTAAATTAATTTATGAAACAACAAAATTATTATGGCATATTATAGGCATGACCAAACTGTACACAGGCCGTATAAATTATCTGGTTTTAAGGATATAAAATGAATGTGGTATTATGTTGGACGTATATGGACATACATTCATACGATATGGCAATTGTCACGTTTATAATTTTTATAAAATATATTGGCAAAGCTCAAATGACCACATACATAATCTTTTTTTTTTTAATTATTAAACTGTAGATGATTTTTTTTTTTTTTTTTTGTCAATTCTTAAAAATTGTTTCTATAACTATATAATACGGATTTTAAGAATAATTTTACTTTGTTCATCTGACCAAGCTAAATTCCAACTTAAAATCAGGCTTATTAAATTTAAAATAATATATCATTCATTTAAAAACATATACAAATAAAAAGCTAACGGTAAATCGACCAGTTACAGATTATATTGGATGATAATATGTATCTCTAATATTTAAAATTTTTAAACGTTATTAAGTACCATAAATATTTCAGTACATTGGCAAGGATACAATAAAATACTATTTGTATTGATTTATTTTGGTGGTTAAAGGAATTTTTCAAATCCATAAAAACATAATATTTATAAATAGGTACATGGAAGCCAAAATCTTTAAAATATAAAGAATCATCAAACGTTTAAGATTAAGAAAAACAAAATATATTTCACTCTAATACTACTATATTTACAAGTTACTAGTTACTCCAATGTTATTTTTTAGTATTAGAATCAAATGAATGAATAGTTATATAAATATATTCGAAGAAAAATACGTAATACTAGAAATTATGATTAAAAGCAAAATATTGATAGGTGTGACGCTAAGAATTATTTATTATATTATACTTAAACGATATTATCTGAATCTTTTGATAATTTAAAAACAATAATTTGATTTTAATTTTATTATTTTTTAGATGTATTTTTATTTACACTATAATTTTATTATTTAGTTAAATAAATTCGAAACAAATATTCACAACACATACTTGCCGGTTTTTTTTATAAAAATACAAAACTGGTTAACATTGGATGAGTCACGTAGACGTCGAGAATGTATCTAAGGATAATCCACATAACTTACTGCCTACTTACAACGATTATCCTTAGGCCCACACGTTTATTGTACAACAACAAGTTGTATAATTCTTTTGTCTAAAAATAGACACTACATAAAGTTTTAAAGTACACATTATTTTCTAAAAAATAAAAATGTTTACGTCTATCAATATGCCAATTCACATCCTTGCAGAAGACAACGGAAATTTTATTGTATGCAATAAACTCAATCTTAATATCGCTGTTCGAAATAAATAACATTCTAGTTTAACATTATGTTAAACATTAAATAATTTTCTCATTGATATTGGACACATTAATTGTTAGCTAAAAATAATTAATGGACAATAGTAATAAATAATTAGAAGAATGTTAAAAAATATATATTTAATTTATGTATAAACATAGATAATAGATAATTATATAAAAAGAATAACGACAAAATTCTTCCGATTAAATTTATATAATTTAATAATTTATAACTCATAAAAAATAAATTGTTGTATTAAAAGTAATTAATGCTTTCGTGTTTTATGTTTCCACATAAAACTTTAAAAAAAAAGCATACAAGATGTCCCAGATAAAATTATTATATTTAAACAGAGAGTATAATTCTAATATTAGAGCTAATAACACAAAATTGTTAAAATTTACTTTTGTAAAACGGACTCAACACATGCGGGCATTGTATCTTATAAGAAGACGATCAATTTGAATATTACCATAATAAATAATTAAACCAGTAATTATTTACTATAGTAAATATTAGGTTAGTTAAACTAAAAATCATATCTAGTAATGTGTATTTTTGATTTAATTTGTAATCATAAAACAATTGATAATTTTCTAGTTTAATCTATATTGCATTAATTTAATAACTGCAGATCAGTTTAAAGTTTAAACAACAAATAATATAAATGGCGTTGAATCAAATAAATGTATAATTTACTTATTTAAGTTGGTTTCAAGTCACATTTAACCGTATTAGTTTTAGTGTTTATGAATGAAATTATACAAAATAATACCTTTTGTTCAAGGTCAAATCTCAATGCGTATATCCGTTAACTCGATTGGGTGCGTCAAATCACTATACAATATACTACATTATAATAACAAAATTTAACATCTGCATTTGATCCGTATGCATAATATCAGATCATCATATTATAGTGTGAAAAATTGTTTGGCCTATAGGACCAAGAGAATTCAACTGAATAAAATTTATATTTTATAGCATAAATGACACAAAGTACAAAATATGTCATAATTTCCAATATAAAATACTTCATGCTCAGTAAAGTTATTTTTGAGTAGATTATATGTTTGGTTTTCATAATATAAATTATGATGTATAAACCAGAGATCTCTACCTTTTTTACGGTGTGTATAATCTGAAATATTTCAAAATCGGAGTCCAAAATTGTTTATTTAGAAAAGAATGTAATAATATTGAAAATATAGATATTTAAATAAATATTAATTATAATTTTACAAAAATAAAAATAATTTAAATTCAATTATTTTCTTTGTATTATCAACTCGGATATATAATAATATTATATTATATTATATAACTAAGATATTGAAGTTCAATATTTAAACATTAAAACATAAATTAAATTGATGGGCGAGATCAAAAACATAGAAACAGCCACAATCTTAAAAATTAATAAGATTAACAATTCACTGACTTTTCAGAGTTTTTCTGGCCATTATTTTTTAAATTTCATACATATTTAAAAAAAAAATATAAATATCTCTACAAGTACAGATACATTTTAAAATAAATTTTCAACCTGACTAAACGGCTGTCAAATTTATTAATAAAATATTAAACAAATAGGTAATTATCATTTAAATTTCAACAGATACTCAATAAGAATAAATAAATTACATTTTTTCTATTAAATCATATTTACGATAAATACATAATAGTTAACAATAATATGTTAATTTTTGAAGTACACTGATTCTAAAAACTATAAATTAGTAATTAGTAACCATTTTTTTTTTTTTAGTTTCAAAAAAAAAAACTTTTTTAAGTCAGATCAAATTTATACGAATTCCTAGACAATTATAATATTCACTGCATTATCTAGGTTTTCCATAATTTTTAGATGTTGTGGCAATTATAAATTATAAAGCAGCTGAATAACTCTAATTAACAACTACATAAGCTGAACAAAGTATACTAGCTCTCAGTCCAGTGAACAAATACGCCGATTCTGAACGCACCCCAAACGACCACCTACCATCAAGATGGATTTTACTATGAATACAGAATGTCACGTAGGGATGATGAGCAAAAGAGTCGATTTTCATCGGTCCGCAGCGTATACTCTCGCTAGACAGTTTAAACAACAATAAATTTATTCATAAGTTATATCAGTTACATATCGATTTATATTATTATGATATTCTTAAAATACCAAGATATATTTACTTCTATTTTAAATTGAAATTGAATGTATACATAAGAATTTTTAACTGAACCGTGTAAACGCATACTCAATTATAAAAGTAGCATAATTAACTAACATATTATAATAAATGTAGTTTAGTGTATATGCACACAACGCCTATAAGGTATTTTCAACCCTATTCAATATTTTAGTGTCATCAAACATAAAAACGTTAAATTATAACGATGGATTTAATGTTTGATAGAGTAACTATCTACTTAATGTTGTTTAATTAAATGCTAAATGCAATGTTTTTTATAGAAATTTAATTTATTTATTAAACAAAAATACTATCAGTATTAACATAATAGTCCTTTGTTCTAGGTTGATTGGTTTCCTCGGCGTCCTTGAACACCGGCATTAACTTTAAAAATTCACCAGACCTACTTTTTCGATGTCAGTTTTGTGATAATTATGAAATAATAGGTATACATATACAAACAGGATTTCACATTATAAAATTATTATTTTTATTTATCCATAAGAAACATATTAATTAACCATAATAATACAAAATACTTTTTTTAATCGTTTATAAATAAGTACAAATTATAATAAAAGTTACCCATCAACTTTAAGGTAATAAAGAAAGTATGCATGAATTCACAATTCATCAAATCTCTAGTACGCACTATGTGAATACTATATTATTGTAAATATGTATAATGTATATAATATAATAATCAACAAGTAATAACTAACAACTACCTAGTAAAATATGACTAAAAATTACTTAATTATATTAAATCGGATGGTCAAATTTAGTTCAGGATATAAAGTTCTATCAAAACCAGTGTATAAGACTAAGACACTACGACTATGTCTATTAAAATAAAAAAGTTTACTTATAAAGTTATGAATAATAAATTTCAAGTTAAAATAAAAAAATAACAATAAAGGCGTGTCCTTGATATAATCGCATTAGAACTTCATTAATTAAAGTAAGAACAAATGGGCGAAAATGCGCTAACTATAAATTAAATTGATACGAGGGTTCATATATCATATTCTTATCTATATATCTCAAGCCTATTTTATAAACACATAAATACTTAAATATTTTATTAGTTTAATTCTAGTTTGCGGTATTATATTTGTAATAAGCAAATTTGAAAATTTGAAAATGGTAAAATTTATAGATTAATTAAATCGCATACGTGCTAAAAGAAAAAAAACTAAGGTAAAGAAAAAATATAATATAAGAAATGTAGACAGTAATGTGATACTAAGAATAACAAGAAGCTTTGGAAATACGTACTACCACCAGAAGGATATCAATATGGTTTAAGTAATCAATTTTTCCACTACACAATCCGGAGGTTATAAGTTATAACTCATAACTGGTGGTGCCTACGTACATTGCAGTCTTCGTTAATATAACGTAACCATATTATACATTTAATATGATAAACAAGGTTATGATTGTTATACCAAAGCAGTTTTATCACATTCTGACGAAATTTGATGAGCCCATACTCCAGGAAGCCAATGTCAAAATAATTTGTGATTCAAATTACGTCCCATGATTAGGCTAAGGGCATTTCAATTCATCCGTTTATGGTATTAATGAGTTTAACAGCTCTACTATGTCAATTGCTTAAATTTTAGAAGGTCAATCCAAAATATTTTATTTAAAACTTTTGGGTTGTCAAGAGTCGATTTTACTTCATTAAATTTCAATTTTTTTTTTTTTTTTTACTGAAATTCAATGATATTAAGCATGGATAATTTTACTTAGTACACACGAGCATTCTCGTTGACCGCTCAAAATATAATGCGTTCAAATTTTATTGTTAGTTGGCTATTTTAACATAAAAACATCTTACAAAAAAATATTTTAATAGATCTAATTATACATTTATTATAAATAAATTATACATTTTTGATTAGTATCTACCTCTGTTATAGTGCTAAAATTACTTATTGAGAAGTATTTAGATGTTTAGTCCTATACTTAGTATTTTTTTAAAGTAATTCATTAAAATAAAATTACTAATTTCATAGTAAAAATATTATTAGCTGATATATCTGATCAAAACACTAAAAAACTTTAAGTAAATCAATGTGGTAAAAGCATGGAAACTATGATGGATTTTGCAATATAAAAAATATATCAAACGACACACAATTATATAAGTATTATTATATAAACTAGTACCAACACCAACACGATAGTAATAAAATACTAGATTAACTAAATATTTGATAATATTAAGTTACGAATTAAGTTCATTAGTCTAATAACGTGATAACCATTGTTTTTTTTATGACTCAGCATCCACTTTGAAAAGGTGGTAACTTTATAAGTAGATATATTAATCTTTCAATATTGATAATGATTAGTGGTAAAGTAACTCAAAATGATAGAATTTTAATTTTTTTTTTTTTGGTAATAGTTGCAAGATTATAGTGACTGAACACCGTTTGTTATTTTTAAAAGTGTTTACTAAAAAGTTTTTAAAGTGAAAAAAATCGGACTCGATATTTATTAAGCTGAATCATGAAAGAAAATTACAATTTATAAACTGTTTTCGGCATTTAATTAACTATAGTTGTAAACCTGTTATGATATTTAAACACGCTTCAAAAAAATATTCATAATAATTTCTCATTTTGTAGAATTTGAATAAGTAAAATTAATTAAATTTTACAATTCCGGTACCAAAAAGCAAATGGTACCACATATAAAACCAAGGTCAAATATATAAAATATGTAATCCAATGAGGTATTATTAATAATAGACATGTTATGTAAAGCGATGTCCACCAATTTCGTGAAAATTAAAACTTCTAACAAACATACAATTAGTAATTACACCGTTCGTAATAATATAACGTTATTAATATAATTGATATTAAAATATTTGATGTTTAATTTTGGAAAGTATATTGTACAAAATAGAAAACAGTTTTAAAATAAAATAAAATTATTCATCACTTGTAAATGTACTGAGGATATTTATACATTATTTTATTTATTATACTAATTACTGATTTACGAAATATAAATTCCATGTTAGTTAAAATGCTGGTAAAAACATTTTAATTATCTATGTAATGTCTTACAAATAATAACTTACAAATATGTGTTTAAACTTTAAAGTAGATATAGGAGTAATTAATACATGTACTTAACTATTTAGAAGTATATTTTTCATAAATATATCTTATTTTGTATTCATATTAAATACAGTGTATTATATTTTGTAATAATTACGAGTATTACTGTACATTTTTATAATAAGTTTACTTAATAGTTTAATATTTTAATGAACTATAGTTATAAAAATACAATAATTCAAGAACCTGATTATTTATTAATCAAATAATTGATTAATTTATTTCCACTTCATAAGATTCAACTTAAATAAATATATTTAATAATACTCATTTAACCTTAATATTAACGGGTCATTTATTGGAAAAAAAAAATATATTGATTAAAGATTTAAAATATGTAATGTATCATTTTAATATATATTATTTACATATTTTTTTACAGTATTTATCGAAAATTTTTGTGTACTTTAGAATTAAACTGACGTCCGTTAAAGAAAACAAAATTAATATTATTAAGATAAAATTCCGGATAAATATGTGAACCATTGCCAATTTTAATTTAGTTTGAATTATATTAACTAGCCACTGGTATATTAAAACAAAATAAACCTTTTTCGAAATAAATATAAGCATGACAATTGTAGCTTCTGATTTCTACTAATCTAAAATTATAATAGTATTATGTTTTTCATACATATAATAAAATTTCAAATATATATATATATATATATATCGATAGATAAATTATAATACATTTTAACTTTCAAGTAAATTTTACTGCATATATATGTAAAAGAGGGTAAAAACATTAAGTTATAACGAAAAGAAGTTTGTTGGGGTAAATTTAGTTAATTCCTATTCAATACGATTTAAACAGCTATGTACTCCCCAATTTATAACAGGACGTAAAAAAGAAATACTTAGGCATATTTGATATTTATTTGTTTTGAACTATATACCTTAATAGCTTGATCGGTCAACAGTATCGTCTAGTTAATCTTGAATTCCTGAATTCCAAATGCCGGACATTAAAAATAGTTGTTTTCGTCTAAATTAATGGATTGTAATAGGGAATGTAATGCCCGAACGCCAACTAGAGTAATGATAGGGAAGGGATAGAGGGTTGGCCATCAACCAAAAATATTTTATAAAATATAAGCTACAAATGAATTTTTTGTTAGTATATTCACAAGTTCTATAACATTTTTAGTAATATATAGAAATATTAGTATTTAGTATAAGTTAACCAGTTCTTGTAATAAACTTAATTTTTAAATGTGATATCGTAGGTAGACAAAATATTTTATAAACACAGAATTTAAATTTTAAAAGAAAGAGAACCAATACGTTACATTTTTAACCATCAATATTTGTAAAAGTGAGTTGTTAACACGCACAGTGTATATATACTGACAAACACAATATAATTGGCCCTATCCAGAGTCTATCATCTATCAACAACAACGGTTTAATGATTATTGTACCTACCTATAATAATATGCGCAAGTACACAAAGAAAATTACTTTTAGAAGATCCGTCAAGATATTAGAGAAATTACATTTAATTTTTAAATACTTACCTACACAGAAATTTGTGCAAGGAAAAATACATTAAATAAAAAACCAGTAAAATGCATCAATAAGGAGTGCTTTACGACACGGGTAACGCGCGATCTATGTGTATAATTTAAAGTAATACAGTATGTATTGCATATAATAATTCTATTCCTATAATTTTAACATAGAATCTAAATATTTCGAGAATTTACTTACCTAAAATACAAATTGAATCTAATTGATATTTATTGAGGTAATTGTTTTTCTTTTGGATAAAAACAATTTTAACATAGTAGTATCTATAAGTAATGAGTTATATAATTTCTGAGAATACTTGAAAGCTGCGATGTATTGATTTTATACAAGTATCTTATTTAACTGAATATGTATAATGTATAAGAACTTAAAAAAATTTAGGAAGGAATTGATACAAATTTTGTATTGTTCTTAATGTTATAAGTAAATGTGCTATGTGCTATTACTTCAGTGTATTCTTCAACATTTCTATTTAAGACAACGACTGATACTTTAAATGTTATGTTTTTGGATATTTTTTTATCTAAATAGTAAAAAAAAGCATCTATGTACCTTACTTAACTTTACATAGATCACTTACTATAAGGAAAAGAAATTAAGAAATAAAATAATATTAATGCATGGAAATCGATTTCAAATTTTTGATTAATACTAATAATATACATTTTTAATATTTTGTATACCTCAGTCTTGTAAGTTGTAAGCTCGGCTGTAAGTCAAGGACATAATACCTAATATATTACTGATAACTAATAATGTACCGATAATTACCTACCTAAATTAGTTTAATCTTAGGACAAAGTTCACTTTGCAAACAATCAGATTTCAGACTCTAAAATTAAACATTAATATCAATAAATGAATTAATTCCTTGAGGTAGACCTTATAACAGATAATTATTATACCTAAAATAATATACATAAATTATAATTTATATTTAAAATGAACAAATAGGAAATTATTTGAAATCACACATGCATAAAATTAATGCATATCAATATCAAATGTATTAAGCTGTAGCAACCGAAATGCATTTAAAATAAATTTGAACGATATTATTTATGTTCAACCTATTTTAATCTCTTACAACGGGTAAGTCGAGAGGTAAGTGAATAAGGTCTCTAAAAGTTCATTCTTTGGACCTACTTACAAAAGTTGATCTGAATATGTCATGGTTAAAGTTTAATGACAAATATGTATGATTTCATAATATGTTGATTCTAATTACAAATTAAGTACCTATGATAAATTCAACATTTACCCGTTTTTTCGTTACATCAACACATAAATTTAAACAGAGAATGACTTTTAATTAATTAATATTTTTTTTTTATAGTTGAAGTTATTATACTAAACTAGGTACATACAGCACATCTTAAAACAAATGTTCATTTTCAAAAATTCATGTTGACTCATTATGTTCAAATAACTAATTAATTAGATAAAATACTTTTCAAAACATCTTTATACGTGTCTTATTACCGTATATGAGTTTGACTAAGGTAAGTATCAAAAATATCGTAAAATAAAAAAATAATATTCTAGCGATTATACATGAATAATAATTAATATCATCCTCACAGGATGCAGTATGAACACATTTTAAATTTCTAAAATACAAATTTATAACTATTTTAGTATTAGAGATACCTAAACTATCGTTTTTATATTGAGATAGTATTAGATAAGTGATTTAAGTTTATTAGGTTTAGGTATTTATCACACGTGTTTAAAATTAACACACAATAAATTAGACAATCGTGTACATAATGAGTTTTAGTTTTTACATAAATCGTTATCTAAATAATAGGCAAATAGTATTTTTTTCATATTATAGTAAACTCGAATTATTGATTTTAGGTACCTACATAGCTACAGTTTAAATAATCTACTGTTCCCCATGGTTCTAACATGCACGATATTGTACCTCTTGGTCGTAACATCGATTCAAATATTCCTTAATTAACTGTTAATTGTTAAAATTGATAGTTGATACAGTATTTAGTCAGCAGTCACAATAACAAAACGATAGTTTGTCGGACTGGGAATCAAAAAATATTATGAACTGTCGTACCGATCACACAGAGCAAGCTAACCAACGATTTGGAATCGACCGAGACAATAGTTGACAATCATTACTGTTGGGTCAATGGTCAATAAAATAAATTATAATATACATATTATATTATTAATAATTATTGTAAAGGTACGGTTTATTATTATATTTAAACGAAAATAATAACACAATGTGCCGGCAATTATAAAATAGTGAGTAATGAGTAATGACAATATAATTTAGTCGTGTGCGGACGTTGCCGTCTACTAGTGGCAGTCAATGGTGGTGGTAGTGGCGGCAGTGGCAGTTGGATACGGTTTGATTTAGAACGCATGCTTAAAAAAAACCGGCTTATCACGCAATCGCTTATCAGCGATTTACAACAGCGATCGACGGCGATGACTACCTACTGCTACCTATTATAGCGGCTCATTACAAATAGTGATTGTCGACGACAGTCAAGACCGTTTGGACGATGGTCATTTTAATAATCATAATAATAATAAAAAGCATCATCTAGACATCATTACGTCAACAACTCCTTTGTCACCACTAGTATAACAACTAAACGATACCGATCGCCAACAACTTTAAATTAATCGAAAACCGTTTAGAAAAATTTAAAACACTCACCACTTCACGTCTTTTCAGCCACCGTCCACAGGGGCTCTCCTCCAGGATTTCGCTTTCCTCTTCCGAATCGTCACCGCTCTCCAGCGAAGTCTTCTTGACCGCGACGGCTGTTGCTGCTGCTACCGCGGCAGCCGTCGGGTCCGGTCCACGGCCACTGGCCGGCATCGCTCAGCAAGCTTAATCTGCCGCCGCGACCGTGACTGTTGTTCTCACTCCACGCACAACCGTAACAGTTACAGCGGTCACACCCGGACGAATATAGGAGTTCGGCGGCGGCATTACCGTCGTTGTTCGGCTGACGCGCGATCGATACGTGGCCAAGTGCAGTGGACGTTCGATGGATGGGCAGCAGAACCACAACTGTATTAATTTGGCAGACTCTTACCGTATCCTAGAAGATTGTTGGGTGGATAGAGATTTTCCGAGGGATTTACCACTACTGTGGGCCACACCAATCGACCGACTGCATCGTATTTTCACTACAGAGGCGCGATTGAACCCGCTACAATGCGGCAAATCAAAACGGGGGAAGGGAGGGAAACGAAAAAAGTGAATTTTGTCGGCGCGCACTGGATAAACGCACTAGCGCATACACTCCTCGAGCGATATAAAATAATAATAGTAATAATAATAACTATAATATTATAGATAGTATACGATTTTAACGCAGTACGCGCGCGCGCAAAACGAACAAACCACCAGCAGGCGCGCACACACAGTTGGACAACAGCTTGCAGTAAAATATATGTATATCCATCAGATTTAAAACTTTAGAGCAGACGGGGGCGCGCGCGCACAAAACGCAAATGCGGTGCGGCGTGCGAATAAACTGTGACAACGGGCCGGACGCAAATGATCTACTGACGGAAGTACACGACACGTCAGGACGGCTAGCGGAAAAACGCGATAGCGAGACGACCGAGACTGACGAATACGATGCATCTGCGCCGCTGCTGAACATCGGTGTCGGCGGTGACGGCGGCAACGGCCGAACGATAGACGACCGAACACGAACCAGCCCTCGTTCCCTCCACTCACCGCACGATACGTACAACGTAATCATGCCGTCGCCGTGTGGGCGTTCTCTGTGCAGATAACGATTATCGTCATAACCGTGTAGTCGCCACGCCGAGGAGCGCCTTATCACAAAATAATTTAAATTTCGTGTTCCATAATCAGCTGTTAAGTTATCACCACCACCGACCGTTCCGCTGAGCTACCGCCTACGACCACGGTAGCTATTCTCTGGTTGTGCCTGTACTACCGCGGTTTCATTGCGAATTACATCAAAGACATTTACGTATAGACAATTCAAGTCACCGCACAGAGATGGCGCTAAACATTCCTCCTGGACTGGTATAATATTGTATTTTTATAATACTACTGCGGATTATGTATCATAATATTTCGATTTTAACTCTTAAGAGTTTAGATTATGTGCAAGGTATATCATATTATCATAGAAACCCAAAGATTTATTATTAATCATTACTCGGATCTTAGATTGTACGTTCTCAATAAAATGTATTTGATATAACACCCTAACATAATTTTTTGCAGCTCATCAGCTGTAACCACTTCTTGGGTAAGTCTACATTTACTTTGAAATTATAATCTAAAAAAAATAAACTATTTAATTAACAAATAACGTCAAATAATTATATACATAAATATAATGCATAGGTATATAATTTTATAGATTTCTACAGAAGAAAAGAGCAGTAATAATGTATAGGCAATATTTTTATCAAAATATTTAAACAACAAAATAATATATCACATAAAATAAGTATTTGTATTTATGTTTCCAATTGGTTTTCAACAAAATATAATTTATTTGTTGACAATTATAATTTGAAAAAACAGTCGTGGGAACTTGAATTTTTCATTAAGACTATTCTTCTTATTAGCATTTTAAAATAAATAGTGTTAGGTACATAATTTTCAAAATATTTTGAATTTTCTATGATATTATATATTATACATTTATATTTATATTTTATTTTTTTACTTAAAAATTTAAAATAAAGTAGTAGGTATAAGGTTAGGTAATGAAATTTATTGCAGTGATTAATTTATAAAATATTTGTCCTTTATATTTAAGAGTTAAAAATATAATTAAGTGAGTCTAAATTATTCTTATCTATAATCTATTGTAATTTGATATATAATATAACTAGCTGTTCCTATGTAATGTTGCCCAAAACAAATTAAATGCTTACGGATTTACTTCTTCTTAAACTCCAATAAACTCAAACTGCATAGACTCGTATTTATATTTAAGATGTATTGATTAAATACAAAATACAGATAAAATTTAATTTAATTCTCATGACTATTTTATTTTTTGTAACTAATGACTACAATATATAAATAAATAAAATAATAGATTTTCGTGAGTCGACTATATTATTCATCATATTTATGAATATTGATAAGTAAAAAGTAATACAATATAGATAATATTAATTTAATTTATAAATATATTATATGAATTTATTAACAATAATTTTTTTTAAATCAGTCGAAAACTGTGAATTTTCATAGGGGTTGTCCGTTTAAGGCCTTTGATTTAACATAGTAGATTTACCCTATCTTAAAATCAGTTAAATTTAAAATACACTTAATTTTAATATATTCATTTAGATTGTTTTAAGAAAATTTAAAATACAGATCAAGTTACATCTAAATATCCAATCATAATAATGATTTTATTTCGCTAATCATTTGCAATTCTGTACAAACCAAAATATTTTATTTCTGTTACCGAAACATTATATCTGTTTGAGTTAATCTTTAAAATGCTAATTTTTTTTTTAATCCCTTTTTACTGCATATCTGGAGCATTAGAGAAACCATTTTTCTATTTAAAGTTAATATGTTTTATCTTTTTTGAGAAGTAATAATCAGTTAAATATTTGACTTTTATTTAGGAGCATACATTTATTAAAATATTTAACAAAATATAATTGTATACATTTGTATTCACCCGTTCGTTATTTATAACCCTTTGTCTTGACTATTTTTTTATAATTTAGTTATGATCTTCTATGATGAAGATTGGTTATATAAGTAAATTGTAATTTGTAACTAATGAAATGATTTTTAAAACTATCATAAATGCGCACCCGTATAATTTGCTCAGATTGTGACATGATGGTTTAATAAACATAATATACAATATATACCTAAAAAAATGTATATAATAACGACATATATATTAGTCATATTATATTATATTATGATAATATTACGTTATATTATAAACTATAATAGTATTTTATAAAAAAAGTATAAAAATATAATATTAAATCTACTTACCAAAATATTACTAATAACTCAGCTGACTTACCTTTGACATCATACATTTATTGTTTATGTTGTAAGTTTTTGAGTTGTGATTGTATTACTTGAAAAAAAAGCGAATCATTAATTTATACAAATTTTATATTTGTGTACACGACAATAACAATAATGCATCGCAAGTAAGGACAACAAATAAAAGTTACTGAATAAATAAATAGCTTAATGCCTTTAATTTCGTCTTTTAATTACCAGAGGAGTTTTTTAAAAACTAAAATAGGAAAATTAAATTACTTTAACCAATTACGAGTATAATAACTATTATTTGATCATATTATTTTAGACTTAAAGTTTTTATTTACTTACTTGAAGTTTTGATTAGCTTTCGAAAAAATATATACCTCTATAAATACTTGTTAAGTTTTAAACTAGAACTATTTATTTTATAGTTATGAAAACGGAACTGCAACTCTTTTAAGTTGTTTTTATTGATGAAAAATTAAGATCACGTAGCAAAAGTAAGTATTCTCTTAGTGGAAAAATATCATAACTTTTTTTTTTTTTTAACAGGAAACGTTATTCAGAATAATACGTGGTTTTTATTTATTCCCTTACAATTGCCATTTAACAAATGCTATTTTTCACTAACAAAACGTACCTGTATAGTGTATAAAAAGAGTACACATAATTTGACGTTTTTCTTTCACATGCATTAAAATAATAAAATATAAATGTTTTATATTATATTTAAAGTATGAATACTAAAAATATTGACAACATTTTTTATAACAATTCTTTTTGGCAAAAAGATAAAACGTCTAGGACAAGTGCTTTCTTAATAATATAATCATATAATTTTATATGATTTCATATAAGTACCTTTATAGTAAAATTTATTGAATTTTTTTTTTATATAATGCAAAATAATTTTAAATTTTAATATTTATATAGTTATAAAATAATAAAGGTTAATCTAGTTTTTTATAACTATATAAATAGAATTATAAATAGAATATAATGTAGAAAATTACACATGAACTTATATATATGTAGTTATAATTTGTATGTTATACAGATAACAAAAAATATGAAGTCAAAACAATAATTCTAACAATACGCAATCCAGCAATATTTCAGTTTGATCTGAACTTTTTTTCTTTTATTAAATTGTGTTCTTATAGGTATTGAAAACTACATTCACATTTAAAAATCAAAGTATTTTTACTTTTTCTGAAAAAAAAAAACCAAGTCATTATAAAATCAATAAATTTAGTGCTCCGCTCAAAATCTAAAAAGTAGGTTCTTATTTAAAAAGAAAAAGCTAATATTATCTTAAAACCACTATTTGAATTAATTAAATTTTTAATAAATGCATTATTAATTGATAATGAAAAAGTTAAACATAATTGAGGATTCGTCTTATATGTATAGTATAGTTTAAATCAAATTTTTATGGTAGTACATTCTTCATTTATAGTAGCTATACAAAATCTGTCAAAAGTTACTGAATACCTATATATCGAACTAAACTGTTATCAAAACCGATATTTACATCACTATGTAGGGGATTACAATAAATTGATTCAATTAAGATGTCATTTGTATTTACTTTAATAAAATTGTTACTATCAGTATGCTTAATGGGTTCAACATTCCGTTAAAATATTTATTTTGATAGTCATTTAAAATCACTTTTACATTTATGCTAGTGAAGTTAGAACAAATAATACTTTGTTTTAATATGTCATGATAAATTAAATTATAGTACTTTAACAACTACCATTTTTAAAAACAACTTCACTTCAATGTAAAAATAATAACTTTAACCTTTAAACTATTTATAGTTATTACTTTTTATTTTATTAAAAATTTTTATTTTCTTATTTGTTGATTATAAAAACTAAGATTAACTATTTAAATTTTAAATAGAATCTCTAATTCAATGGATTCTGCGCAGAAAACAAAACAATTAATACTCCAAAGACAATGATGTGTATCATTAGTTTTATAGTATAATAATATGTTATAATATATTATAAACAATAAAATTGTTCTGATTATAACGTTATATACTAAGAAAATTTACTTTATCTTCTGAATAATACTAACATAATAATTGATTAAAGATTAAATCAATCAGTATAATAATAATTTTTTTTAAGGACGAAGGTTATTATTTATTATGTTATTTTAAATTTAGGTAAATATTGTGGTATAACATAATTTTAACCTAAAATTTTTTTACAAAGTATTATAAGTACATAATTTTTGTCTAATAGTTGGGATTTAATATTATATTTAAATTATATAACCTATTATTTTATTTTTTTATTAGTGTTCAAAATATTATAGTCAGTATCTATTATCTAAAATTTAATATTTTATTGTATATTGGTTGTGTTATGACAAAGTTTTCGATTTATGTAAATTCACTGTTAATTTAATGTCCCTAAAATAATGTAATAATACTATTATGATTTATAATAATATTATTAATATTATACGAATTTAAAAATTGTTTACTCATATTAACAAGCATGTAGGAGATGTATGAAACCTGTACTATATTTGTTCAGGCGCACATAGACATTGCAACTTGTTAAGATTTATAATTATAATTTATAATAGTAATAATAAAAACAACATAATCTTGTTCATTCAAATATTTGCAACGCAAAAGTTCTAGAATTCACACATAAAACCGTTTGCTACTATATCTATATTATTTTTATTAAAAAACACTTTTTTTAAATTTTAAATAGTGTTTTATGAATATTTACGAGTACAACCTATGTTATATTGCTATAGGTACAACAAGTAAATTAGAGGGAGAATTAACAGTGATAGGGCGGTGAAGGAGGAAACTCTCAGTAGAACAGCCTGTATAAGAGTTTAGAAAAAGAAAAAAGAAAAACGGTTATAGAATTTTAAGGAGATCTCTTGACCAACTCCGGTTGAGTTGTTTGGTTAGATTACCTGGAAATTGATTTTGAGTGCGGCTGGAAAATTAGTTAGTTTTAGTGACCTTATATTCTCAAGTGAAGTCGTTGGTAGAAAGTAACTGTAGTCGGGTGGAGGTCTTTATTTAGAGCAACATAATATATAATGATCCACAAGGCTTTAGTGATTAGGTGGAGACAAATGAATTGAAACACTTGAATTGTTCTAAGATTTGTGGATTTGACAGTGCCTCAGAAAGCAATGCCATATTATTAGATTGGTTGGAAGAGACTTTTGTATAAAATAGACGGGAAGAAATGTTAATGTTTGATTTGAAGAGTGGTCTGATTAGATGTAGATGGAAATTATGTTGCTCACAATATTATATTTTATGTAATGTATTTAAATTAATGGTTGACTTATAATAGTGATAATATTGATTATATATATTTAATCAATTGTAACAACAAATAGCTAATAAAAAAAAATAATAACATAATTAATACAGTGATTAACTCAATAGCGAAGTATAGGTACACTTGACAGTAGAGCAGATCGCGTTCCACGTTTTTATTTCAAAGTAACGATTCAAACACACGACGCACATGATTGACAAATTTGTAATTTAACAACTTGTTAGTTAGTTTTTTTATAACAGATATTTTGTTTTAAATTTATCACTATTTGGCTTAAATATTGATAATAGACAAGATAGATTACTCATCACTCGTGATAATAAGTTAATATAATATCCGCAGTACATTGAAAAGAGCACTTTTAGAATAATATTAGTAATATATGAATATACCCGGTATCCGTCACGTCGTCAGTCGGCACGATTAGAAATTACTGAATAATTATAAATATAACTAACCGCAAAACATTGTATTTATTTTTATTTAATGTACTTATATAAAAACTAAAAATAACATCTTAAACTATAAAAGAAATATAATAATTTAATTTTTTTTTGTGAAATTGGAGGGAGCATTGTTCTTATAGCTCCCTCTTTTGTATCCACGCCTGGGTATTATTATTTTGCTAAAATTTCAATTGTATTTATGTATCTAAAAATTATTGATTTTTGTTAGATACGAGTTGCCTAATAAACTGTTTAATGATGATGTAATATAAACAATTTTAGTTCAAAGTAAATAAATACTTAATTTAATATAGTATGACTTTTTAATCAACCATTGCTCATACGACCACGGAGGGAGTACAGGATATGATATGTGTAAAAAAAACTTACCAGGATTTGAGATGCAATTTTAGTGCACTTGTGTAAATATTTATATTTTTTATATAATCTATGTAACTAGATTTAATTTTTTCTGGTTCTTAAATACTAAATAATATTAAAATAATTATTTTAGTTTTAATAGTTGGCTCTGGAATGTTGTCGATTGCGTTAGATAATTCTTAAACTTGAATACTGACGAAATTAAAATTAATTAATGAACTTTGGGTCTGAATTCTGAATTCAAAACTAACGTAAACTGTAATTATAATATTTAAGGTTTGAAAAATAATTAATTAATTATATATATATATATATATATATATATTTATTTATATATTTTTTTAATTTAAATAAACCTGCAGAAACAGTGGCCATTGGACATATGTGATGTTGACAATATTAAATTTAATACACATATATAATTACTATATAACGTAAAAGTATATAACAATGCACAAATGATAATAATAAAACTACTTAAATATTAGGTAATGTGTTAGAGGAGAGTTATATCTTCTTGAGTAGGTTGGAGGCAATAATAAATTTTATTAAGACGAAAATATAGTTATTAACTATACTAAAAAATATGAAAAAAACGATTTAATGGTTTGTATTAGAGAAATGAATGAAAATACACGTGTGTAAATATCATAGTACTATAATGTTTCATAAATACATTATTATTATTTTGAATATTTACTAAGGATAATGTTATAACATTATTATGCTGCAACGACAGCATACTATAACAATATAATATTGTACTGTATATTATTATTATTAATATGTTTTTATGGCTTTAATGAATTTTGAAATGTAGATTTGTAGACATCGGTCCAACACGTTCAACATATTTTTCGGTAATTTGTATAACTTAATTTTCACTAAGGGGCCAATTTGAATCATTTCATTGCTAAGTCCAAGCTGGTAGTGCAAGACAGTGCAACTGTTTGTAATAATAACACAATGTTGTAACTTGTAAGTTGTTAAACAATGGCCAACACATTAAAAAGAACATATTTTATTACAAGAAAATATCTCAACAATCAGTTACATAAATATTATAACTGGTACAAATAGTATGTGTTGACAAGACTCATCTAAACTCTAGACGTGAGCAAAATCTTAAATAATAATAATCGTGTACGCATTATATTTATATTGGTACGCGTGCTACACTGTTGTTGCTTGGATCTTTTCAATGGATTTTGAAACATTAATATGAAGGACATTGCTTAAACATTTGCTGGAGTACGAAATTAGTATAATATTTTAATAACAATAAAAAATAATGATATGCATACATATATTATATTATGTATAATGTATGTGTAAAAAGTGAGTTCGATAAAATTGGACTTTATTGCAAGGTCTCATTTTTAAATGTGGTATTAGAGAAGACAGGATATTATAGAGTTTAAATTGTTCATGATATTTTTTCGTAGAAATGTGGATTAAGTTGTTACCTAAATTCTTGAATACGAAAATTTTTATAATATTTAGTTATTATTATTCAAAGTCCTACAAATTGTAATAATTTATAGTCACAGCCTTGAGGTGTTGCTTCAATGTTTTAATGATATTATAACATATAAGAAATTAATAAAACTATTTAATACGTTATAATTTATATAATACGAGTAGGAGGTGTCTAGTGATATATATTTTAAGTGTAGGTGAAATAACAATGTCCTTATTTGTTTTTGATCACGAAAAATGAACGTATTATGGTTTATTTTTATTATTATTATTTTTTTTTTATACCTATTGCTTTATAAATTATAAGTATAAAAAAATTTGGCCCACACACATGTAGAAATTAATTTACTATATCAGTGGCAAAAAATAAGTAAATAATAGTGAATAGATCATTTAATTATAATTATTTCATTGTACAGTTAGATAATATTTTTATCATATAATGATCAACACCCAATAACTTACGTATAATAATAATTTTTTTAAATACGGTAGAATGATTTGTTGTAAGTAGTTATTACATATATTATAAAATTTAATTTAGATAGTATTATTAATTGTTTAAAAAAGTTGACTAGAATTCAGTAAATTATTGTTAGATCGAATAACTAAATGTATATATGTTAATGTATAAAGTTTATGTGAGATAACAAAAAATAATAAATAAATCAGCAGATCAGGAAGCGTTTGAAAGTAATTTTAAGAAGATAGTTATTTTAATACTCGCCATCTGAATTTGATAACTATAATTTTAATAATTTTAATAAATAGCTTTATTTTATTATTTAAAAGATAGGTGTGTGTGTGTAAGTTTATTCCACTAATGTATATTATTTTATGTTTGGTATAATTATATGAGTAGATGTATCTAAATTAATTTACCTCGTTCTCATTAAAATGTATCATTAATATGTAAACGTAGAGTATTTGAGGAGATGTCTTTACTTTACGGGGTTTAGTTTGATCCTAAGCTTAATTTCGATGTATGTTTATACTACACAATTTATTTTATATATTTACTTGATAAACTAATTACGTATTGAGAAACACTTCTCTACTGTGTTCATTTTATATAACTGAAATTATTTGACCATTGTTTATGTTACTTAGCTTATATGATTTTTATCATAAATCACCTTGAATTCTGAATTTGTGACTGACATGCGTTATTTTCAGATAATAATTGTCAACTGAATGTAATTCAAGTTATTAGATACTAATACTAAAGGCACCCGAAAATTGGTTACAATTAATTTTTTTTCAAAAAGGTAAATTATTATTGGTCCACTATTAAATTTTAAAATTCAGAAAAATAAAATTTAATATAATAAGTCATGATAAATTGCTACAATATCTCACATTAGACACACACTCACATTGCAGTGCACATGAAACTTTACTTGAAGTGACCGCGTACCTTAACAAAAAGTAGCCCGATATTAAACGATATAGAATTTGTAAGGGTTGCCATCAAATTAAATGGATAAAAATAGCCAAAAGTGTAATTTCTAAAGATTATAAAATATCTTTATCATTTAGTTAATTGCAACTATGGTGATCTACATTTAATATATGTGGTTCGATAATATACGAATATAGTGAACATTATATAATTAACTATTAACATTATATTTTTTAATGTCGGAGAGAGGAAAAACAATTATTAACTTTTAATAACAAGAGTCTTTTGCTCACAAGAATCAATGTAGCAAAACTTGTTGGCGATGTGCCTAGAAAACATGTCTAAAAAAAATTTATACAATTTCAACTATGTATTTTACAAGCCGTTATGTACATCAAAACTATTGATTTCTGTTATAAAGTTGTCACTATTTTTTAATTAACAGATGAATCAAACTTAAAACATAATCATGATGAAGAAACAAAACAAATTGTGCGTCAAGTTACAAAGATTACCACGAAAAAAAAAGATTATCACAAATTGTTATATTATAAATTAAGAACTCCACATTAGTAGATACTGGTTTACTTTTATTAAATGATAAAAACCAATAAAATTACTCGATAATGTATATTGATCTCGCTGAAAAATTATAACTAAATTGCCAAAAAATATTAATGAAGTATATGGTTGTTTAAAAACAATTGATTTAATTATTAATACAAAAAATAGGAAAATTTTTTATTAATAAATAATAGAATTGACCATATTATTATTTTTTTCACTATTACAAATTTAAATTTCCCATGTTCGTTAGAATCTATTTATATTGATGGAACTTTTGAATACTGTGCAAAGCATTTTTACCAATTATTTACTATTCATGGTTATAAAGATAATTCATATGTTTCTTTAGTATTTTGTATACTTAAATACAAACAAAAACATTCTCATACAAAAAAATTAAAGCCAACTATTATTATTCTTTATTGTTCTGATCATAGTTTACTCTATAGGTCAACATAAGTCATTGTAGATTTTGAACAAGGAATTAAACATACATGAGCTGATATGAAAAATTGTAGGATTATGTTGATTTCACCTTGCGCAATCGTTGTGGCAAAAAATTCAGGCATCAGGCTTAGACTTAAGTAAAGAATATATAATAGATGAAACTTTTGAAATAGATAAATGGCTAGGAAATATATTTGGAATGCCGTTTTTAAATTCAAAATAAATGGGTAATTGCTTTGTAATGGATTTTATAAGTGAGATACTACAACAGAATAATAATTCAATAACATTTTCTAATTATATTTTTAAAACTTATATTTGCAACAATGCTATTTTTCCTTCTTTTATGGTTCTTAATCTATAAATCGATCTACAAATGTCGTCATGTCTTTTGATTCGCATTTCAAAAATAATTTCTAATGTCATACCCAAATATTCATAATTTTTTAAATATTTTGTTGAGGGTTCAATCGGAAGCTTATAATAAAATTATTAAAAGCGTAAGAATATTAAAGATTAATAATTATTATTTGACTAATTTTATAGATCTTGTTCTATATTAAATCTGTGAAATTTGTATGACATTATTTAAAATAATAATTTAATTTTTATGTATTAGAAAAAAAATAATAAGTAAATAACTTAATGTATTTTTTTATTAGTGTGTTTTACCTTATACATTTATAGTTCAATTTTCAGGTACACTTAAAAAATATAAATTTAATTTGTAGCCCAGTCTCTGGGAAGTAAAAGATAAACAAATATTTTATACGAAGTATAAATATACCTTTATACTATAGATAAAATATGGCCCAATTAAAGACTCTAATTATATGACAAATATTTGTAAATTAATATTATTAACTTTTAAAAAATCCTGCACTTGTCATTTGTAACTTGTGGCATTGTTTCCAGAAAATCGAATACAACTAACTTTGGTCCCATTCCCATAATAATTAGCTATGCTGTGTTTTTTTTTTTTTTTTTAATATAATTTGGAAATATCTTGTGATACAAGTTCATACCTAACCGCATATAACAGTATAAAGAATTTTACAATTAGATGTTCTGATAAATTATTTTTCAAATTTAATAATATGCATGTGTAATAGTATAGTTCTTACATTTAACAAAGTCGTTACTAAAAATAGTATTCAAACATGATTAATTTGCGTAAACATAACCACAGATGGAGTAAATGAAAGTATTAAAACTACCGGATATATTTAAAATAGATAATAAAATATTTAATAATTCTTCTATTATCTATGATGTTTACCTTTGCTAAATATTTTATTTAATTAAACTTGACCACTAATCACATATTTTTAATGTATTTTATATATACTGTTATACTAACAATGGTGATTATTTTATATTGAAAATCATGCGTAAATAAATCATTGTTACCTTCTAACCAATTATTTAGTAGAAATAACTTTTAATACTATTATATCGATACTAAATTATTAAATTAAACTTCTATTATAAAATGATAAATTAAGTATTTTTTATATGGATTTACGATTGTAAATGAAACGTATAAGACTAAATGGATAGTAAAAATAAATTAGTCAATAAAAATTATAATTAGCAAACATAAACGATAATAAAATTACAGAAACTACAGAGATTAGAATATATTGTTCACAAATTTTAGACAAAGTATACTGTGTCTACTAGACACTGTCTAGAAATAATTTGAAAATTTTGAGAAAATTTATTGGAAATAACGGAGTTGTTAATCAACGATAATTTTTAGATTTCTCAAAATGTTTTCGCATTACCTCAATACCTGGATTTTCTTCTTTGCTTTTAACATAACACTACTCTAATAAATAAAATATTATATACACAATATCATAAGTTCTGTTCAATTTGTGTCAGTGCCATTTGGTTAAGTGTCGTGCTACTTACAACAAAATTCGAAATGGGCAAATAGGTAGTGACTTAAACCGTTTGTGCTATCTTTCTCTCCAATATTTCGCAGTGTCCGGATTTGTGTATAATACATAATACTTAACGCTCGATTTTGTGTATCGCTTTTGTTTGTTCGCAAAAAAACCAAAAAATTAGTTAGGTATATATGTAACCTACCAGGCATTGCACTATTGCACACAGATTTGTAATTTATTGAGTTATCCCTACTAGTAAGTGCGCGTGCGTTATAGTGTGGGTACATGACGTGTCAAGGCAATAATTTTTGATAGCAGTGTCGTATTATAAGTACGCTGGAGTCCTTAAGACGAATACAATGTATAATGTGTATAATAGATACACAATGTTATAGGTATAATATTATATTATATTACTTATATTATGTATAATACATGTGATAATCTAAGAGGCGTCATGCGTATTTTGACGTCAATGAAATTCGAATCGCGTATACATATTTTATACTCGATGAAAGTTAACTAATGACATAATGTATTAAATAGCTATTAAATTGGAAAACATTATTTATCAAAACTGTTCATTAGCGATTGCGAAGAATATACTATGACAAAGTTATTATGGTCATTACTTATTATAATTATTTATATAAACTCATGGGACTGAATTTTAAGAATTTAAAATCATCTATGTTCGTATAAAAACGTTGTGCGTACTTTATTCGACACAAATGTATGATTCTATTAATCGGACTAAATGTAGTTAAAATTAAATTCGATAAAAGTACGCCTGGAAAGTGCCAGGCCGTTCTATGGATTAGATACTGTGCGATAGGTTTCTTAGTGTGCATTACGCACATTCGTAACATAAATTCGGTAATCAAGTTGAGGGAATTATTTAATAAAGGAAATTTGTTGTTATCCTCTTTAAAGATTTTGAGTTATTATAGTTGAAGTTAAAATTTGAGGTTTTTTATTGAACACTTTTCAAAAAAAAAAAAAAATAAATTAAATTTTAATGTGGTACTTTTTAAGACTGTAGAAAATGAAACACAGATAAAAACTTATTATTGGTTTATGGGTGTTTTTAAGGGCCAACAATTTAGCACTTGCCAATGGATTAATATTATGTAGTTGTCTATAGGTATATATAAATAATGGTGGCTATATAGCTATAGAAAACATACAGCAACATTCGTTCGGCAATTGAAACACGAAATTTAATCATTTGTAAAAATCTAAAAGGTATTGAATAATAATTTATTGTGTTATAATGTGAACTTCATTGTGTATACCATATATATGTATATCTTACACAAAGACCAAAATACAGTGGGAATCACAATATGAAAAATATTTATGTTTAATTCATAAAAAGTATGTCGATTGTGTAAAAACGATTATAATATAAATAGTAATTTTTTCTTTGTAGCTTTTGAACACACAATAATATTCTCAACATTGAACATATGCATGCATACTCATCGTATGCTGTAGTGAAATAAATTGTTATTAATTATATTTTTAAATTATGGTAAAAAAAAGATTTTTAACCTTTGTATAATATAATTGCATATTGTTATAAATAACAAGTATTTGTCAATCGAGAAAAATATTTTCCTTCGTTGTAAATCGTGACAATTATAGGCAAAGGATTCAAACGTTTCATTTTTGTTTTTTCAGACCAATAGGTAGGTACGCGTTTCGATAAGTTCTTATTAAATAATATACAACTACTAATATTGTTTTATATATTATACGATATAATAATAATGTACAATTATATAAACACAATACGTCTTGTTGCAATCACGTGACCACATATGGTCTCGTGTACAATTCATATAACGCGTGAATGTATATTATTACATTATAATGTAGGTATTAGGTACTTTATATGTTTAATGCGTACAAAATTACGCACGCAAGCACATTACAAAAATTAATGAATACAAATGATGTAGAGATGCACATTAATTCCGGTATTATAGTAACTTACCTATAATAAACTATGCTTAACTGCTTGTGGTTTATTTTATATCAATTTATAGAAATATATATATATATATATATATATATATACATGATATTTATAGACGCGTATTGACTATAAATTATAGAACGATTAAAAACACACATTTATACGTATTTGTACAAAGGGTTTTAGAATTCATACAGTACCCCTTAAAAAAGATAAAGAAAAATGCTATGTCAATTAGGATTTAATTTTTTTATAGGTTTTAGGGTTGCTGTGAATACTTTGAAAATTGTTATCAAAATACAATTTATATTTATTTATTATAATTTCCAAATTAATGGCTGATTTTTATTGAACATTTGGATGCTGTAAGTTTATGACATATTATGTTTTAAATACTATATTTTATTTTTGATAGAATTTATTTTTCAGTTCTCTATCACCATCTGGAACACATCAGAACACATACATATATTATATATATTTAATAGCATTTGTATATATATATATATATAAAAAAAAAAAAAACAATAAAAATGGTGTTGCTCAATTGCAATTATAGGGTTGGTCATCTTTTATAATATTGTTATATACTGACAAATGTTATTTGATTGCATATTATTTAATATGATAATTTAATTTAGCAAATTAAGTTTTTATCCTAATTGTCTTCATTTGGAAAATATAGTATTTATTTTATACATACTTGTGCTATTTCCTATTATAATACTATCTTTCTATTAATATTTAATTACTACATGATTGGTATTCTATCAATAATATAAAAATATCTAAAAATATGCAGTTCTAATAGTCACTTAATAATTTATGACTCGTACAAAACATACCTAATTACAATAAAAACTTGTATAAAATGACTTTAATAAATTAAATCCAATAATTCCTATTCCCTATCTGTATTCATATATTTTACCTAATAGTAGCTCAAATACGTAGCTTATCTATTCCTATGGTTCTATAGGTAATTAATATTTATTATTTTATCATTATAGTTTGACTCAAATAGTCAAACAATTTATAATTATAATTGTATTTTCAAGTGCGTAAATAGTATATGTATAATATACATTTACATTGTTATATTAACAATATTTTGTTTTGCTCATGTTCGCAGTGTATAGAAATTATTCAAATTCATAGGCAGCAGCTCTTTTTAGGCAGAATAAGAATACTGTAAGATGGCTTTAATTGCAAGTATCTATTAATAAAACTAATTAAATATATTTTATTTTAAATATAATATTGTAATAATAGGCAATTACAGGGCATTTTAATTATTATCGAGATGGTTGGTTATGATCCGTAATTAATCTATTTATAATTATTTGTGATTTTATTTATTACAATTTACAGTATTTTTATATATCAATATATACCAAAAATACAATTATTGCCATTCTTAATAGATCACAAGAGTAGGTACATACAATGAATTACATAAACACGGCATATGTTTTGCATATACGAATACATTTTATTGGTACCCTTACACATACATTTTGATATTCACCTTAGTAACTTATTAGTATTAGCCTAGCAATCTCAAATACTACTACTGATTAAGTTGCTTTAAGTTTAAACCTATTAAACTAAATACATTGTAATTATAGGATAAATAATAAATTTAGTTCAGTTCTGGACATTAAAATATACTCTGTCTCATAAAACTATATTAGAGTAACCTTAAGGGTTAGGCGAAGGGCTTCTGCGCACGGCGGTTGCAATAATATTGGTTTTATATAAAGCAGAGTGTTTATTAATTTATTATAATAATATTAATATTATTATTGTCTTTAAGTATATCAGAATATCGAGTCAAATTAGTGACCTAAAAAGAACAAAGTGATATTGTTTTGCAAGTTAAACATTTGGATTTGGGAAATAAAATTGCTGTAAATCTTAAAAAATAAAAGTCTAATAGATTATTAAGTGTACAATTCTATAAAATATATGTTTAAGCATCTGATGAATATTTTAGTTTTGTTTGCTAATCGGAAATATTATTGTGTAATTTATATTTAAGTTTAATTAATTAATTTTAATTACGGTCGTACATGGAACGTGTTTTAAATTTAGACGGGCATAAACATAATACATTGAACAACGTGTGCATAGTGCATACAGAGATGCTATGCGTTTAACTAAATTTTTATATCTATAATTAATAAATTAATATACATCATACAATATAGTTATAAAGGCAAATATGGATTTTTTTTTATACCTTTAACTATCGCCGTGATGGAATTACATTATTCGATTGACTGCGTGTTAAAGTTAAATATTCGAAGCGTATAGACTTCATATAACGTACACGACATGTCGTATTATGTATTTAATATGCGTACAAAGTGTGATTTCAAGTATAATATCATGAAAATATAACATTATTAGCCAGCTATGAATATAACGACAAATTATAAAATCATTATAATATTTTATTATATCCCTGAGAGCAGTAACAAATCTATTTATTTTTTTTATTTTTCACAGTTATCAAATTCTGATATCTTGTAATACACAATTATCTAAGATTCTAGAAGATTCTATATGGCTAGAAATTGAAATAATTGATCAACATTTTCTACTATTGTTGTTCAATATATAATTGGAGGTGGAAGAAAAAAGAAGAACTATAAATATATTATATACCTATTATATTGTACATAGTACCTACAAGTTACAACATAATTGGTAGCATGACTAAATATTAATTTAGTGAATTTGGTCTAAAATAGTTCTTGTATATTACTATTATGTAATTTTTTTACTGTGTTCTGATCTTTTAGCCATTTTTCAATTAATTTATATTAAAATAAATAATAAAATTATATTTCATAACTAACAATTGTTTTATAAGTTTTTAACCTGTGTTAAATTTCCAATAATTTAAGGTACTAAAATGTTCTATACGGTATAATACTGGTATAATACAGTATTATACAAAACAACGAAATAAAAAAAAAAAAATGCCATATTTTAACATCACTACATAGGCATAGGCGTAACTAAAATATTTTAAATTAAGATTTAAGACTTTATATTTTTTAACTCAAAAAAAAAAAAAAAAAAATAGTAAATGAGGAAAATTATTTTCACATTTTGAAAATAATAAATATTGTTTGTGTTATTTAATATATTTATGTTTAAACAATTTCACTCAAAATAAATTTGAAAAAACTTCAAATAATAGCTTAAAAAGTGACGAATATAGCTTATGTATATAAACTTTGCATTTAAAACTACTGCTATGGTATGGTTTATTCTTTATTACTAATATACTAATATATTATTATTGTTCCTCATTATTTTTATATTTTTGTACCTATATTATTTAATATTTTCAATGCGTAAATGCATAATATCTAAACTCGCACGCAACATTGACTGAATTATCGATTGTAATATAAACTAAAATAATAATACAATATGCTTCTTCTTTGATATGATAAATATATTTTATTGTTAATTATTTTCGAAAATTCATTAAAACATTTTTCATCATAGAATTTTTTTATGTACAGTTGATTCAATAAATATTCTTTTTTACAAAATATTTTTTTATACATTATTGAACGACATGTACACATATTTTGACGTTTTTATTTAAAAACAAACAATTCAAAATTTACACATTTGACATTACTATTATAGATTTATAGTTTAATAGTCAAAGATATATAGAAACACACATTATACTTTATATTATAGTATATGCATGCTATTTCATCAAAATTTTACTAATTATGAAACATTTTAATTAAAAAAAAAATTAATTATATTTCATATTATATTGTATTAATATATATAATATAGTGTACGTAGTATGAAGTAACTGACTGAGAAAATTTAGTCTTTAGTTCTCCGATACAATATTGATCGCATAACTAATTCTACTTCATATACGTATAGACTAGGAACTAATTTTCACAATTAGCTATTTTATTCTACTATATAGACATATAGTGTACATTATTTTAGATTATTTCATTATGTGGAAAATTTTTGAGAAAAGAATATTTTGATAAGGGACGTATAACATAGCTCTCTTTGAAGAAAAACAACGCAAATAATTTATTTGGGTCACTGTTTTTTTTATTATCCATTTTAAAGAAATGCACCGTGCACATTGCATAATTTAAAAATTCCACCCCCAACAAATAAAAAAAAAAATAGGATAGCTGCTTGTTAATATTTTACATAAATGTTGTTACAAATCGTATACCTAATTTATTAAATGGTTGTATTTCCCAATTGTTTATCTACGCTTAATTATAATTAAAAATAAATATATTGAAAAATATTGTGAGTAAAGTTAATCTATTTAACTATATAAACATATAATATCTGTTGTTACATATACATGTTTCCATCGATCGTTTCGGACTTCCCGAGTACTGACAAAATTAATATTGGCTTACCATTGTAATTTTTGTTGTACACGTTGTATACTTATTATAAACTACGAGCTTGTAAAACGTGTAAACCAGGATCAGGTTGGCCAGATATCCAGATGTTCTAGTATGCTTTTATAGAGCGTTGAGCGGCGAGAAAGTTTAATATACCTAAGCTAATTGTGCGGGGACCGTTGAATATTAGACTCTTTTCTACCAAAAATCCTGTTCCTTGATTTATGCATTACTCTTTTTTGCCAAAAAAACCGAAAAAAATACGATTCACATTTCCAATAAATATTATTTGGAAACCATGTATGGACGTAATATGCAGGTTATGTGTGCACAATAAGATAATAAAATGTTCTAATTATTCTATGATTGCATATCATATATTATCCGTTAAGCTAAAATATTTTAAAATTGTATAAGAAATAATTACAAAGCATAATAATAAATAGGTAAGTCAAATAATATAATTAAGTTATAACTTTTAAAAAATCATAGTCTATAAAAGCTTAATAGTTGAATCTCACTTAATATTATTTTTTTATGTATTTAATAAACATATATTATATTGGGTTATTTGCCATACATTTGCATACCATGACAATGTATGCGTGTGAAATGTGGGCTACTACAAAAGGAGAAAAGAAAAAACTTTTGAGTTTTGAGAGGAACATTTTGAGGGAAATGTATAGGTTAATGTATAATTGATAATTGATTTTGAAGAAGGAAGAATGAAGAGTTACAAGTCTCGATAATAAATCAAATATCTACCAGGTAATTCATTTATAGTAAGAAATTTGAATAGGTAGTTCATATGTGGCCTCATAAAGAAGTTTATGATGGAGAACCTAATCGGAAAGAGATCCTTAGAGAGACCGTGTCAAAGGTAGGTTGATTTAGTGAAGAGAGACCTGTCTATAATAGATCACATTTTTAGTATCGATATGAAAACGGGTATAGATCAGTGGAAAGATATAATAAAAGTAGCAAATGACTTTAATGGTATTTTTTAACAAGCCAGAAGAAGAAGTATTTGGCAATTATTTCAATGGAGTTTATACTTCCGTTATTGATGATCATTGCTGTATACTATTGTACGGTTTTCGAAATAATTAGCAAAATATTTCAAAGTTTCATTAAATTTAACATGTTACATTACTATTTACCATATTATAGGGACAATAATATTATAAACAACTGCATTACTATTAAAGATTAAAATAATTGATTTCAAAACGGAAATGGTAACCGTAAATAATTTTTAATTTTTGATAAAAATGATAGAAAGTGGCAGAAACTATTAACATTCGACAATATTATTATTAGATTTATTTAAAATGGCTACCAAACAGTTTTAATTTATATCTATTGAACTAATAACGATGAAGAAGTTCATAATAGAACCGTACAGTTTATGATATATACAGTCGTCACTCGTTAATTCGAACCACGATAATTCGAAAAACTCCATAAATCGAACTAAACGCTAAGTCCCCTGAGAAAACCTTTATAATTAGAAGAAAATGCATGTATTCCGGTCCCCTCGATAATTCGAAATGTCTGACGGTGGGACACATTCTACAATTTGAATTTTTATTCCATAAACCTCTATAATTCGAATTTCCTTAAACGCGATTATAGGTAAGTTCATATGCATGTACAATGTACATACATATGAAGATAACGTACAATATATTTGACATAATCGTAATGAAACTTACAAGTTATAACATTGGTGGTTTAATATTATCGTAGTTGATAAACGTTATCGTACCTTACCTACCTAATCTAAACTTTTGTCAGGATTACGTTGATTTTTTGAGTAATCTGAAATGAACGAAAAAAGATGCGATACAATTTTCAATGCTATCAATAAGTTAGACAACGCTATGAACCAAATTGTGGCCACTGGCCTGCAATTTATCACAAAAAAAAATAACAGATTTCTTTAATATGTAAAATATAATAAATAAATATAAATTAATAATTATAAAATATAATAATATGTATGTATGTATGTATATTTTGTATAATAAATAGATGTCAAAATAAATGTAATATGTACATACATACAATAATTTTTCACCTCTCTTTAATTCGAAAACCTCTATAAATCAAATTTTTAACTTGGTCCCCTGAATTTCGAATTATCCAGTGACTACTGTATATATATATATATATATATATATATATAGTAGTTAGTAAGTAATAAGTTTGTATATGTATCATAAATTAATTAACTATATATCCACCATCTAAGTTTTAATTAAGTTGTAATAAATGCAAAGTATTATGTCACTATAGAAATATCTGAGAAAAACTTCTATTGTGCTCTAATAAATTCAGCAACTTTTATTTTATACTAGATAACATAATAATAACACATTAAGAAATGTCGATAATTATTATTATTCAATGAATTTTGTTGTAAAATTATGAACATTTTTATGATATATATATATATTTATGGCATGCTGTAAAATATGTGCATTTGCTAAATATAGTTCAAAATCAAAATAAATTATAAACCCTTGAAAAACTATTTAAAACTTTGAAAACAATATTGTTTAATTAAAAAATAAAGTTTTAGCATTACTTATAATAATATACATAATATAATATTAAGCAAATTAAAAAAAAAAAAATTTATCTTTATTATATCTCCTGCAAATGATGCAATTAATTAAAATGACTTTAAAATATTTTTTTTTTTACTCTAGATGTGTACTGTAGTTGGCGTCCAATAGATACTAAAGAATATTACCTTAATCCACATGGTTTTTAAGATGTATACATAGCCTATATATTATATATACTTCATATATTTTATTTACCGTCTGATAGTAACTAAAATGTCTTATGATTAAAAGTTGAAACAAATTG
The DNA here is from genome assembly GCF_002803265.2 of Melanaphis sacchari. NCBI lineage: Eukaryota > Metazoa > Arthropoda > Insecta > Hemiptera > Aphididae > Melanaphis > Melanaphis sacchari. Next base: position 13,323,492 of record NW_020270366.1, read on the forward strand.
TTAATTTATATGAACTCAATTTTAAATGATTAAATATAATTAAAAACATAACACCATGTTGTTTTAAAAATATGAAAATAATTAGTACCGAAGGACGAAGTGATAGGTAGGTTAAGTAAGTACGTAACAATCAGAAGGTCAGAAATATACTATAATTAACCTTAAATTGAAAAAAGTTATGGTATAACATAATATTATAAGATAATTAAAATAGGAAATAATTATTATAATAGTTTACTCATTATAAATCAAAAAAGAATCTTAATTAAGAATCTTAATTTAATTTAACGGTAAGAATAAATAAATAAATTTAGTTATAGTTTATGTTTTAGTATTATGACCATTGATTTTATATTATAAATATTATAGGTGATATAAAATCTATGATATGGCCTGCAAATGCTTTAATAGTACAAAGGTAATTATTTTCCTACCTGCGTCACAATAGTATAGCTATATTATAGGTACTACATGGTATAAAGTATATAATAAATATATATTATTACATTTCAAACTTGGGGTAAATTATATAGATAGTCCATTAGTATTTTTTAATTTTTAACCTGTACTAATTTAATAAAATATGACACTATACATAGTATAAACTATTAAGTTGAATTAAAAAATAAAATAATATATTAAATAATCTAGTTAAATCATTAACGGTTAAATGAAAAAGACATTAGAAAAAACTATTTTCTACTTTAGATACAACTCATATAGCAGTGAAATAAATATAACAGAATATATTGTGTAGGTATAATAATTTAATGTACAAACGATTCCGTAATTCGAAATCTATTATAAATTACAATAAACTCAATAGTTTTTTGAATAGACATTATGACATCAAAATAATATGCTGTTTTCATGTAAACATTAAATATTTAAATATGATTAATCACTTATATGTCAATTATTAGTATTTGTATTTAAGAGGTTATAAAGAAAAAGTTTTGAATGCTATTATCAATAATTTTATTCTTTGTAATTCCATTTCAATAAATATCATGACAATAGTAAAAATATACTGGGTGATTTTCATATTTAATATTTAATAGTTCGACAGCAAACTTCACTTTTATCTCGTATTTTATTTACACATAACATTATACTACATACATAAAAATATAAATAAACTTTCGAAAATATAACTATATCGAGAGATAATATGCTTATTGGTATAACAAATTATTGCTTTCATTTTTTATTATCATGAACATATTATTATTATTATTATTTAGTTCGTATTATAATAACTACTAATTATTATTAGTGCAAAGTGTGAATCATTGAAATCTGTAAGTAATTCAATAATTTTACCATTTATCTATACTTTAAGTATTCTACTAACGTACGTAAAGTGAAGTACTAATATGTACCTATATATATATATATAAAATACCTATAATTCAGCGTTATGAAACACATGAATAAAGACAAATAATAAATAATTACATTATTTATTTTTTTTCGAAGAGAAGTATAATAATAATGAATGACTATTCGTAACATTTAAAATACTCCAGCGCAATACTTGTTATAACTTATAATATGTTGTATTTAAAGTACTTTTAATACAGATTTTTTGTGAATATAACAAATGATGTAGGTAGCACGAGAATAAAAAAGTTGTGTGAGAACAAAAAAAAAAAAAAAATAAACATCTGTTTGACAAGTGGAATAATATGATTTGTATGATTAATAATTTAAGCTGAGAATGGTTTGGGTCTCAGGTCTAATAATAAGCAAGGCATATCACATACATACATGTATTTTTAAAACGTTTACCATCTAATATTATTGTAATTAAAAACGAACTTTCGAACAATTTAATACTAGCTACTTATTTTACAAAGAACTTCATTCTCGTTCACGACATTCGTTTACCGATGATTGCTGTTATAGCTTTGATATTCATAACATGTACACACCGAGAATACCTAATATGAATCATAATTTATATTATTATATCTTCTATAATGCACATAACATATAATCACAATTTTATATCCCCATATTGGACATAAATACATAATAATATATTTGGCACCTAAATATTTCATGTGTGATCTACCCATAATTGTTTGCTGCTCCGTTTGATTCACTGCAAAATATATGCGATACACTGCGAAAAAAACCAAAGAAAAAATAAATTTGAACTAACCTTCAATTTTCTGAATATTTCCTGTAGGCTTGTCTCTTAAGAAACAAATCATCCATATTTAAACTACGTGTATACATTCTATATGTGTCTCAGTGGGTGAGTGTTTTTAAAAATCAAGTTAATACTCAAATACATTGTACTCATTGTAGGTATACATATTTAACATTCCAAACCTAATAATTTTGATGCTATGAATCTATTTTTTATTATAAATTACAGTACAGTGACATTGGGATGTTGTTTGAGTTCAACGAACTAATATGATAAACTATAAATAAGTATAATAAACTTATACACGTATAAGCAGAAAGGTATACATTTTTAATATAATATGTACATTGTACGCAGTGCCATTACAAAATGCAATTCGAACGAGGAAATACTCAAGGGCGATATATTTCCTCAATAAGAAGTCTCCGTATAGTAAATAGTAATAATACATATTCTGTTATGCGTAATAGTCATAGTATAATATATATTTACATAAATAGAACTAATAATAATATGATTGTCAAAAAATTATATTTTCATAGCGTATTGACTCGAAAAATGCATTATATTATTATTTGTTTTTCATTTACTTATTGGGTATTGCAACAATTGCTTACAATTGCTTACAATAGCTTTTTTTTATCATACACGTTCAATTAATATGATAAGGTATGTGAATTAAACAAAGGATAATCCCCGCGGTTCATGAAGAAAAGGTAAATTCACAATAAAACTGCAATATAATCCTCTTACAGAACTGAATAAAAATTTAAAAGTATGTTAGACAGAAATAGAAAATTATTGCTTCAATCCACTTAAATTTTCTTGAAACACACAAAATATTTCCAATGAATAATTTATTGCGTAGACTGATGTTACAATGTTTATTTAAACAAACTAACTAACTAACTATACCAACTTTTTTTTCATATTAACTATTAAATATTTATACTAATATAATTTTTTATTATGTGTTTAAAATTATTGTTATGTATTAACTGTTTATTAACTTTTATAGATACGCCAAATTATCTAAAAAAATAAATAATAATATTAAAAAGTATAAATGTGTATAATAAAAATTTAATTTTCTCCTCCCCCTGACCATTAAAATTCCGCACTTATATAATACCATATACGTTATCATTGAATAAATGACTTAATGCGGCTTTCAAATACTTTCAAGCTCTAAATTTTGTATATCTACTAATTTTTACACATCTGTTGTTAATAAATTTTACTATGATCGTCATTTATGTATATACAATATCCATCTGATTATCGATCTAAACAATACGATATTATATACACACAGAGCCTAGAGTTTGGCAATACTGGCCCAGGTCAGGAAGCACGAAGACCAAAATAAAATATACCTATGTTATTATTAATATTAATAATGTAAATTTTATTCAGAATCTGTGCAAAATAGTTAAACTGTTTATTAGTATAAGACAATTTTAGAGTATTTAAGATAGATTACCATTCAAAAATACACAATATAGGAATATATTTAGTATGAATATACTCCAAAACACTTATGACATAAAATATAATATGATATTATAATATTATGCCGAGTGAATAGTGATAGTAATAATTTTGAAAATTGATTTGCATTATTATTACTAAATATAAAGATACATGTTAAAATTAAAATCTGCATTCAAAATTCAACTCAATCAATAACATAATAAGTTATAAATTATAATTAATTATTATTGGTAGATAGATAATATTCATATTTTAATATTCAATCATTTAAATTATTTTATAAATTCGTGAAAGAAAGTTCTAGAAGAAATACTTCGGTGAGTTGTATTTAAATAATGTAAAAATAATAATTTGTTAACACGTTAAAAAATAAAAAATAGATTTAACATTCAAAGTTCAATATATTATTTGAAATCAAGTAAAAAATGTGTATGTGGGGGGTAAAAATGTAGAATAACACAAACATGTTAAATGGCCAGAAGGCAGAAGCGCTGATTGATTTCGCTACGGCTCTGTTTATACATGGCTATTTGAGTACACTCGGACAACCGTCTTCCTTTTTCAGCTCTTAACTCATTGGATAGTTGGGACTTTTTAAGAGGCATACACACAATTTAAGAATCATATTGGTTTTGATAGTCTACTAATGCTACTAAAAAAATATATATTTATATTTAGTACATTCGATACTCTTACTTTTGAGCGTGCAGTAGTTCAGACAGCTGCATATATTTAGTAAACTGAAATTTATTGATAAAATATCGCGAAACCAATATATTGAAAATTTGAAAAGAAATAATACCGCCGTAAATATATTTATTTCGTTTAATAAATATTTCCATTAATTAATATGCATTTTTATTATTTATTTGTTTATTTTTTTGATACTTAAATCAATTTTATTATATTATACATATTTTTATCATTTTTATCAATTCTACTGTATATTTTTTTAACAATATTATATACTTTGAAATATAAAATTATTTATAACAATGTATTATAAAATATCAATCAATAATCAATATTATTTATTTCTAATTAAATTACTGCTATAACTGACGATATATATGCTGGCGATATTTATTGTATGCGATGTATCTATTGGTTTCGCGAAATTTCAGTTGCGATATTTTACTGGCGATATTTTGTCAGTGATTCAAATTTATATACAAGAAATACCTTGCTTTGTTAACGTAGAATATGCAGACGTCTGGAATATTACACAAACCACTATATCGTTGACCACTGATCGTATTAAAATTAAAATAAAAAACTATGCTTAACAGTGATAAACTTTTGAAATGAATTGATACTTATAACGCTTACACTTTATATTATACCGATACAAACTTATATCAGACAAATAAATCATATAATATTTAGAGCTGATTTAAAATAACGAACCAATATAAAAACGTACAATCAAATTAAATATGCATTTTAAAATTTAATTGTAAACTGTAATGTAATGATTGTCTAAGAAAATTGTTTAACAATGTAAGGAAGAATTACAGTAATAGCTTTCTGATTGAATAGCATATATATTATGCATGATGCATATTACGGGCTATATAAATAATAACATTTAATTTATAGTAAAAATAAAAATAATATTAGTTTGTAAAAAAAAAAAAAAATTATGGCTCACAATTTCATATTGGCCAGACAGGTCCACATTGATCGAGCAATGTGTACATTGTCCGTAACATATATATTAAAGTATACAAATATACAACAGTTACACTTTGTACATCTGATATATTATATGTCTATTGTCCATTGTCCGGAAATATTCTTATTTCTAACAAATGATTTTCAAAAAAAAAAAAAATAAAATAATATGAATTATGCACTCAATGATCACATTAAATGGATAAACATTTTATTAAAAGATAATATATCCACACGACTACAACACTAATAACATTTAAATATTATATACCTACTGATAAACGTGAACAAAAAGAGATTTGAAATTTCGATTTGTATTGCCGGTAGAATATTATCATAAATTATTATTAATTATTATAGGTGTACCTAAATTTTTATATGATAAAATGTGATCAAATTTTTTTACAATAAAAGTAAAACTGAATACTTACTACAATATTTTTATTTTTTTTTTCAAATAATTTAGAGCGTATTTTTTATTTTTTGTGTGTAAGTATAGAAATAAAACTTCGATACGATTTTTATTGCTTAATATTTTTATAACTATTATAATATTTGTATAATACTAGCTAACTCGATCACGTGTTTATGTGGGTGTTATAATCCGTTGAAGTAATGCTATACTAAACTATTTTCAAAGTTTTTAATTAATAACATGAAAAATTAATTTTATAAATTACGTAGTTAACGTTAATTTTTAGCTATTTTATAAAAATTTATATTTATAATGTCATCTATGTATCTTCTGCCGTCACCCGTTATCAGTTGTTGCCGCATAATCAAAATTATTAATTAATACATAGAATTATTATTTTAAGAGATATAAAAAAAGTATAGCATAACATGGGACGCACTATCCCAAAATCAAACTGGTTTTTTTTCTTCTATCACTCTCTCATATTATATTTCTCTTATATATCTTTAATAAAAATATGAACTATTCTATATTTTAAGGTGGATCAAATCACACACATAAGCAAAATTAAAATCAAAATGAGCGCATTACACGTAAACCCACTGTACGCTTAATTTTTAAATATAAAGATAATATTTTATTTTCTACTGTTACTAGTTTTGATTGACAACTATTAAATGAGAACATATTGTATATTTTGAATATTTATAAAACAAAATTACTTATATAATACTTTAAAATTTCTACACAGTCCAATATAAAATTAATAGGTAATTACTATCAAATATTTCTGTAAGCTACTATTATTTATTATTTGCATTATATTTTCATACTAATGCTTGGCACATTTATAAGTATTCACAGCTGACGATAGAATCATCTAATTATATTATTATATCTTTCGAATATGGAATAATAATGACTAAGCAATATTAGCCGTATTGTTTGCCCAACCAACAAAATATAATATTCATTCAAAAATACGTATACCTACTTACCGTTGACAGTCGGCACATAGATCTAGACTATACAATGATAAATTGAAGTGGCATATATGTTGTCAATGTTCTCATACACGTATTATATTTTAAATCGATTAATTTTATTAATTTTATGTGTTAAACTGTTTAAAAGAAATTCATTTCTAAAAATTTTTTTTAAATTACTGATAATTTAGTATGCCATATTAATATTGTAAATCCAATTTTAGTATCACTTCATTTGATTTATTAAAACTATCATTGTTAACTGAAAATAGATGCGTTATAATTTTAGAACACACGTTAGGTATCACTATTTAAAAATATCATTGAGCTAAATGGATATATCATTATTTTTTATGAATTGCAAAAACTTTATACGACTAGATACTGGTCAAGAGTAGCCGCTGAGATGGTGGATAATTAATTTACAGCGACCGACTTTTACGACATTGTCCTTAATTCACTCGTATACAATGATAAACTAATTGTTGACACACCATTTTCTAATTAGTTTTTATTGAATTATTCTTTATGTTAATAAGTTGTCAATCCATTATGGCTTATCATTGTTTATTGCATGCATATCATCACAACATAAAAAATAAGATATTTTAAATAAAAAAATTTGTGTTACTTATATTTTTACATGTTTATTACATTGATACTATTCACTGGAATAATATTTAGCTCAAATTTAAATGTAAAAAACTGAAAAATTTGATCTGTTATATAGTAGGTGTCGACTGTCGAGTGTACCTCATCAATGAGTAGTTCACTGTAAGACCTGTTAAATGTAATTCAATCATTAATCATTACACATGAAAATCGATTCTGGGCGTTAGGTGGAGATTATATTTGTCTATATTTCTAAAGATATTTCATTAGAATATATAAATATTTTGGTATGAGTAATTAATTTCTCAATTTGTAACATGGTAGAATGAACTAATTTTTTCATAAAAAAATATTATCATTTATTATTTAACAATTATTATAATAATACCATCACTTTTGACTGACCAACAGAATATATCGTGAGTAACCCACTTGTGAGTAAAGGTTGGGTTCATGGCTACATTGTCTGTCGTGTCTTTTTCTATGTATAGTATTCCGATTAGTCATGTATTATTATCATGGTATCATTTAATAATTGTTATTGACAGCGAATTGGATCGAGCTCAACATTTGACACTACATGAGTACCTACACGATAGATGACGTAGATATAAATCTGGCTTAACATAAAGTATGTGGATGGCGGTCACCTCAACTGCCATATAATATTATAATTAGTGATCTTGGCGAGGTTTACTTACGGATTTTTTGTATAGCATAACGATAATTTCAAATGATGGGTCGACGTTGCGGCTGTCTGTGGCCGTTGCCAGTTAACAGAATATACAATAAAAATTCGGAACGGAGCGTACTATGCACGTGATTCGGAATCGAAAATCGATTTAAAAGAACATTGTGCCATAAAAATGTAAAATAGTTTTATTATATTTCCCAAAGTATTACTTGATTTGTGATTCAAAAACAATCACTCTGTGTGTATGGATCTTAGGAAACGCGATAATGGCCGACTTCTGGGTCGGAAAACTGCTATGTTTATAGAACCCTGTGGAATGCCACCACCGCCATTGATGACACGTTATAACTACCGACAAGATTTCTGTTTCTACGCACCAGCAAACTACGCAATCACGTATAAGTATTGTGGAATATACCGGGTAATCCATTTAACGTAAGACACTTATTGCTTCAAAAACTTCGAACGCTTTTGAAAATATTTTGTTTAAATAATTTTAAGTCATAATATTTAAAAAAAATAAATATATTTTCTATTGTCATATTTTTTAATTTTCTTACTTTCTTCAATGGAAATATACATTTTTAATTCCTTATTCTAAAGCAGAATATTTTTTACACTATTTCAATTTAAAAAATTTAATTTTGGACGAATAGATTATTAGATTACTTCTAGCATTAAATGTTTCGATGATCTGAGTGGAATATTATCGCGTACAATGTTAATTTACTACTTCGCATATCTGCGTATACTTTAAACATTTATAGGTGCTTAACTATTAACTAATAAACTAATAATTTGAAATTTAATTTTTTTAGATCAAAATATTTCGAATAATATTCTGCTCCAGAATATGGAAATTAAACTGTGTATTGTCATTCAAAAGGGGTAAAAATAAAATGTTATCCTAAAAATAAAATTACTTACAATTATAAGTAAAAAAGATTTTTTCAAAAACGTTTGTGTTTTCCGAAATAATGAAAGTGTCTATTGTTAAATGGATCACCCAGTATTATTATTTTATTACATATTATTGGCACACACAAATGGCGAACGATTGACCTCCCAAATGACGCGTAGTACAACCGGCTATACGTGATTAACCGTTATCGTCTACTCTGTTGGGTCGCCTTCGACTTTTTTTTGCCCAGTTCGGTTAGCATGGACGGCAACACGTGTTGTATTATTTTACCGTGGACCGATCATCGCGTGAAAAATATTGTTCCCGCCATTTGTGCCATCGTTTGTAGAAACATCGTCAGTAACTGTATAATGTAATGAACTAACGAGATATTATAACGTGTATTTAGGTAGTTGGAATATAATGTTATATTTTGTCATGTAGTATTTAATAGATAACGTTCGGTACGATATTGTAATAAAATACTAAATTGAAATAATATGTTTAACCAAAGACGTATTTATGATAGGCAATTCCTTCGTGCGTATTTTACTGTACACAATACATATAGATATTTTGATTTAAAATTTTTATAATACTATAGCATAATTTTTATTTTAACCTGTCACTTAAAATATGGATATGATCAGAGTTTATTTTCTAATCATTAGAAATTAAAATTTCACCATATTGAATATTGCGCATTTAATTATTTCCATACTTTCTAAATTATATTATCCTAGCTATCCCCGTGCACTTTATAGTCTGTTAAAAATTTATTAGTGTTAAATTTGGTTGTCTAATGCTAACATTGCTAACACATAATAGTGTAATGCGTATAAATAAATAATATTTTTTGTTTTCAGATTTGGTGTATAGATGATATTTCCAACATACCAAGCGTTGTTTTTTTTGACTATTAACAGTAGCATTTTTTGAAAATTATTTTTTTTATTTTTTTTGTTGAACGACTCAAGTTTTATTTTCTTCTTATTCTGGATCAATGAACAAAAGAATTTTTATAACTAATACAAATTTCAAAATCAATAATATCGTTTTTCTCTCTGTGGTCTTATAATCTTCATTTAAATTATTAAACATATTTGTTTTACTCATATGTTACTACATTACGTAATTTTCGACCTACAATCGCGATATTTTATAATACTTTTAAATAAATATAGTTTTAGCTATTTTTATCCATTTCACTTGACAAAAATCTATAACGATCATTAAAACTAATAATTTTATTTGATTAAATGAAATAATATACCTTGAATTTTTAGCTTTTGATAAGACATGTGGTAATTTGAAGTATGATTTGTGTGCTGAGCAGTACACCAAATTATAAATTATTTATTATATTATTAAAATATAATTATCGAATTCAAAATAAAAAATTTAAAATATTGACCCAATCACTATTTTTACTTATTATTAATGTAAAATTTTAGTAGTTCAATTATAGGATACCCGACACGTTTTGTCAAACGAGAATAATACGAATACAGTTCACTATTATAATACCAATTACGTAACCTGGTTTGTTGAGGATTTGGAGGTCTCCCCTCCTCCTCCCTGAAAATTTATGAAAATGTATAAATGTTCTTTAAACATATTACGTAAGACATATCCTTTTATTTAAATCATAATTTATTTGAAAATTGTTTTGTTATTGATAAATAATAATTCGCACTCACGTATAAAGACATAAAAACGTATTACATCGAGAAATGAACAACACGAAGGACGTGAGGTAGTGGGCAGGTGACAACCACACGTTATAAGTAAGTAAAACTTGAATAACCACAATCATTTTCACTTGTAAATTTTAAAAATAGATTCATATGAATAATACTTTAAAATGAGTACAGGTGTGCGAAGATTTTGAATTCAGAGACGTCTCCGCGTATTGTGTTATGATATATTTTGTAATAAGTGTTGTCTTCGTTTAGCAGCGTTTCTAAGTTTAATCATAACTTATTTTATTTTTTTAGAAAAGAAAAGATGTCATTTAGATCATATAAATGAATATTATAGTATTTTCCTCTCCTATATTTTTTAAACACAATAAACTTTCATCTATTTTGACAAAAAGACTGAGACCACATTTTTTTTTATTTTGATTATTTTCTAATTTCCCATACATATACCTCACGTAGATAATTACTCTAATCGACCACATAATTTTGTTCCATTTTTAGTTCACGTTTAAAAAATGTTACTGAAGATATTTATCGGGCTCAGTAATATATGAAATGAACAACTGTGTGTATTGGTAGTCTATAGAACCAGTTATCCAATTATTATTAGCTTTTAAATCCTTTTCCTTCCCGCAATTTTTTTTCTGACATCGCCATCGCGATTCCTTAATAAATATTATATGGCCATTTTTGCATACTTCACTATCTTTGATTACATATATTTTTTTAATGTAATTCTAATATCATGGCTGAAAACAATTGTAAGTAATTTATTAAAATTAATTTTATTAAAGCACATTAACTCATCATATTAAATTTTGACCGTGAATAATAGTATTTTCAATAAAGGTACATTACTTCTAATTTTATGAAAAAATAAAAACTGGTAAGTTGAATGCTGTATTTATCAATATGTTTTATTTTTTTTAATAAAATGTTAAAAATCATTACACAATTGTAATAACTAAATAATTAAATTAATTATACATACTTTCTTCGTCAACTAGATTGGTTGATTTCTATTTAATATATTGTTTAATATATTTTTTGTCTTCGCATTAAAGCAGATTCAGTTTGCTTTTTTTAATATTAAAACGTTGTAATAGGTGAAATCGTAAGTATTTTTGCGTAATTCATAATAAAACAAATGGCGTAAGTATAATTTTTATTTTTAGACATCATACTTTTATTGAGGTGCTTAAATTAAAAAAAAATTGCTACAATGCAGTATTTAGGTCAACTATCAATATACTAAACTTCACCATTTCAAATTAGGTCAAAACTAAATCTAAAACTAATTAGATCTATAGAAATAATTATATTAATGTAACTTAAGGCTCTTGTACAGTATATTTATTAATTACTATATACGCTGTCACCTAAGGCTGTGCAAGTGCCACACCAAATTTTAATGTTGAATCGCAAAGTTATCAATTGTGACCTATGAAATAACGCTCCCTTTCCACGGAACTCTGATATAAATAACATAGGTACATTTGAGAGATTAATTTTAAGAGAACTTGTCGTTTCGGTTGATTTACATAATATAACACTCATGCTCCTATATACAGTATACAGGTACACGTATGTATAGTATACAACTAAATTAACATACAACGAAAAATAAGTTAATCGTATCGTGCAGCATTAAAAATTAATATAATGCAATAACATGTTATCATGGATAAATTAATTAGTAGAATTCGGAAAATCATCGTATAACAATTTTAAGTAGAAGATACGAGTATACGTTTTTATTTACTTCACGTATTATTCTATTTCTTTCGAAATAATAGTCGTTTATTTAATGAAATTAGTATTAAAGTGAAATCCGCTGAAGTGATGTGAAAAGGTATATTTTCATATAAAAAGCCTATCTAAAACGCCGTGTAATAAAAATTCTATTAATGTAATGATCATACTTACCAATATGAATTACCGGAAAATAAACCCAATAATAATACAAAGACAAAATTCTGGACGAGAAAAGCTTAAGAACGATGCACTGTAAAAAACATTTTATTTTATATTAAACACATTATTAAATTCTTCGAGACAATTTTAATGACATTGATTTCAATAATAATTTATGATTTTTTCCCAAAGGCAAATTATTTTTAGCTTATTATTGTAGAAAATTTCAATAAACTACAGGTCATACCTACAGGTCTTTAAATTAAATTCAATACTTATATTTATTGTACCTTTTAACAGTTTGAATAACTTAAACATAGAACAATATTAGCCATTGAATATACAAATAAAAAATAACAAATACCTATCGTATTGACTCTTGATGTACAAAAATACAATATAATTAGAATATATAAATTTATAATTTATTTTATATAGTAATATTATACATTAATTTAGAGCGCTCGGAAGTTGTTGCACTAAAAAACGTTTAAATTTATTAAAATATTACTGAAAAAAATGTCAAAAATTGTAGTAAAAAATCTTTTTTTGTCATTTTGACATAAACTTATAACACAGAGTACTAAAAGTTTATAATTGCTATAATATTGTTGTATATTAAACGACCAAATGAAATTATAATAGAAAAATGTAGGATGACAATAATACATTATAATTTTTCGAAAGTGATTAAACTAGGTAATCAGTTAGGCAAACATAATGAATACCATGTGGTATATTTCCCACCAATTTCCGTTGTAAATTTTATACAAATTTAACTTTTTCAGGCAGAAATATTAAAGGCATTAAATACATATACTATATGAGAATTAATGCGTAAGCAATTCTCCTTAATATGGTGGTTACACGTACAAAAATTTTTGCAATAAAAAAAATATAGAATGATGGCATTATTTCACAAATGACATTCTATCTAATTTATTTTTAATAACATTACCTCGAGAAAGATTTCGAAAATTTGACCAACGTTATATTCTAACACACATGTAATAATATCATTATCGGAGTATATTAATATATTCGTTTCAATAATGAATGTAAAAATATACTAAATTATAAAATGATTTCAAATTTTCAATCATTATTTATGATCATTATTATATTGATAAAATAATAAAAACTAAATATTAACACTGTGCGTTTGTTTATAAATATATAAATTGAACAGATTTTATGTTTGTTGAATGGTAAATATTCAAAATGAAATATTTGAATTAAAATACTAAATATTTAATTATTCAACAATAATAACTTTAAAATATGTATTCTACAAGTACCTATATCCAAGTCCAAATGTAAAATAGAATATCGAACAAAAAATTCTTAGATTTTTATAAAATAATATTCAAATATTTTTTATTATCGGTACTTGAAAAATTAAAAAAAAAACTGGTAACTGAGAAACTGATAACTGGTGTTTCTGTCAAAAATGCATTTTTGAAATTATTCGAGTATAACCACTACATCACCGTATATTTTATTAATTTCCATAAATGAATATTTTACTAAATCTACGTCAAAGAGTAACTACCTTAATTGTTTGTTATCTTATTAATGTTAACTGAAAATGTTAAAAAATGAAGTTTGTTCTGGTTTTCTCAAGTATTTGAAATAGTAAAGATAATTTAAGAAATAAAAAAACAGACTTTAAGCTTCCAAATATTCATATCGTTATAGGTTTTTTTAAAGTTTAAATAGAATATAATAGGTAGGTAGTTGGTACCTATAATATTTTTGTGCATATTTGGTAAAATCTGTTGTCACGGCCATACTTGTATTTACATTTAAATTTTTGCAACGAAAATTTTAATTGCCTGTTTGATATAAATATTTATAAATACTGTACAGAATATTTCAAATTTAAGAGTTGTCTATTCACTTTATAAGGCCCACGCTTGAAATAAAGATGACGTCACTGTGTGAATCACGTAATAATTATACGTATACACCATATACCTAGTAACAAATAATTTTCATTTTTGTTGACATATAATACGCGCATTGTGTACCTAAGTATATTTCCAAGTGTTTACAGGGAAATATAAATTTTCAACAATATTATTCCCAAGCATTTCTTAAAAAGTAACATTTCATTGTGTTTAAATGTTTTGTCGAAATGGAACTTTTATGAAATTATTTCTCTATAATAATTGTAATAATTATATTTATTATACAATAAATAATATTTTCTTGAAATTAATTTAAATATGATAAGTTGTAGTAGAAAAAACATCAATATCAATGTATTTATAAAACGATAATTTTGTGCAGTGGTTAATAATTGGCATTACATTAACTGCTATTCTAAGAAATAAGAAAATACAAATTTTCAACCATGTTGAGTGTAAATAAGTAGTAGAATATATTTCCATTTGTAAAGTAATTGAATTCAATAATAACAAAGAAGTATAAGTTAAAAGTGTAAACGACAGACCATAATAATAATTAAATTTGTAGTATTTTTTTAAGAGTGAAGAGATTGGAATTGAATTCACAAAATAAATCTAAATGTATTAATAATGCATTTGTAATGTGTTTTCTGTTTCTTATATAAAAATTTCGCGTGTAATGACATATTTTAATAATTTTATATTAATTAACTGACTATTATTTTTCTTTCGTTTTCAAAGTGTATTACACATTACAATACACTATGAAAAAATCGATAAATATAACTTATTCATCCACAATCGGTCTGACCTTATTTTATATTATTAACTATGCGTTATGTTAATAATTTAGTGACGTACATATTATAAATCTTCAACTCATTGGTTGATTTTATGAATTAAATTACTTAAATTATTATTATATAATTAATTAATATACCAATATGAACATAAACGTGAGATTTTAATTTTAGTAAAAATTAAATCATTTGTGTAGATATTATTTTTAAACAGTTCATTTATACTTTTTATTAGTGCACCCCATTTTATTTACCTGTAGTGAGTCAATGTGTTAAGATGTGTGTGGTGTGTTTAATTGAAGATCGTTGGATTTATCCGTCAATTGACGGTCTGGTAAATTATTCGGATAAACTATATATTATGTACAACCAAACAACTGTTAGTTAACACTATTTCACATTTTTTTTAGAACTGTCGATAGTTTAATACCTGTAGATAAGTGCAATACAATGTGTATGCAATTAGACATTTTAAAATTGCTAAAACGTCCTCGAAACGTATCTATTGTCGTCTTATTCGGTTATAATTGCCATTGTCATCTGAATGAGAAGAAATTCGATGGTCACTAAAAATTATCTTTATACATTGCAATCGTTTGTCTAATTATTACCGAAGTAAATTAACCCAACGTGTACCTATAATTTGATGAACAGCGAGTAAGATGTGATTAATGTATATTTATAAATTGTAGGCCTATTAAGAGTAATCCCGAAAATCGCATCAAATAATCACTTCTCATTCGAGTGGACAAGTACATTAAAGAAAATCATCGACTGTAAATATATGCATAGATTTTAACGATAACATGTCTACTATATTACTAAAATGATACAGAATCAAATTATAATTGCTGTGCAGCTAAAAATTAATTCCCCTCTTCGACTCGCCTACAATTATAAAGCTTTTCTACTTATCTATTGTAGTGCTTTATCATCAGTTTTTTCACCACCTCCCTCCCAAAAAAAAAAAAAAATAATAATAAAAGTTCTACTTATTACCGAGATCCCCAGAGCAATATATACATCATGTTCAGATCGAGATCCAAAGTCAGTAAACAAACGAAATAATAACGAGAAAATGTAAGAAATCTACATGTTTATATCTAACTTTACTCAAGTTGCGACCAAGTAGAATTGACTGGATAAGATTGTATTATGATATATTAATGTACTATATAGATATACGAGTAAAGTTTTCATTAATGTTAATATAAAAATTATTTGATGATAAACAAATAACAATGAAATGATGATGTTATTATGTTCATTACTTCAGAAAAAAAAGATATACTTAATAAGTTAATTATAACTGATTTTAAATAAAATGATTAGCTAAACATTTTTTACTTATGTGTAAAGCTTCCAGTTTTGATATTTGTTTATTAATTGTTGTATATATTTATTAATATTTATAGAGGAAAAGTTATATTGTATAAATTAGTTTATTCAACAAGTATTTTATGCTTAGTATTTAGAGAATTTCAATCTATAAAACATATTTTCCATTATATTTAGTATTTTTATGTCGAGTAAGAAATATGTGGTATTTTATTTTCATATTATTAAATCTTCATTAGTTTTAGTTGCAAATGTTAATTCAATAATTTAAAAGTATTTGGGATACGAAAATCAAAAACATATAATTTTGTCAGTTTTAAATTTTTTTGTTATAAATTTGTCTTATTATTTTATGTATATTATATTTCATCAGAATTATTCTAATATTTATATTGTACAATATCTAATTTTATCAATTAAAACTAACTTTTTGTTCAAATTTTTCCTGTATAGCAATACAATCGTAATACATATATACATTTTTTTTTAAATTTAATTTAATTTAATTTTTTGTAGAATTTAAGATTCAATGTAAATATGTTTATAATAATTAACAGTCATAATATTATGTTACCTACTTCTTCATTAATTGAAAGCAGAATCAAATATAATAAGTTTTGATCGTGTATTCCTACTACCTAATAATATTACTGATTTGTTAAACGCCTTATAAAATCATTATCTTGTTACTACCAGCAGTTTGTAAAGACTAAGTGTCGTAACTCCATGTCTCCATGTACCTACTAATTACTAAATTATAGAGTATTTATTACTCTCACTCATTATTACGAGATTTTTGAATTAAATATTATCCATTCGTTATAATATAATTAGGTATTAAATTGAATATACCTACGCAAGTATAATATCAGCAAATATTTCGTAATATCTGATGACAGATGATAGAGTTGTAACTTATAATAATTATATGATGACCATAAAACCTATGAAAATAAATTTATTGAATATTTTTGAATATCTTAACCTAGTTATGTTTGTTAACTTAGTAGAACAGAGATAGGTAGAAGGTAACTAATAATTAACAATAAACTCAATTAACGCAATTACCAATTTGTTTTCGAACCCCATTAAAAGCATTCTATCTTGTCAATATTTCGTGAATATTAAAAATGTTTAGATTTAGAAAGAAAATGTTATGAATAAATTCAAAATGAGGTACTTTGTATAAATGACTAAAAATTAATTTTTTAATTGAAAAATTATTGGTACATACCAAAAACTTATCATATTATACTTACACAAACACTCATTTAATGTGCATTTAAGTGTGTTGTTTTATGAAATAATAAATTCAATGTAAATTAAACAACAACAAGAATAAAAAATGCATACACGGTGCATATGCGTTTTATGTGTCAATAGTGAATATGCGTTGAATAATTTTAATTGTATTATTATGCTAATGTATTCGCTTCAAAAATTCATCAAAAACTTATATTTATAATTTATTTTATAAAATAAATCGTCATTGGATGCATGAACCGTAGTCATTTATACTTGATATAGGATATTGAAACGTGTCACATAAAATCATATGAACTATTGAACTGTGTGGTACCATTGAAATAATAGCTTAGCTATTCACTGCCTTACTGGTGTTTTATTACATAAGTCATATCAATATTAAATATACCTACAAGCTACAAATATAAGTATACTATTATATGTTCTAATCGTGTAGGTAAATTAAATTTAAATAAAAACAAAAGCAAATAAAAAAGTTAAGACCTATAACGATTTTTGTTTTTAAATTATTTTGTAATACGTTTAAGGTTATTTTTTAACTATTTTTGGTATTCTTTTTAATATATTTTTGATAAAATAATCTTTTCATAAAAAAAATCATGTACCTATCATCCTATAGTCGTAGTATATCAATTGAAAATATTTCTTTCATTGAATTATTTTCACTTATATTTATATTAATATTGTACTCCTACGAGAAACTTTCAATGTAAATACACATATTATAATGATCAAAATCTATGTATGTATATGTATACTATGTCTATGAGTGGCTACACGTGTATTGTGTAAATAATGATTTTTGTAACTTTATAGTGTTTATTATATTATGTGTATTGTGTATGTTGTAAAATTAAAATCAAAATATAAATGTTGAATGTATATTAGTTATATTATCTTAATTATAATTACCAAATTCATATTACTATATCAAAAAGAAATGCTTATGCATTTTTTAACTATGATTTATAAATTATTATAGTTAAAGCTTCATTTATCATTAAATAAAAACAAGGTCTTTGAAGTCATATCTGATATATATTATATCAATTATACATGTAAAATTACTTAAATCAACTACATTTATAAATAAACAGTAAGCGTATTTATTATAATCATAGTTATTTTAAATTTTGAATTTAAATCAATACAATCAGAAAATATTATACTTTTACGACAAGTTTAATTTCTTTTTTAAATTTGAAAATACATGAAAGTTGCATAGTTTCTTTAATCTCGTTTTAAATATGTATTTAAAAAAAGAGAAAATATACATTTAAATAAACAGTGTATGCAAAAATTGTACGTTATATTATATATTATATGATAAAAACTTTGTTGTTTTTATATTCTTTATCTCATGAAATAGATTTGGTTGTGTAGTACATTTTTTTTTTATAAAGCATAATATATATATATATATATATATATATATATATATATATGCAAATTCAATAGTAATACACTTATATATTATATAGATATGTTAGACATGTTAACAACTCATATTAGTGTAGATACTAGATATAAATAATAATAGGTTCAATTTAGTTTTATTATTTTATTTTTATTTTGTAAATAAAAATGTTATACATTTATACGTATTGCACACAAAAGCGACCATAAGGGGGTTATTTCTTCATTATTTTAGTTAATATAAATTTTTTTAAACATTCTTTAATAACATTATATGTGGTATATTATTTTTTTTAAACTAATGTCACACATTATATATTGAAAAATCAAATGATAACAATGATGTGATAAAGATATAAATAACATGTATTCAGGGCCGGCGGAAGGTACGGGCGGCCTGGGCGATAGCCCGGGGCGGCAATTTTTGTCTAAATACCCATGGGTGGCATTTTAGCTAAAACTTTCGCAATTTTATAATTGTATTAATATTATTAGTATATTTATATCTATGTGTTTGTAAAAATTATTTTATACTTTAATTTTATGTTTATGACAAAAATATTATGACTATGAAAATAAATGTTTTCAAATAAATCAATATTATTGCATAATTTGTATCATATGATTATTTAATTTTTTATTTTATTTAGTTAGTTTTAATAGGGCGGCATTTATAATTTAGCCCAGGGCGGCAAAACAGCTCGTGCCGGCTTTGCACGTATTATGGTGATTTTAATAAAATTGTGCTGTTTTTCATAATAATTACATATTTAGTAAGTATAATGTTTTCGTAATTATTATTAGAACATTAAATAAAAATTGTTTTGAGATGAATCCACAAAAACAAAAAGCTATTTTGATGGATAGTTTTACTAAAATATCAAAAACTAATAATAATAAAAATACTGTTAATACTCATATTATTAATACTAATAAGTTTCGTGTATTACAACAGAGGTTTAATAATATATAATACATATTAAAATAAAATTATCACAATTTAGATAAAATTTTGTTTTTCTTTCTATTTCAATAGCACGTAAGTTTAAATTTTCTTAGTTGTGATTATTGATTTTTGAATTTATAATCATAAAATATGTAATATACAAAATGAAACGACATGAATTGCAACTAGATGTGCCATAAGAGTTGTCGGAGTCTTCTTAAACGCATATATCAGAATTTATTGTTTTGCACTGAATAACAAGTCATAAAAATGTAAAACAATATGTGTGGTGACAATATTCTCTACTGATTCTCAATCATTCTAATGAATTTTAGCGCTGGCAAATAGGAAATATTATTTCTATTATTGTGTTCGTGTTTTTTTCACATTTATTGTGTAATAGTGCCTATATGTATGTTATTTTTTATCTCATATAGTTTATTACTACGGAACATTAGGATTTGGGTGTTAAATTAATTTAAAACTTTATTAATTACGTTATGTTTTATTTTTTATTATCAATTGTAGGTATCGATGTATTGTAGTTAAACGTAAAAACTATCAAAAGAATATTAAATAATTCGCGCGGCCTACGAGTATCGTTTGAACCGATGAAGAGGAGTTCGCCTACAGATCCGATTGCCTATTATCAGCCAACTCATATCTCTGACAACAGACTATTTATTTCACACCTACATAGCTATACGTCCAGCCGAATGATATTGCATTAATTTATACCATTTACGATAACGGTCATTTATCTTTCCTTGCAATGTTTGTCAATTTAAACAAACTTTTTACATTTTATCTTTTTTTTTGTGATTGCAATTATTTGAAGTAATAAAATATATTATACAATGAATAGTTTTATGATTTAAGCCAATCGCGATCGATCATCGATTGATGGTCATATTTTTCGTTATGCACGCGCCTTGATGGCGTTTTTTGACTTGTTGCCACATATTATAATAATATATGCATATATAATATATATCATATCTTTCTCAATTTATATATATATATATATGTATATCTTTCTATATTAAAGCAGTCCTGAACACACGGCTGGTCATGTCCAAATATAACTTGGGACCTTCTCCTGTCGTCGCGGGGTCGACGGACGCTATTTAACGCGCTGGAAAACGAGCCTCAATTACACACAAGTGTTTGTAAATACACACACACACACACACACACACACACACACACACACACACACACACACACACACACATACACATATATAGTTTATATAGTATAAATAATATCGTATGTGTGCGCGTTTAATGTGCGATGAAATACACGACAAAAATCCTACACGTGACTATGAGAGGTTCATAATGAATGTGTGTCGCCAACGATAAAGTTAAAAATAAAAAATAAACAAAATTAAAAAAAAAAAAACTTTGCTTTCTGTTACTGGTCAGCGAGAAGAGTTGTTACAGAAAACGGAGCTGATCAAACGGCGCTTTTGCATTCTGGGTCAGGCTCATATTATATTATAAATAATCTATTTAAATTTAAATTATAATATAATGTTTATATGGATTATAATTCTAGTAACTAATGATCATAATGTAATATGAATGTTTTATATTTATTTATAAAAAAAAAATGATATATTTATGTTAAGTATAATATACAGTGAACTCTCAAACGTTTAATTTTTGGCCAAAACGATTTCAGTCCTCGTTATTCATTATATATCATTTTATTTGTAGATACTACAGAAGGCATGTGAAGAACCTCATTTTTGGTAAAATCGATCCAAAAAAATTAATTTCTCTATAAAAAAAAAAAAAATAATAAATGGACATATGCTGAGATTTATCGATCATAGCTTATAAAACAATAAGTGTTTTTATTAAAATATAATAAAAATCAATAAAAGTTGGTTGTTTTTACATTTTAGATAGTAACCTATAAAATTATTCAAAACAATTAAATCGAAACATTTTACTCTTTATCCTTAAATCAAAAGACTGCCCTTAAGTCACTTTTAACAGCTCCATAATCCCATATTTAAAGAAAGCATTTGACCATATGCCTAAATCGGAACTAATTAAGAGATCTTTTTAATACTTTGTAAATAAAAATTCATGTACAGGTAGGTTTTCTGTGAGCTTCCGCTTTACTCTCTCCAATTAATGTATTGTACATATTATAGTATAGATAACAAAAAAACATTATACTCATCACATCATAAAAATCTTTCAAAAAATAGCAGCACCCCATTAATAAAGAAAAATACTTTAAATTATATTATACAAGTTAATGCAAGTTCAATTAATTGAAATTTTACCAATTCAACTTAGCAACTTATTTATATCCGAAAGTGTATGTCAATTTATTTCATTCTATACTTACTATATATGAAAAAAGTATAGTTACGTTAAACACGTCACTAAAAAGTAATGCGCTATTAGTAGTAGGTATGTTATATTTTTCTAAGTAATTTAAAATATGACATAAACCATTATTTTTTTTTCATAAGTGTATGTACTAAATTATATCTAACTCTTTCATGACACACCTACACATTTTTGTAAAGTAGCGAATACGTATGCAGGCACGTAGCCAGACATTTTTCCATAAGGGGGGCTGACATTTTTTGGCCCCTTTCTGTTTTTTGTACCCCTTATACCACTCCTCTTCTTTTTACACTATGTCTATAAAAAAAACCACATTTCACAAAGTATTGTTTGTTTATTGATTAAATTTAATAAATAGATAGGTACCAATACCAATTAGTATGAAAAATTAATTATAATATTATCATTTATCGATTAGGTAAATCAACATTTCATGAATAAAATCATTTTTATTTTTTTTTTTTTTTTTAATTTTTAAAATCATTGATTTATTAAAATAATTAAATCACCAAATGGTAAATAACAAAAATCTAGAAATAGGTATATATAGTTGTGCTCCTTTCTATGTTATAATATTATACTTTATACAGATAATTTTGCTGAAATTAACAGTATGCATATTATAACACAATAAAACACTAATGATAATAATCGTTTTAATAATAAAAATTAATAAAATAGATACTTAAATTCATTGACAATATTATATATTGAATAAAATGTCTTAAAAGTATAAAATATGAAGTAGGTGCCAACATGCATCTATTAATTAATACGGATTAATTTCTACCAATTACCTAATACTAGAATATCCAAAATTACATGAATACATTATTAACAAATAAAAAAATAATTACAATAATTAGTTAATATGAATTGTAGGTAAATAAGACTTTGGTAGATAAAATCTATCCGAAGTATCTATGTACAATTATCGTACTTACCTGATACCTCTCGGTTCTCAATTTCTTTTTCAACTTATGAAAGTTCTCTAAGTTATTATATCGTGTCTTGTTAACTACTACGGTCTACAACGCTGTGTGTTTTGAATGAATCAATACTCAAATTCAATAGAGAATAATATTATATTGTTATTTTGTTAAGCATGTTTATTGTGTTATATAGGTTTACTATTGTAATGTTGTCCGTAATTGTGTTCATCAACATCGATAACCGTATTTGGAATTTCTAGTTTTCGATCTATTAGATGTGTTATTGTCTTACTCCTATCTCAAATTTTCGAATGACAAGTATTTATAAAATAAAATCTTAGAATTAAATTTTTGTTATACGATATTGTTAATTGTATGGAGTAATATAATATACATTCAGGATTTGGGACGATTAAACGCTATAATATTTAAAATATTTAAAAATAAAATCAAGGGACCCAGTTTGGGCCACTGACTTTTCTTAGAAAGCTAGGCCCTTAATAAGCTTCTAACGATGTGTCTGAGCGTATGACTAATTAACAATGGATATAAGAAGACAGAATTATCAGATTTAATACTAACCTACACGGGATTTGGCTTTCGAAAAGTAGAAAACATTTTATTTGGGTTATTAGTTAATAAAAATATATGTATAGTATCTTTTTTAATATATTTTTTATTTTTTTTTTATGTGAAGTTTTGAACTATGAAACAAGAACTTTATAATATATTGGTAAATCACTATAATAGATACTTTTATTATTTATCGTGTAATATTTTATTTTAAAATAATGTATTATCTCACAATATTGCTGTACAGAACGGGTAAAGTATTTATTTTTTTAAATAAGTGATAGCAATAACTAAATTATAGGTTTCCATTGGTACTATCTTGTCACTTGAGAAATAACGTCCTTACAGAGACACAAGTAACTAATACATTCCGTAACTCGTTACTATTAGCATACCTAAACCACTGTATTAATCAACATAATAAAATTATATGTAATATTATTAAAAATACGTATGAAACTGGTATAGCGGATGGATTAAAAGTCGTTTTTATTTTTAAATCGTTTCATTTACGTCGTCTTTAAAAGTCTATCGCCGTCGCTGCACAACGCCTACGATATATACATTACTTTCATCGGATACACTGGCGGCTTTCACCGTCAGAACCACATTTTTAAAACTCTCTTTTTCATATTATTATATTATTGTATTTACTGACTGCATAAATCAGAATTCTTAACGAACGATATAAACAGCATTTTTGGCAATATACATAGCGTTTAATATGTAGGTACGAGTCAAGCCGATTTTTTATTCGCTAAGAAATTTTGAAAAATATTATAATATTTTCGATTTGTAAACAATTCGTTTTCCTTTCACACACCTACAAAGACTTTATGATTTGTGTTTTTTATAAAGCTTAAATTTTTTTAATAAAAAATGAATAGATAATAAATTATCATAATAATGTGTAGTTTGTACATCGTACTATAATAAATAAACGCTGCGATACTGCGTGTAGTGTGTTGTAACATTTTATAATTTATTAATAAATTATAGTATTATTGTATTTGTATACCTATTTTTAAAATCTAAAACTATTACGATTGAAATAAAATCATGTATCGACAAAATCATGTATGTAAAATATTTGTATAAATAATCGATAAAAACTAGTTTCTAATTTTTGTATAGAACTATGAAAAAGTGTATTGGAATTTATTTTCAAGTTTGGAAAATAATTCAAAAACTTCGTCTCTACCTTAAATTTATCACCTATTATAGTTTCAATAATTTTTTTCATAATTTTCTAAAAAAACAGAAAATACATACAACCACTTAATAATTCCACATGCAACCTACTAAAATGATCGAATTCTATAAACTTCGCATATGGCATACCGATTCTACCATCGCATTGAATGTAAAACAATAAAAAATCTCTTGTGTAATCATTTTTTTTCAATTCATATCTCGTTTTACTGAAAATATACGTGTATTTATGCAACTGTAATTTATTTATACAGATTTTCTAAACTTAAATTATGATCAATCGCATCAAACCATTGAAATATTTATATTTTTTTTTTTTTTTTTTTAGGGATATAAAAATACCCATATATATATTAACTTTAGAATGGTCGTCTGTTTGGTATTTTTATTTATTCAAACGGGAGTAATAATGAATAAATAAAATGTTTTCTGTTTTCAATTATCTTACCGGAAATTATGATTTTTAATTAGTAGTAACAGGATCCAAAAACTGTCATGGCCAATATTTCAAATATAACTTATATTTATAAAATATATATATACTTGCGCCCATGTTGTCTGTAGCCAATAGCTACCACAAGAACCGGGTGAAATACGAAGTACATTATTACCTACTATAACTGTTATCACCACTTTTTTTTAAGATTTATAGTACATATTTAACCCAATAAAACTAAAGAAAAAATAATCGCAGGTAGATTATCAATTTAAAAAATATTACATGTATGGTTAATATGTATAATCAATATATGGTGCACAATGTTGGTTTATCGTACCACGCTATCATACATAATATGATTACAGTATTTTTGTTTTGTTCGAATTAAAAATTAAAATTTACATAACAATTGCGAACAAACTAGAATTTATTATCAAGTTATATTTATTGTACCTACACCTGTTTGTCCTCGTTATATAGTATTAAACATATCTGCAGACTGTAGAGGTCATATTATAGAATATTGTATATTGTTTTTTCTCTATGTAGTTTTATACGCTGGCCATACGCGATGCTTTTTTTAAAAATTTATTACAAGACCTGTAGGCTGTGAGTGCTGTGACAATCAGTTTCTTCACTCGAGACAGCTGATTACTAAATATAGGTAATAAAATTCATTTTTTTTGCGTTTTGTAAATTAATTATTAATATAAATCGTATAATATATATATATATACAAAAAAAAAAAATTTAATACAACCGAGAAGCGTGTTCATTACACCATCGTCTAATTTTAAAATAAGTGGTATGTCTGTTAGTCTGCAATCATAAAGAACTAACCAACACTTGGTCGTGGAATTTAATGAAAATAAAATTTTAAACAATATTTAATACAAAGGAGAAAATGTTGATAGTGTACTGTTGTATGTTTTGATTAATTATGAAATATCCGAAGGACCATTAAATACAATTTTTTGAATTGGTCGCACGTGTTTGGTAAATTAATATACCAACTACAAAAACGTATTTACAGTCCAATATTATAAAAGTCCATTATACTGGGAATAGGATAAAATACTGGTTGTAGAAACTCGTTATGTTTTTTGAAAAAAATTTGATTGAACCCCACTGCCTCGTAAAATTCAAAAAAGGAATTAATTAGATACATAAAAAACCTATATACATACATATTGACTAATAATGTACTAATGTATCACACATTAATTTTTTTAAATATTTTTTTAAATCAAAAGTTGTATATTCGTTATAACTCATATACACAAACGTATTTATAACAACTTTAAGTCAAGATTTTTTTACATATATTAGAGAATGATGACTTCTATTTTTTTATAGTTTTTAATATCTTATAGGTATAATTGAAGCATTTTATAACCTTGTATTTATAGCCTTGTATATCATGTGTGATACATGTCAAACTTTCAATTATTATTGCCCTCCATATTTTAGTTAAACTTGCAAATTTCGTCTTAATAAGTATCATAAATAAGACTAGAGAATTGTCGATATTAGTTATTAATTTATATCTAAGTAATTTTCCACATAAAATTCTTTTATTAAAACTATATATATAATACACAACTTGAATTCATAAAACTATTAAATGTTTAAATGTTATTCAAAGCATTCATGGCAAAATCGATATAATTAGTAGGGCAGTCAACTTATAAAATGTATTCACAGCAAAATTAATATTTAATAGTATATTAGAATCCATGATCGTTTACTTTACGGTCTATACGAGTAAGATAATAAAATAGTTGTAGTAAATTTTTAATTGGCGTATCAGTTATTATGTTATACAGATGTTTCAGTCAAAATTTTTTTATTGGTAAGTACATATAGGTACATTAGATATATATGAATGATTTACTATAATAAATAATAATTATTATATTTTTATCGATAGGTATATTGTTAATGTCAAATAGATTACGACAATGAAATGACATTATGTAAACATTCTATCACGTGACAATTTATTATTCATTATCAAGTTCGAATTATTGCAACATGATGTATTTATTATAACATTTTTTGTATCTACCGCGGATAACCACGGAGATATTACGAAACAATAATAACATAATATACATATATATTATATGCCACGTACAGATCACGGATTCCTGTAAACATGCTATGATTGCTATTTCAGATTTAAGACGCATATATATACTATAGTGACAATCATGTTTATTATTACGAAACTAAGCAAAATGTTTGATACGACACGTGGCATTCAAAAGACTGCATATTATGCATTATGGTATAATATAAACGAAAAGATAAAAACAAAGAATGATAAATTTCTCTATACCTCCTTAGTTTTAATTCTCTACTCATACATTGGCTCTTGCTCTGTTGAGTGAAATAAAAAATATTTTTTAAGTAACTATCTCCCTCTCACTCCCTGAAAACTATTTTAATAAACAAAATCTTTTATATTATCACATAATAATTTTTTTAAATATGAATTATTTAAAATGATATGAATTATAATTTTATTTTGTCAGTATCACTAAAACCTATTGTAAATTCTACTATTTTAAAATCAATATAGCGTGGTTATAAGTTTACTATCTGTATATGTCATTAAAAATCTATAAGATTGATTAATAAAATCAAAAAATAATGTTAACATATTATTTTTTTCTCTCTTAAAACCATACGTAACAAACCAAATTTTAATTTGAAAAAAAATTCATGTGTTGTTAGTTTTTATATTAAAGTAATTTGTCGAAGATATTATTAATACTAAGTATACATTAAAAAACATTATCAGTTTTTAGTTGGTTTTTCTTATAATACTTTAATATTATTCAAGTTATAGATATATAAAATGTACTATTAAAATTGCTCATTATACATATTAATAAAAAATTTAAAAATAATAAAAAAAACCAACGTATAAACATAAATAGTTAATGTTCCTGACTTGAAGTTTGAAATTAGGTCAATTCACTCTAATATTAAAATTAACAACATAAAACTACTGGTCATCTGAACACAGATTTGTTATGTTGAGCATAAATCTGAAGAAGAAAGCAAAATAGATCGCACTGGGTACTATCCAGATAGCAATATTATATAACAAAAATATTGATTAAATATTTTTGAAAAAGATTATCATTGTCACAATATGTGTTAATGATGATTATCTGATTTTCAAAATAATTCTATCATGTTCAAATAATAACCAAATGGCAAAAAAAACCAGCATTGAGAAAATATTTTAATTTCATATTTTAGCAAAATTGTTTTATGTACCTTTTGAAAATATGTAACTATTGTAACTGTAATATTGTTGCAACTATTTATAACAACTTTTTGAAAATGTTTTGGCAAATATCAGGTAAAAAATAAATATTATATTCTCCGTATATTAAATGTATATTCAGTAAAAAAATGATGTTGCACTAATTGTGATAACAAAAAAAAAAAAAAAATCTGACAACAATATAATTCTAAGCGTCGCCCATATTTTGACAGGGTGAGATTCAAATCTGCCTGCTATAATCTTGGAAAACCTATACTAACACCTATCGACTATCGTTTCAATTGGAAGACGACGTCAAATCTCGAACAGTTAGACCGTTTCAGAATAACAACAAAATACTGCGTTAAACGCCGTTTTACAAGTGCAATTTTTACAATTCGTGTAACCTTAATGAAACCTTAATCGCATATATATTGTCGTTTAGTGTGTTCCTGGTGTATTTATCTAAATTAATTGTAAATTATATAAATATTATATACATATATATATATATATATATCACTAAATTAATGTAAATAAATAAAAACTATTGCCTCATTTGATCAATTTTAAATTAATTTTATAAATAATATTAAAACAAATTAATTTTCACATATTACTTTATATATTATTATGACCTACTAATAGCAAAAAAAAAAAATTAATCAGACTAATTAAATAGCTATAATGGCATATGAAAAATAAGTTTCAAGTGTCAACTCTCAAGTACTTAATTAAGTAAATTACACTTTGATTTACAACTTATACTACATTTAAATATCAAATAATAAATAAATTATTAATGTATGAAACAATGAATATAAATACTGTGACTAATGAGACTTGTTTCTTATCCTTAGTTCATAATAATATACAATTGAAATTAATAATTTTAACAACACCTTAGATACTACATTATACACTAGTTAAAAATATAATAAACACTTTTAAAATCATAATTGTTTTTATATAACACTACTTATTTTGTATTTTTGTATCATTATACTTATATTGACAGTAGATATTAAGTAGTGTAGCATTTTAGTTCATTGAAAATATTTAACTAAGGTTATAACAGACTCCATACACTTTTTGAGGGAGCAAATTTCTAGAGGGTTAAGACTCTGAACCCTACTCCTGCAGTCCTGCATACCGTATAAACTAAAATATATAAGTAAAAAACAAACAACTTTAACAATTAAAAAGTATTGTGTAATACAATTTTATGTTTATGTTTTATATAGATACTCAATTTTTCAATAACCTAGGTAAATGATATTATGTTAAATCAATATTTCTGTTTTAATTTAATCTTATAAAAATCATTATAGTAGCTATTTAAACTTTCCAAATAATTTTATTTAAAATATGGGCAAGTACCAATCACTAGTTATCACATACTTATGTATTCGCATGGTAACAATTTTTTTTTTTTTTAATGCGAATATTCTTTTTTCCTTTTTAAGTTTCAATAGTTGAATTATTGTTCACTTCTTCTTTCGTACTACACTCTCCTAAGTTAATTTTTTAAGTAATTATTCTAAAACACAACATTTTTGCATAAAATCAAGAAAATCATTTTTTCATTTAAATATTCATTCTTTCTAATTTAAATTAACATAATACGCAAGTGCCTAACACTACAGTTATATTATCCAGCAACAAAAAAAAAAACAATTTATTGGTACCTAAACAAATAGTATCTATATATAAACTAATATTAGTATAGAATTCAGATGATTGAAAAATCGATTTTCCATTAAACTTTTTTAATCAAGTTATTGTATGAATATACACATTACACAACTATGCAGACGCTTATATTTCCGACTATTAACTTTGAATAAATTGTCAGTCTTAGAGGCAGGGTTGGAATATGTGTTTAAACGAATTGTTTTAAATATATGTTTAAAAAATTTTTTAAACAAGTAGTTTTATTCACAAAATTTTAATTTATGTTTAAATAATTTTAATAAACGTAAAAAAAAAAAAGTAAACATTAAGTTGTATTGTAGTTTTTTCTATGAAAAATATTTTATTCGTGTAGATCACGACATAATACCACGGTGTACCTAGATAACATAAGAATGATGTTACATTACAATACACCTATGTATTATAATAGGAATAAAGCATAATTATTATAGATTTAAAAAAAAAAACTTTTAAACCAATAAAACACCAACGTTTTCACGAATAAAAAGTGTGTTTTATTCGTTTAAAAAAAAAACCTGTTTTTATCCTTCTCAGAGATAACCTATTTTACCTATGACTTGCGCACAACTAACACATTTTACGGGTGTCACATTTCGTGTTCGCAGTGATCGACGTGTTATAAAAACGTGAACAGTATTTTTTGTAAATCGATGAAGATCTGAAAGATTACGTGACAGTGGCCAACAAAGGTGGTCGATGAAACGCGACCCGATCGGGGCTCGTACGCTGTTTGCTGCGACAGTGCGGACGAGAGATCGCTCGCGGACCAGCGACCACCGGCGCGGCCTGCCCTGGCCACGGTGACTGGCGTTTTTGCGGATGTCGCTGGCCCCGACGATAGCCACTTCGAAGGCCAAGGACGAGTTCATGTCGCTGTCACGAATATCGCACCGCATTCACGTTGGGCCAGGGCAGCCGGCGCAGCGCGATAAAAACGTTCCTCCGGCCTGTCCGACCGCCGCGCGCGGTCATCCAGCTGTGCGCCGAGCAGCCCCAACGGTCAGCGATACGAGACGATGGGCCACAACGTTGGGGATCGCTTCCGTAGCTCGCGCCACGAAAACGCGAGAAGTCAGCTGTTCGGCCGTTCAATCTCTTTTTACCGACCGATCGACTTTGCGCGTGCAAATAAGCGTCGACGTCGTCGTCGTCTTCGTTAGTGTTCTCTTTTTTCCTATCTTTTTACTCCGATTACGGAATCTGGCGGCTGCCTAATGTTTTTCCAGTCATTATTAATGGTCGACATTGTTCATAGTATTTTTTTCTTACGATTGTTGTGAAATATATTTTGAACTATCGAGCGCTTAGGTTTGTGTAAAACGTTTTGACTACGAATTTCCAATGTTATTACAAAAACAAACGAATACTCTTATCGTCTCACCTGCCTACGTTCAGTGTTCGAATCAAAGCCGTGTTTCCACCATACCGCGCGATATATAAATCAATTATACCTATGGGACACGATCCGGCACGACTTGGTGAAAATCCGGTCTGAATCTGTTTGTATTTGTATTTGTGTAAGCAAAATTATTATACGTTCGGGAAAAGTGTAATCGATAAGTTATTGACGTGTCACGTGGTACTTTACCAAACTGTTTTAGAAAATTATATCGTTCCTTAGAAATTCCATATTATCGAATCGTAATCATCGTAACCGTTTAAATAATCGCGTGTACAGAGATATAAGATACACCCTGTATGATAACAAACGGAGATTCGCGTTGTGAAACGGCTGTATATAATATCATAGTATTGTTCGCAGCGATTGTGCAAACGATTACGTCAATATTATTATTTCATTTGTTAATCATATTATTATTATCGTATTTAACAAACCCACCAGTCGGCGGTCGAGTATTCAAATTCACTTGGAAACGCGAGTTACACTACGCACGCACGTCATTATAGATTAAAATATACGCTTCATTCGTAGTGCGGCAGGTAAATAATGATTTTATAATTTATATTATTATCGTAGGTATACGTCTGCGGTGTATCCGTAAAACGATAATACTCGTATACCTAACTAGAGTACGGGCATTGGGCATATAGGTAGCTGGTGCAGTACGCGGAACTTGAAATGTCAATTACATTTTCTGCGTCCAATGTCGTATCAGAATTCGCAACGATGGATATTTTTCTTGGTGTTTTTTTTTTTAATTTTTTTTAATCAAACACCGCTGTTTAGTGTTTTGTCCGTGACCATATTATGTGCAATAACAATAATAACATAACGACGTGTGGTGTGCATAATATCTAAATAAAATCGATTGCGTTTAACTATTTGTCGAGATCTTCATCGTTAACCTTCGGCATACGCGTATATTAACTTGTTGTTATTATTTAATAATACATTTATGCATATGTACTATATAGCTGACCCAGCCACACGTTGCTGTGGATATTATTATAATCCGTTGAATTAATGTTATACTAAACTATTTACAAAGTTTTTAATTGGTAACATAAAATTGTAATTTTATAAATGAGGTAGGTAACGTTAATTTTCGACTAATTTCAATGATTATTTTTATTAATTAAAATTATAAAAATGTATAATGTTATCCGTGTTATCTTCTGCCTGTCACTTGTTATCAGTTGTTTCCGCATAATCAAAATTATTAATTAATACATAGAGTTGTTTTTAGAGTTATAATTAGAATAATAACATATTATCAGACACACTATCTCAAAATCAAATAGTTTATTATTTTCTTCTCTCACTCTCTTTCTCATATTATATTTCTCTAATATATTTTTAATCGACATATAAATTATTCTATATTTTAAGTTGGACAAAATCACACATAAGAGAAAAATCAAAATCAAAATCGGTCATTTAGTTTTGGAGCACATTACACACAAACCCGTTGTACGCTTAATTTTTATATAAAGATGTGTGTATGTGTGTGTCCGTTGCATATAACTACGGTACATAGACTGGTGTTACGTGGTTTGATATCCTATATACATATAATTTGGTACCCACAATAATTATTACACTATAGTGGAGTGGCCAACTCAGAAACTATAAATAATAATAATAACCCAATACGATAATATCATCATACACCGCAGCTCTTTGACAATATTAAAGAGTCCCAAAAAACCTCTATGCAAACAGAATTTTGTTAAATTAAGAAATTTAAAAAAAAAGTGATATGTCATTACTGGAAATATTTGAATATCGAAATTTACCTTTTAATTTTGGTATATTCTAAAATAAAAATGTAATTTATTTCAACAAACAATTTTAATAAAATATAGCATTATATATGGTTTATATCATCAATAATATTTATTTAAATACATAATATTATATTTGTTTTAACTACATTTATATTTATTGAAACATTGTTCAAATACTGATTTCATTTTTGTCATATTTGGTTTGGAAATTTTTTGTTGGCATATTATTATTTTTTTTTTTTTTCAAACTTTATTATAATGAAGAACTTACCATTACTCATTTGAAAGACTCTTAACTACGTTGATCGTTCGGAGTTTGATTGATTTATTTTGTATAACCTATGATTTACCAATATCGATCGGTAATATCTCAAAATTCGGACAATTGTCAGCAGTAATCGATAAAATCCAGGTTTTTACCAATATTCGTACTTTTGCTGTAACATAGGTATATACTATACTCGTATACTTTCCTTTTACCTACGTATATTTATAAAAAAGTCAATACATGCGTACAACGTAGGTACTTCCCAACATCAACTTTAAAGACATTGTATGATTCGAATTCGAGACCAACACACATAATCGAGACATGCCGTTTAAATAATGTGCCTGATAAGTATTATTATTATTATTATATCGGAAGCGTTGTTGAAACGTAACACATGTGGTCCGTTGAACCATATATGTATAATATGTACTGCAGTATAAAATATAAAATACTAAAATACATAATATACCTATAGTGTATAATAACGTGAAATAGTAATAATCACAGTTATATTACCTGATAGATATAGGTATTACTTACCTAGTGGTTGGTACACTTGCTTTATTATTATTATATTTGCAGCAGGACTATCGTTCATAAACAAAGTACATGTATAAGCTTACATCTTTTACACAGACACATACACCGCACGTGTGATGTGTGTATATACAAATGCACGTACGGCTGGAAAACCTTGAATAATTGTTTGAAAATATTACACGGTCGACGCCTCAACGTTTTTCTTGTGTTTAATTTCATCATCGTTAGAAATACAGAGCCATCGTACTAATAATCATAATATAACATATATTGTAGTTAAATTATTACTTATGCTACTACTGTATGATACGACGCTATAGGTACCGTTTCATACATAATGTATGATACTTAATATTGAGGTTTTTGGTACAGTTTAATGTTTTAAATCGAATTACTTCCATTCGTTTAGTGTACTCGTAAAAACGAATCGACGGTGGGTGCTCTCAGCTGATGCTCCCCAAAACGTTCGCTCTTGTATAACCTAAAGGTTATTTTTTTAAAGTTTTTATTTCATCGCAGTCCAACTCACAATATATCTTTATACCAGCATTCTACAGGCTATATGAGTGTTTACTAAGACTAAGAACATATAATAATATTGTGTTTTTAATCTGTGAAATTCCAATAAAATACCTATCGATATCAATATATTTATATATAATGTATTAAATAATATACTTGAAAATTGTATATTTATCAACTCAACATTTTCATACAATTATTATTCTGATTTTGAATGTGACATTAAAAACAATTATTATTTAGTGAAATCATTTAAAAATCAGAACATTTACTTTAATACCAAAATTGTATAATTTAAACTATAATCCACTTAATTTTTTTGATCCCGCAATAGTCAATACAAAATTATACACAAAGTTGTGGATTAAAATAATCACTTAACCTATACTAAAAAACATATTCTACTTAGTACATATATAATACGTTTAATGTATATTTG
Organism: Melanaphis sacchari; assembly: GCF_002803265.2. Lineage (NCBI taxonomy): Eukaryota > Metazoa > Arthropoda > Insecta > Hemiptera > Aphididae > Melanaphis > Melanaphis sacchari. Next base: position 13,359,204 of record NW_020270366.1, read on the forward strand.
TATCTATTGTGGCAATATTGCGTACACGGTGATGGTATAAATTGTTATTTTTTTTCATTTTATTCATATACCTACTTCAGAGATCGATTTCTTAATAGTCAATAGTCATGCGCTTTTGGATTATTAATACATTAAATTACTTTGATCTATTATAATCAATGGAAAAATCATAGAAACAACTTACAGTAATTTCATCGTTGTAATTGTGATTTTTATCATGGAATAATTTTTGTTTTCGAATTTTCATATAATTTTTATCGTTTTACTTGTTGTTTCTTATTATTAGGTTAGTTGCATATTTTATTGTACTCATTTCGAACCATTGGTTCTTTAATTAAGTAAATAAATATTATAGTATGTTAATAATCATAAAATTCTCGTATACGTATTTATACGGCCATCATACTGCATTATCATGTTGTCAATTAAAATGTATAAAAGTAAATGAAAGGGAATCTGGACGACCATAAGGAATAATAAAAAATTATGAGCTTTATCAATACTCAACAACTGTGATAAATTATTTACTGTTTAATATTTAAAAGATGTATCTGTGTTCCTTCTGTTTTATAGTGAGATATTATTGAACGATTAAATAACAATTTACACAATTAGTTTGTGTTTTAAATAGTTATAATTAGAAATTACCTATAAAAACATATCATAAAGATAATATAACTTATTGAGAGCAAAGAATGAATGTATTAATAATAAATTGCTCATGTCTTCGTGTACACTCAGTAGACATTAGAGTACATAGGCACATATTAGTGTTTAATCGAAACCGGTTCCTAATTGGATCAACTTTGAACGAGACACTTTTTAGAAGACGATCCCTTAACTTCCATGTTATTATTATAATATATATGTAAAAGAAAATAATTAAGGAAATCCACTTTTTGAGCGTCCTAAATATCAGGATTTTAAACATATTTTAAATAATAAATTAAAGTTCTAAAATTATTTAGTTAGATACTACATTTAATACATAATTTTGTGTACAAACATTAATAAATTAAATATCTTAATAAGATTCAAACCAAACTTTTATAATAATTTTACAAATAAAATCTCCTTGTTAACTAAATGAACAATTGTAATTACTTACCAAAAATTATGTAAGTACGGACGGATGAACACAACGAGATATAAATTATGAAGAATTTTTTAGAAATCTAAAAACTATACATAAAATAAATAAAAAGCAACATTATATTTTATTACTGCAGTTTTTTGGTTATTCCTTTTTCTTTTATTTTTATTAGTTCTTATATATAATACATTATATACATTTATTAAATTGCAAAAAAAAATGATGCGTGTTCCACGTGCCTTAACATAATAAAAGTTATTAAACGCAACTATTTCAACAAAAAATAAAAACAACACAATATTTGTAATATAGATATAGTCCCTAATTTACACATATGCATGCTATGGCTCTCTAATTTTTAAAGCTACGTAACTACTCTACATAAAAAAATGTTCACCTTTCAATATCATGCATCAATTGTAGTAATGAATGTACATTTCTGCATTTACACATATATATATATAAGCTAAAACGAATGTAAAAAAGTGTTTTATTAAAGTATAAAATCAAATGAATATTCATCATTAATAATTTTAATGAATTAAAAAATATTTTGGATTTTATTAGAATTTATTTTGTTCATTGAATATCTATTATGTTTAAGAAATGCGTCTTCTCTAGATGTACTGAATTTCATAGTAAATTTACTGTGATTATTTTGATGATTTTATCTTAAATTCTGGTAGTATTATATTTCTTAAATAATTATTTTAAGTAAGTAAAAACACGATAATTTAAATGATAATGATTGGCATAATATTTTAGTGTTGTATTTGCAAAAAATGTGTGGTATAAATAAAATGGATAATACATTTTTCTTCAAGTACAAATTAAATTTAGCATTTAGAAAAATTGTAATTTACAATCCGAAGAAAAATATTATAGACAAAATAATTTATATCCTTGTATATTATAAAATTAAAAAAATAGTACGTAAATAAATATCCGGTTTTTAGGTAATATAATCGCAATAATAATACGCAAATAATAATTTAAGTGACATTTGTAAAATTATTCTATTTTATTTATATATGCTTCGCTTTCTCGATTACTTTTGTTTTATTTTTGCTTAATCGAGGGCAGTATAGATCCAATCAAAATGTATGAAACTAGCTATTTTTCCGTTTAAGAAGTCGAGACCGGAGCACTTATTGTTTATCCTAATTAGTTGATAAAGAGCGTGACGCAAGAAAAAGATAAGAAAAAAACTACAGTCTATATAGTATATATAGTATATACATACCTATTATAGTTTAATAATTATGAAGGCTGGAGAGTAAAAGCGGTAGCACAAATAATATCGTCTTAATACAATTTCAAGAGACCACCATTTCCAATTTCTGCAGATTGAAATAACTTTAATAAGGATTAATCTCAAATTAAATTTATATCAAAATATTATTTGTAAATTTATTATAATCATTATTAAATTTTAATCCAACGGTTTGAATGCAGACGAGCAAATGATAATAATGTGTAACCATAAAAATTAATTTTATAATGATAATAATTTTAATAGTGTTTACGGACTGATATTGAGAGCCGTCAGATTCTCGATTTGACAAACTATATAGTATATACACATTTTTATTATTGTAAGTATTATCCTTATCGACTTTATCGAAAAATAATGAACTGTTTGACAATACATCGTTAAAATATGAATGTATCCGAAGTAGCTGAAATATAATATGAATTATAATTTAACAATCCGATTACTACCATATCTAATTTGTTTAAATTATTAAATTATTGTAGTGGCTTATAAATATTAAAAAAAATGAAATATGTATAATATTCATAAATAATTTGAACAAAATAATCAATTTTTTTAGTTTTATATAGTAATAATTATTTACTAATAAATTTCTTTTTATACAGGTTAATGATACTCAAACTTTATTTTTTTTAGTTAAAAATGAATTTATTATTCACTTATTTGATACACATACTTAAAAACAAAATTTTAAAATTACCATAACTCCAATATCTTTTGATTCATTATCATGAATTTAGTATCTTTAGTACATAAATTACTCAATCGAATTTTTATTTTAATACGTCAAATTCTTCAAAAAACCATCTACTAAATAATTTCAAGTATAGAAGAAGGGCTGTAGTTTAAAAACCAAAAGTGTGTATCTCCAAAAAATACTTCATAAGTATAGTACGATATAAAAAAATCTTAAGAATTTAAAGTATGGTCTAAAGTGTATTTAAAAGTTTTAAAAATCAGATTTTGAATAACTATATTATTGAAGGTTAAAAAAAGAGGAGAATAAACGATATGCGTAATCTAATTAGTAATTTGTATATGTAGATAATAGACATGTAGTACAATCTAACAAGAACCATCAGAAAATATGCCCATTTGTTTGCTAAAAATTATAGTCAGACGGCAATTGTTTTAATTATCCCATATTGTTTGTGTTTACATATCATCGACGTTGTTAAACAGAGATCATAATAGGTATATTATTATATTTTCCACACTCGATAGAATATTTTTTTTCATCGTCTCGTACACTCATTTGATAATGTCTCACTAACAACACAACAATAATAATTATCTCTTTACTACTATACTAAACTCCTTAAACGTGTTTTCGATTAAAAATATATTATAATGATCTTTATACATATTAATTGTAGAGTACAGATCGTGTAACAATTAACATGATTTCATTGTATATGTTATATCATACTTTATTTCTTATTTGACGTTCTGTTACTATTTTATCTCGTTTTACACTGTACTACGTTTTTACAATCGAAAGGTAAATACTACATAAATAAAATTACCATTTAATTTATTTTTATTTTTTATTAGTTGTGAAACATAAAATGGTTTTTGTACAGTTTTTAATATTCATATTTCATAATATTAAATTTTAAGCATTTAATTATTTTTAAATGAGTAGATTGTACTCATATTAGTTTTAATTTCTTATCTTTAAATATAAAACGTTGATAAAAAAATATTGATATTATAAATATAAAGAAATACTAAAAAAGTACTAATTACAAAATGATGTTTTTTTTTTTCTAAGACCACATAAGTCGACTGAGAAAATGAGTTATATATAAATAATTATGAGTATGATCTTATAAGTGAATGTTGACAGTTACCAGTATATGTCGACATACACCAAAATTCATAGTGAATGTTGACATTTATAATTAATGTTTGGTAAATATCAATCACACTTGAAGCACGATATATACTATAAGAAAATATATTTGATAATATTAACAATTAAGACATTATCATTTTATCACAATATTTTGGAATATTTAATTCTATGTTCAAGACATTTGTTAGACTTCGACTATTATAAAATGTTATTACAGGAAACAGCAAGTTTTATATATGAAAATCCAATTCCGTAACGTTTTGTTGCTGATTAAACCGTGAGAACTGACGCGGATATACGAAATCCAGTACAACAGTTTATCACTAAAATATGAAGTTTTATCTGACTAAATGATTTCTTTGAGACAGGTATCGACAGATGTTTCCAAAAGTGATGATCAAGGTTTTGTAAAATGATGCCATTATATAAAAAAAAAAAATAACACAAAAAATGTAATTGTAATAATAACGTGAGGGGGGAATAGATACCTTGCAACACTAAATGTCACGATAGTTTACCACGCTGTAATCAGTTATACATAATATCAACATGATATATTTTTTATTGTCAAACTATATTTATCAATTTATCCGTTATACTTTATCTATATATACTTATATCTCTAGTTAATTATTAATATCGAAATACATGTAATTTTATGATTACCTATTATTCATAGGTATGACAATATTCACTAAAATTTACTGTTAACAGCATGATATTAACAAACACCGACAAATTTCCACAATGTGAGTTTTATAGTAAAATTTAACAAAATTCACAAACAATTTTATCAAATATCGACAATTACCGGTGACTGTTTACATTAATTACTAGGTATTCATACATCTTAACATATCTAGTTTGGCCAATCTGTAGCGACTGCAGCTCACATTTTTTTTTTTTACATACATCTTGGCTTTTGAATTTTTTCATTTTATTAAACAGTTTATGATTATCGCTGGCTATCCCTAATATATAATATACATATATTATTGTATTTTTGTTAAACGATATGCTATGAAAAAAAATTCAAATATTTCTGAACAGATAAATGCTATGATATTGGAAAAAGATCAATGATAACACATGTACACAATTGGAATATCTATAGTTTGGAAAATAAAATCGTATTTAAAGAATTTGAGTTTTGTGCCCAGAAATCATTTACATTTTATGGGTTGATTTTTCAACCAGATTTCATTCTGAAATAGTTTCAGACGGGGCACATAATATTTGTAATGTTAGGAATAATATTATTGAGAATCTCAACTTTCCAAAAATTAAATGGATATATTATTATTTCTACCACGATTTTGAATCGAAGCACCAGTCAATAAATATTCTTTCATAAAAGTATTACGTGTTGTCCATATATTTTTTTTTTTTTTTATTACGGGTTGGTTTCAGAATGGGCACTATTTTTCAGATTTTATGTCACTGTATTACTTACATTAGAAATAATCAGATTTTATTATTGTTTTTTGAGATTTTATTAATAGTAAAACGTTCAATCAAACGAGAAAACTTCCAAAAACATTAGAATAAAAGAAACTTCATAATGATGAGCAGTTATATATATATTATACGTAAAGGATTTTGGAAATTAAACCTTTTGATTAAACACAATGTATGCCAATAATTTGCCAATAATAAATTAGTCATTGCTACGCCAAGACCGATTTCTTTGCTGTAAGAAATATATTGAATATTTTGTTTACAGTACATCATGCAATACAAGTACAGCATTTCAAAAATTAAAACGTATTTTTAAATGGAATAAAAAGACATGCATTTGATCAATAATAAAACTATTTTAGTAAACTGTTTTGAAATACACCGTAATTTACATTCAACAGAGTTGATTTTATACATCCAATTCACATTTTATTACTTCGATCAATATCTCTCTTAGTAAAATATATTATATATTTTATTACTCCCGGTGACAGTCTTCTAGAGTATAAATAAATAAGACCTCGATTTTACAATATTTTATTATTTTATTATTCATCAAAATAATTTTTTTAATCAAATTTTAAATTGACTTATTTTGATTATTTTTCAATTATGTATAACGTCGAAAAAAAATGGTAACTTATTATTGTCCATGATATAAAAAATTATGACGGAGCCAATTGTCCAGGGATTAAATATGTCTGTTTACCATGCATACATGGTCGATTGGCTGATGTATACCTAAAGTGTATAGCTACGTTAAATAACCGATGACCTCATCGTGTTTGACCCACTATGCAGATATACTCCTAACATATTGTTTCTCTCGTTTCAACGAAAGTGGCTATGTTAGCATTCCTAAACTGGCAAAATCGCCATCACATACGGATTCTCTATAAATCCGGACATAAGAGACTGGTTTTCAGCACACGATATCAGCATTATGTTTTGTATATTTTACTTATTAACTGTGACATACCTAAATGATATACAGAGTGATTCATCAACCATGATCATTCAATTTTCCTTTTAATTATCTTTATATTTAAATTTTGATTTTCGAAATTTTTAAATACACACACACAGATACATATAAATATATAATAGGTACATAAGGGGTAATGCTGTTAAATAAGACTATATTTTCATATAATCAGATTTTAATTACATGCATAATTGAGAACCCCATAATGATACAATTATTTTTTTTTCATAAAAACCACCTTATTTTACTATTTTGTTGGGTAAATATATGTTTTTAGATTATGTACGAACCGATGAATGTATTGATTTTATAACAAAGTATGTGTGTGTGTGTGTGTGTGTTTGTTGTATCTGTAAACACGATAAGCTTTAATTTTTAAAAATGGGAATGGTTTCTGGCAGAAAATTAGATCTAGTTGGTACTTTGAGAATTCAAAAGTTAAAAATGTCCAATACTTTTATAATCAAGAAAAAAAAAATTAAGCAAAACCAATTTTTTTCTTTTAGTGAAGCTTAAAAATAAATTAACATAAATTCTATTTATCAAATATTTATATATTATCATTTTTTATTCACGTTAATATTAACAAAATTTTCAATTGTTTTAGTTTTTTTTCCTATGAATATTGATAACACACTGGTCAGAAATGGCCGAGAATACAAAGCTCCTCATAGTCACAATATATGTTTATAAACGTTTAGACTTTAAAACTAGAATCTTGATAAAATCTATCAAAATCTTAAAAATTATTTTGAAATTGAAAATTCATAAAAAAATTATAATTTTATACTTGAAATTTTAACATTTAATACATGGCTCTTTATAAGTTTTTCAATTTTTTTGATGAAATTGGTCGAGATCGCATAAAATTTAAAACTATTTTATAGTAAAAAATTCATAAAAACTTATACCTAAGTTTTGAAAATTTCATACTAATTTAAACTTAAATTGTATATTAAACCTTGTGCATATTTAAAATATACTAATAGTCAATGATAATAAATATTAAATTATAATGATTTCAAATTTATATTGATTCAAATCTTATAATATTTAATATTGTTAAAGAATATTATAATTTAGAGTAAATGCTGGATTAAATTATATTATATATATTTTATATTTTATGTAAAACTGTTATTATGAAATATTTACATTAGAACTTCAAGTTTGAAAACTTCAAAACTCATTCAAAATTAAATTTAGATGCATCAAAAATAATAAGACAGTATGATTCTTATTCTAACAGAGGTTTATTTAACCACAGTAAACTTCCTAAATTATATAAAATTCAAGCATTTTAAAATATTATTTTAAAGTTGATTTCTAAAAAACAGAATTTGAATAAATGTATTGTATTAAGGTATAAAAGGGAATAGGATCGCATGATTAGAGAACCACTCTGTATATCATATATTATTTTATCATAAGATACGACTATTGAAACGAGACGAATCGAAAACCTTCCATTTTACGGAGCGTTCACAAAATAGATCGCTCAGTAATATAGTATATAATAATATACATTATTGTAAATCGGTGAAGTCAAGAATTTAGGTTTGTAAAAACTTAATTTACCCTATTTAATCATAAATTTATTAACTGATATTAATCTGAAACAAGTGCACTGCATCATTATTTTTAATATTTTGATCTAAGTTATCAGTGGGTTAGGTACGTTTGGACATTTTTACCTATTCGGTATTCAAAATATACACAGCGTTTGGGCATTAAAATCAAAGAAATGATAGTTTAAAAATGCAGTTTAAGCTTTATTTATAGCGTATATTATACATTTTATACTATAATAATATAACGATATTATACTTTAGTAATATTCATGATAATTAATGTATGTGAAAATTAAAATATATAACATTGAATTTATGTGGTAATTAATAAAACATAATAATTTAAAAAATGTTTGAAAATTCCAGATAGATTTTCGATAGAGTCTGTAATAATACACTAAATACTTTGTAGCAGTTCACTATAATTTATTATCGTAGCAATGTATTATTTAATGGCCACACGTATGAAGTGTAAGTACGCGGCGTTTTTCAATTTACAATATTCTTAAAATTCGTACACAACGTCTGCATGACATATTTAGGGTTTTGAAGATTAATTAATGTTTATAATATATGACTTCTAACTTCTAAATTTATTTAACTTACATAAAAAAGGTGTATACTTTACACAAATAAAAACCTTCATATATATTTATTATAGACTTAAGTACCCAAACGTATTACATTTCGGTATAAAATGACCAAACGCGTATTATAACCCTACAAATATTGCCCGTTATCCTTCTAGTGACTTGTGATAATATTATGTACAATATAAAAACAAACATATTTTACATCTATCAATGACAATTATCTGGACAGATCATAGAAAGTATGATTATATGTTTGATATAACAATATGTAACCTATGTAGATGATAAGTATAATTTAAACACCGAGGATTAAGATGTATTAAATTTATATCTTAGTTCATAATATATTCTCAAACATTGGTAAGTATTACATACTTCATGCGCGAGACGTACAGGCTTATACGCGCATATTATTACAGTTCTCGGTGACCCGCTGTAAAGTCCATTTTGATGACTCGTGTAGGTAATGATACTATAACTTTATGAGTCTACAATATTATATTAAATATACATAATATCGTATACAGTACACATAATATATTTATAATATTGTCTGTCGACGCGCTGTCTGTCATAATCGATGTATTGTTCGCCAATATAAGTAGTTTTCGGAAGTAGAGAACACGCACACCTCCTTTTTTCTTCAATAATTTATTTACTTAAAATTTAATTTTTTGGTTTTTTTTTCTTACTAGATACTTATTATACTTAGAACACATTTTGTGCAGATAAAAACTTCTGCTTTTCAAATCAGAATCATTTTTTTTTACTAAATGTTATTTAATTGATAATTTTTCTAAAAATATCTAAATTAAAATTCGAATTAGTAGTTTTAAATTATTCCATTTAATTTATTTTAAAGTTACTAGTCCATGATAATGGAAGCAATGAAGACTATAGTAATTTGAACATTTTGGTATCTAATCAATATTAATCTGTCAATATTTACAATTTGGAAAAATGGTCCAAATATAAAATAAAATACTGATTTAATATTAAATCAATTAATTATTTTTATGATACCATTTTTAAAAACTATTATTCATGGTATAAATGTTTGAATAATTGAAAAATTAATTGTTCGAATTTTAAATTAAATTTATCAACATTTAAAAAAACAGTTATAATTTATTGTAAAAAAGAGGGTTTTATTTGAAAAACAAACAGAACTTTGTATCATCACAAGATACTACTTAAGTAGTAAAAATAAACTCAAGTATTGGAAATTATATTTATAAAATATTGTTTAAGTATGTTTAAAAATTTAAAAATCAGAATTTCAATAAATTCATTACTAAAGAAATAAAAAAGGGTCAGTATGTCTGGTAAATCACCCTGTATATGTTATAATATTATTAAATATGTGATAAATGTAAGGTACATGTCGTAAAATCACCAAACTTTAAACAGTTTCTTTTTTAGCCATTATATTAAACACGTTTTGTTGATATTTTTAAAGTCTCATAAGTCATCAAAAAAAATTGTACGTGTCAAAAATCCTAAAATACTTCTGATGCGTGACATTTGTCGATACTCGAAAGTACAAATATAATATTTATAATTTTATTAACATGTATACATAATATATTACAGTTATCAATAATTATTATATAATATATATAAAAATCGTCAAAACATTGAACTCAAAAATGTGTATTTGTTTACGATTTTTCATTTGAAATATTTTTTTTCTCATATTAAGTAATGAATATAAATTATAAAAATAAAAATAATTATTATTATGAGCTTAACTATGTTCAAGTATAATATAGTCCACAAACTACATTATAATATTTTTATAGATACGTATTCAAACATTGTATTTAAACGCATTGTATTTAATGGTGCATAGACAACACGTCAATTCACAATATTACAGTGTATATTTGTAATACTATTATACTATATTTTAATGTGTATCTAATATGTATTATTTTTTAAATTGGATATAGTATAAACATCTAAGTATGTTACTATTATTTTATTTTTTTGATTAAATAAATCAAAAATTTAAAAATTTAAAAATTTATGTCATTAAAATATTTTAAAGTATTTGAAATATTTTAATTAAGTTCCCTTTCTGGCCTTGCTAACAACATCAAGTTTTGTAAAACAATAAGTCTTTATAAAATGCTTGTACTGCAGTTTTAATATGCTGTAGACTAAATAAGTAATTTTGATGTGAAGGCGCGTGTTGTTCGATATATTATGATTCGTGAGTAATGATTTAATATTTATTATTATTATTGTTAACAGTAGTATAATAAACGTAGATACATATTATCCATATTCCATGTAATAACTACAACAAAGTAAATAAAATATCCTTCTTTATTGTAATTTTATTGTTAATATCAAGTTTCATTTTTTCCTCTTAATTTATAATTATGATTTATACTTATAATGAGTTCAAAAATAAATTACGTTTTAACCTGCAAAATTCATTAAACGGTAAATATTGTAACACCGTATTCAAAAGAATTTTATAACTTATCATGAATACTAGATACTTGATAAGTTAATAAAAAAATATGATACATAAAAATGCTATTTTTTTAACATCGTTTTATACATTATAATGTTACCTATCTATCTTTAATGTATGTTATTATAAAATATAATTATTATATAGGGTGGATATTTGTCCTAGATTTCTCAGGACGTTGCCAGTTTAGGAATCTATGTCCCTGTTGTAAATTTCTCGGGACATATATGAACTGGTTTTGGACTTTTGCATAGTAATGTCTCAGAATTTAAAATTATTTTCACAATTTTTTTACTTACTATGTTATTGATTTCATTATTGAATAAAACCTAATCGTAAATATTAATTATTATAATAATATATGATAACAGACATCGAAATGTATGACTAAGACAGTTAATAAACGCTTTCTAAATTTAACCAACCTACTGCCTTTAACTTCTGATTACATTTACAATCAGGAAAGTCTATGTTACGATTTTTGAATTTTAAGAATTGTGATGACAACAAATAATATGTACTTAATATTATGTATGGTTTATTAGTTTATCCTCTAGTAGACAGTCTCAGTATACATTTATATATCAAAAGTATTGGTTGTGTGCAACTCTGAAATCTACCAACATTTTTTTACGTATTTATACATTTTAGTGTCATGATTTTATTTAGATTATTTTTTTACTTAGTGACTATGCTACTTAAAATACTCTGTTATTTATATGAGAAATAGCAAAATTATTTCTTATTTATTAAAAAACTTAACTTACTAACAATTTCAAAGTATAAAGTAAAACTTTCACTAAAACATTTTCAATAATTCATGGTGGATAATTGGACTTAAATGATCACTCCAAAATGCAAATATATAAGTTTACTACAAAATAATCAGTTCAATTTGGTAAGTTTTTCAATAATTTTTCTGGTTTGGTTCCTACTGAAAATATTTTTTTGTTAGCCACCCTTGAGATTATTTTTGTACATACTGTATCATATAGTAAGTAATTCACAATCAAAGTTCTCGTTCTATGCCTTGTACATCGGAATTAATTCATCAATATTTAAATTACAAAAATTTCACATACGTAAAATCAACCTAGATTAATATATTTTAAAAGTCATAAATAAATTAAGTTATCTAATTGATTAAATTTAATATTCTTTTAATATTTAATGTTCTAATTAACCATTAACGTGAACTCAATGTTAATACTCTATTGTATAAACTATAAACTCTTACTATATACTGTATAGAACATAAGTAGGTATATCATATTGAAAAGGCGAAGGAAAAAACTATAATATATAATAATTTATAATTTTGGAACCCCAGATTAAATATCAGATAAAATTTAATCTGATTGCCCTAAATTATTAATAATAAGAGACTTAAACGATTTTAATGCTTAATATTATATAGATGAATAATGTATAGGTAACACATTACAATTAACTTGAAAAAGATATCGTATTTAAATGTTTCGATAAATAGACAATTAATAATTATTATAAAACTGACATAAGGACGTTGAAAGTTTATTTATAAAAAAATTAAAAGTATAAAACTAAATTAATTTGAAGTTAGATGGTTACAATTTAAATTAATTTGTAAAGCATTGTGACAAAAGCCTTTATTCAACTAAAAGGAAAAAAAGTTATTATAATGTCCACATGCTTATAATAAAAATAATAATTATTATTATTAATTATAATACAATAACTAATGTAGTTGGCGTCTCATATAGAATAACAATATTAACAAAATGTGATATTATACTAAATAAATTATTTTTATAACGGTGTATATGTATATTATATATTATATAACTTAATGATAAATCAAAAACTGTATACCTAAGACCGTAACTAAAATTTTTGTTGTAACAGGAAGAAGACGAAAAGGAGGTTGAACAGGAAATATAAGAGCCAGTGATGCGTTAGAGAAAAATTATAACTGCTTTCAATGATACAATACATTTTGCTCTAAGCATGGAAAATTAATAAGAATGGAAAAATGTACATTGAACAATAGAAACCAATTCAGCAAAACAATTCTTATTCGATACAATTTTATATTGTCTACTACTTAACAACCTCAGTCCCTCAGGAACGAATATATTGCATAGATCTATGATATATTTTGATAACTAATAATAAATATTTTAAAAATGAATAGTCTTTGGTTCCTCAACAAATAACAATACATAGTAATATAAAATTTACTAAATTATATTCTAAATTTTAAATACATTTTATTTTTATCTCTATTTGAAATTTATTTAGAAGTAGGTATTGCGTATTATACGTTTTTATATAAAAATGTATACGAAATATGATGTTACATGGATTCCTGATGGTATTTGTAATTAAATTAAGGATTAAATATAATTTATAAGTGTATTGTAAGTATATACAATATACTTCTGGTTCTGGGTTATAATCACTGTAGAAACAATATAAATATATTTTATTATTTCTATAATTTATTTGTGTGAACATTCTCAGAATACCAATCAAATAGGATATAATACTATTTTTTCGTCTACTTAAATATTATTATTTTAATATATATCTATATGAATGACACTTTTAATCGTTAAAATATCGAAGTGATCGTTTTTGATAAAAAATAGATACCACTATTAAACTTAAGATGCCAACGCGTTATGTAGTTACATTATTAATATGTAAGTAAGTGATGACTGATTCCTTTTTTTTAATATATCATCTATATTATATACTACGGATTGTAATAAATTTTAAGTTATTAATTATTATTAATGAAGGAAATAAAATAATTTTCAATATAAAATGGTCTGAAGAATATAAGGTCGTAAACAAAAATATACAAAATTACAAGCTGTCGAGAGTCGAGATAACACTTATATATACAATAAGTTCACATTCAATTTTATTTTTAATTCAAATATTTGAATATCTATTTCTGAAACATATAATATACAACACTTAAAATATCTGATAATATATTATATTATAAAATACCAATAACTGAAGTCTTCTAACAACAATGACATTTATAATTGCTTGATCTATTGTAATTTAAATATTCATTTATAAACTATAATGATATTATAATTAATATTTCATTTGCAAATATATTTAAAATTGTAAACCAAGATGAATCCACACGTATATAGATCGAGACTCAAGAAATAACACAGATCGTATTCATTGTAATCACATCAATAATATTAATTTATTTTATTTTAATAAAAATAATAATAAATTACTTACTGCTAATGAAATCAATCAGTGATTCAAATGCACACCAATACTTTTTCACAGTAAATAAATATATAAGTACCTATAGTGCATAACATTATTTTTGCAAATTGTATTTTATTATTTTATTATTCTTGTTATTTCTAAAACATTGTGACGTGAAAGTAAATATTCAAATTTTATATAAATATATTTTTCGGCGACTACGTAATAGTGTATTCCGATTCGATATTATAGTTAAAAAGAATAATAACATATTTAATTATAATAAGTACTATAACTATTATGGAATCAATAAATGATAAAAATCAAATTTATCATCGTTATTTGGACAATATAATAAACGACTAATTTTCATGTTTTTCATGATCCGAGCAGTTTAATATATTGTTTATTATAATAAACTTCACGTAAAACAATGTTAACGTTTTTCCTTATAAGTAGGTATTATAAATTTAAAAATAATAATATTATTTTAACCCTTTTTTTTTTGTGATGGAATATGAAATTATTCCGTATTGCGATGAACTGATGACCAATCTTTTACCGAATCGATGTATTCTGCTGCTAATAATGATCGCGGGAGGTGCAATGGCCGAGAGAAGGGAGCGTTAAGTGTGGTAACGGAAACAGTTGATCGAAAAAATGATGATAAAAATACGGTAAACGGTAAGTCGCGACATTTATATCATTGTTAATATTTGTCGACGTTACATAGTTATACGTATATAGGTATATTTATTATACCACGTAGCTATAGGAGTAATGTACACCGTGCACAAGTCATTTTATATATATTATATATATCCCGTTGTGTGAACGTAAGTCGTGGCAAATTCTTTGGAGCGGAAACTGGTGAAAATGGATTGTCAGAATAATCGATCCGGCACGCTAAAAACTTGGACTGTGCTATAGATGATTTTTTTTTTTTTACTTCATTTTTGTTTTCACTGCTTTATCTCTGTTTTTTTGTAGTCTCATTTTGAGCTGATTAATATATATATATATATATATATATGTATGTATGTATATGCACATAATATTATGTTATCACATCACCGTAAATAAAGTTTCTTTAGTATTTATTTTTTCCTCTAAAAAAATGTTCAATATTCAAACTAGTAGCGTATTGGAGTCAATGTAGAATGTTTAACTCTCCCCTCGATTTTTACTGTATAAGAACGTGAAAATGTATTCATATAAAAATATACTTTTTTTAATAATCTCCCTCCCTGTAAATTTCTTATCGTAACTATTAGCTGTGGGTCAGCCACTCGGTCGTCGATAATATTGTGTAATAACTTAATAATTGGAATTGTACAACTACGGTCAAAGATATATAGGTAATATTATATGATAAGTTACACCGTTTCACTGTATGTATAACGTTTCAATATAATATAATTTTATAATGACGTCATCGTTTTTTCGTGTTTTTGTTCTGTATAATAGTTGTTATTACCTATATTAACTACTCAATACCTATTAGATATATACAATTGATTGATTATTGTTGAGGATTATCATTTTGTTGTTCATGTTTATGTATTACACAAAATATAATGATAATTATTATCCAATGACCCTTTTATTCTGGCGCATTTAGATTTATTAGTTCGTTCCCCTTTAAGACAATACCCCATTATTCGATTCCAGCCATATAACTACCTACGTCGACACTTTCCAGGTTATTTTTCAGTTATTCAATCAAGAAATTATCTGTAGACTAGACATGCATAGGATGGCGCACTTACTAGTGTTACCTATATTTATTGTATGATATAGGTCGTACTTTAATACTATATATAATGTATTTCTTTTAAAATATTCGTGATTTTATCAAGTTTATGAACTCAAAATGGTATATTTATTTTGTATAATTTATTTACTTAATATAATTACTAATATTACTATATTTTAATACGGTTAAGTATTTTTTCTTCGGTAATATATGTATCGTTCATTATATGTATAGATAATGCGCACGGTTTTGTTCATTATAGAAATTGTTTCTTGTTTTTACAATAAATTGTTGTATACTATATATTTATTTGTTATACCACTTAATGCATTTTATAGGTTCTTATTCTATGAGTTATGTATATGGACTATGATATAAATTACTATTTAGGATAATTAATGGTTTTAGTAAATTACAATTATATTATATTTATGACATCTATAGTGGGTATTAAACTGTAGAACAGTTATATTATTTATATATATATATACTTATATTTTATATATATTAAATAAAACTTCTGTGATATGATTGAAAAAGTGCACAATTATAATAACTTAAATAAGTCAAAAGTTTTGTATATTTTACAAACGGGGCACAGCTTAAGTTGACGGGCGCAGTTAGGTTTAAAGTTAAAATTATTTTCCTAGGATAGCCACACAAAAGTCTTTTAAATATATAAATTAATCAATTCGTTAATATAAAATGTTTATGTAGGTAAATTTGGCGTAAATGGACTATTGGAAAAAACACGTCTTTTCTATTTTGACGTAAATGGGCTGTACCCAAAACGAATTAATTTTTTTTGGCGTAAATGGGTAACTCCCCGCTACTTAATACCGTTGATTAATGTAGCGTTAACTTAAATTATACGTTAGAAATTTTTATAAGAAGCCTTAATGATATAAAAACTTAATTGTTACAGACCACTGCAGTCGAAAAGTCGAAACAATATACTAGGATTATACATAATAAATACACCATATTTTACTATGGTAATTTAATTATTCACCTTAGTAAGTTTTATTATATTAATATTAATAAATATAAATATTTGGAATTTAGTTCATCCAAAAGTAAATTAAATCAAATATTTTTTCCCATTGAACAAATAACTAGATTATTGATTTAAGACATGTGCGTGGTTCTTCTATTCGTGCATTATAAAATAATATACGTATGTAGTATGTTTATCTCAAGGCTCAAGCAATCTCCATCGTATTTATTATTATAATCTAGAAGTTATACCATCAACATAATAAAAATCTAAAATGAACGATATTTAAAAAAAAAGTTAATTTAATTATTTTCAATAAATTTAATAAATTTAATATTTCTACTAGAAACTCTAATAGATAATTAAATAAAGTCAGCCATAATAATAATATTAAACATTAAAAAATATAAGCATATTATACTTAATAATAAGTAAAGGAAACAAGTTAATAGTTATAGCTAAGTCCTAGATGGTTATGTACCTATTATTTTTTTTATTACTTATAAGTTATAATTTATTAGATCCTACTCATACTTATTTATTTATAACCATGTGTAACCCGTTGACAAAATAAGATGTGTTTAATAGTTATCCTATAAAATATATTATACGATTACTTATTATTTACACGATAAATAATCATCATTTTAAATCAACGATTCTCCATTATTTAGTTAGAATATTTATACATTTATTTAGTATAAATTAAATTCTAAAAAATAAATTTGTTGACCAAAATCAAAAAAAAATTAATACTACCTATTAACATTGTAGACATTAAAATAATTCAGATACTCTAAGTAAATATATAGATAATTTTATATGATCAAAGAATTTACATAAATTAAATTAAATTTAAAATATAAGCTGATAATATTGGAAACTTAATAATTTTAAACAAAAAATATTTGGACATAATTTTGTTTAGTGTTTTGTACGTAAAATCGCCAAATAACTTATCACATTAAAAAGTGTGGTACCACTGGTACCTAAGTAATTAAAATACAATAGATAATATGTATATATTTGGATTGTAATATCTATGTAAAATAATTCTAAATGGCTTTAACGAAATCTAAAATGACGCAGCATTCGTATTTCATATAAAAAATTAATGCATTTTTAACGATTTCAGTGACATTTCAAAGTTTAATGGGACTTCTTGGCCTCAAATCTTAACTATAAACTAATATAATGATAATGACATGACGTTTTTCACTAGATATTATTATAATAATTTGTTTAAGTCACAGCTAGGCTCCTAAAAAATCAACATAGGTATTATAGTGTATAGATAATTATCATATTGTGCTCCAGTTAACACGCGGTAATCATTGTTATACAAATCAATTTCTATTTAAATATTATTTTGGAATTATTTAAGTTTATTTATATGTAGGTTAAACAATAAATATACAAACTGTAATATACTATTTTAGAAAAAAAAAAGGTCATCATCTAATTTAGATGAGTTAAATATATACAATTAATTTTGTCTTTCTGTGTTTATTAAAATATATATCAAGATTTTCTTATGAAATTAAATATTAATTATTAAAATAATAAAATTATGAATATATTAGATACATAATTATAATAGACAATAGCAAAGTCTAGAGGTAGGAAAGGTAGGTAAATTTTAGATTCAAATGATTTATTTGAGTTAACTACGTTGAAGTGCTTGAATATAAATTAAATACATATGATTGAATTAATAATTTTAATATTTCTCTATTAATATAACTCTAATATTTTTTATAATATAGATTATGAATCACTGATTTTACAGTTTTAACATTGAAGAATACCAAAATGAACTGGATAAGTTTTACCTGAATTAATAATAAGTTTTTCGTGGGTTTTATTTGATCAAAAATATACTTAGTTCATACAATACTAAGAATTGTAATTTTAACACGTACCTAGGGTTAATACCAAGTGTAATAATCATGTATACTGTGTATATTTTTAATACTTTAAAACATAAAAATATTTAATGTTTTTAAATTATAATGATATTAATTAATTTTTCAATTTGTCTAAAACTACAAAACGTAAAATTTATAATGTTTATTGGTTTAAATGTGTTATGTTCAAATTTTGGATCAGAATTAATATGTGTTGATTGTTTTTAATGATAAGTATTTATTTTATATCTAATAGCTTTCATGCACTTAATGCAAAAACATTGGTTTTCTCTATAAAATAACAATTATATACATATTAAAGGCATAGCCAGGATTTTTTAATGATGGGGGGGGGGGTCTAAATACTTTTAACTTTAGTTATTGAAAATCAAAAACAACAAAAAAAATTTAATTAATAATATTTAAATTTAAATATTTCAAAACAACATATAAAATTCGACCAATTGGGAGGGGGGACTATAACCCCTTTAGTCCCACCCCCTCCTATTGACTACGCCACTGAATTACATAGTATCCAAATAGGACATATGTGTATCAGCTATGTGTCATTTTTGCTAGTCACACATTAACAAAACCATATGAAATGAAAATGATTATACAGGAAATTAAGTTTTAGTATACGACAAAAACAGAATCGAAATGATATCCGAAATATTTGCTAGTTATAATAATTATGCCAAGCTCACGGCTACTTCGTCTATTGTGTCATATTTAAAAAATGAGATCGGCTCAACTCACAGTAGATTATTGCTAGTAAATTATACCATAGTTACAACGGCTAATCAGAATACAAACCAGGAACATAATACGACCGACGATGTAGTTGAGAACCTAGATTATAACCTAGGGCACGGTTGTGTACACGTTGTGCGTCGGCCCGTTAACAAAAATTAAATGACGTCGTCACCGGTACGATTTAATATGTATAGATATAGATTTTTGATATTATGTGAACGTATTGATTTATGACGCGATTGTACCTACAGGTAGATAAGATAGGTTACGACTGCTGCAACCATTTCAACCGTTGTGTTTTGTACAGCAATTTAATCGATATTGCGCACTTGATCATCGGTAAATGTTGCTCCGGTTAACTGTTGCCCGGTTGTCACCGTAGTTATTATACCACAGTCTTGCACTTTTAAAAGGTTAAACTTTAGTTCACAGCTACATCATCTATCGTGTCGTAAAATTCCTTCTATCGTATTTTAATTAGCTATTGTAAATTATATCTTGTAACCACGGTATTTTCCCTTTAGGTTGCGTATCAATTGTCAACACGAAGTCTTTGGTCTTTTGACAAAACTGCGTTTCCGTAAACATTCATGAATCGTGGTACACAAAATGTGTATTGTCTTCACATTAATAAATTATAGCATGATAATAAAAATCGAATTTCTTAGACTTCTGAATTGTAATCACACTCGAATCGAAGGTTAGACACGTTTAAACGATAATTGATTACAATTAACATTATTTGATTAATTTATAACTTAGATTATTATCTACCTACCCAATAAAATACATTTGATAATATGCTTAGAGAATACTCAGATAACCTAAAACATCATGCCAGACGACGTAACTATTAAAACGCAATAAAACACGCGATGACTGCAACGATCAGTACTACAAAATTACATAATACCACAAACAAATTTAACATCAAACGATTTTCATTGATTTTATTTCCGTCCACTAGTAAGTGATTTTTTTAAATTTTTTTTATCAAATCTTATTTAATGTATAAATCCCTAAATCATCATGCGTTACCAAACGTTGTCACGTGTTAATTAGAGCGATGAAACATGGTAACAATAAACATTAAACATACCCAAATAATAGTTCTAGTAGAATTTATAAAGTGCCGTCGTGTCACTGTCTCGTCATGGGTGACAAACCAGGCAGGCAAAACGAAAAACGATTTATTTGATATTTTGATGTATAGGTACGTATTATAGATGTATCATTTATTTCAACCCGATGAAACCATTAAGGTACTAGATAGGCTAGTTTAGGCTATATTTTAGATTTGTTTTTGTTATTATCTATTCATTTTTTTTTTCACTTCTTTCTAAGACCATTATCGTTTTTATTTCACATAATTGTAAATAAAATGTAAACAAAAAAAACCATTTTTTGAAGAGGAATTAGGAATATATATACATTTATAGGTTTACCTATCATGGCCGGCTTGCACATTACAGAAAATATTTATTTTTTTTTTCACAGTTGACACTCAATAGTCGATGGTCAGTCAGTGTCTAGTGTAGGTCGGATATAGTCTGATTTTATATACTATAGATACCTACTTGAAAACCTTAAAAGGTGAAAATAAAAATGCGTTCTATCCGTAGTCACGCGATCAAACTACCTCTGTCAATAATAATATAATTTACCCTGTGTATTATAATAATCAATACATTATTATAAATTATAATAAACTGCTCGAGATATTTTTATGGGTGGTTATAGGCATGCGCAAGTTCCTAAATTAGGTAGTGTCTGTGTATTATTATCGGCCCTTTATATTAAAATTATTAGATTTTTTTAAACTTAATGTGCTTTTAATATACATTTAATAGACAAATACAAGTTTTACACTACCACACAATATTATAATTTCCAAGATAGGAATCGTGATGAGTTAACATTAGACTTAAAAAACAATCATAAAGGAAAACTAAATTAATAATATTATCAATAATAAATAATCACAAGTAAAACATTGAAAAACTGGTTCTCAGAACAAAAATACAATTAACTAATAATAATTTTTAATATTTACTACATATTATACTAGTCATACTATACATCTATATAACTGTACACAGACTTTCAACAATAGAGTGCACACTGTAAATTATCCCATTTTTTTAAATTTGCTTTAAAAATATGAACTAAAATAGATTTTGGTAAATAAGGTACATTTATTATAATTAATTTATTTATATGTGGTGAATTTAATTGAGTTGTTGGGCACTTCGGTCCATAAAATATTACAGGGCGTGCCTGGGCACACCCTGCACGTTCTGTGCGTGTGCATATACTGGGTGTAGAGGTTATAATAAAGCTTTTTTTGAAATAACTGAAATTTATATGAATAGCTAAATACCGACACAAAAATATGCAATAAGAATTATATCAAATCTTGAGCAGCATAATTTAAATCATGAAATATACTAAAAAATAAATTATTAAATTCTTTAAAAATTATATTATATAGATTATTTATTGGTACATAGTACTTACATCTACGTAAAAAATACAACATGTATAATAAAATAAAATAATTTATTAATTTTACATAGGTTTTACTATTAATAATTTTAAAAAATGTAAGCCCGTTTAACTTTTTCACTTTAATACATTTATTTGGACTTAAATGTTAAATAAAGTAGATGAGTACCTGTATATTAGGTGTCAAGTGGATCTCTGTAATAGGTCTGATAAATTTGAATTTAATAGTATATCATTATAAATGAAAAACGATTCTAAGTAGAAACGGTCTGTCAGCATTTATCACCTAGTGATAATGTTCTTTTGATATAATTACCAAAGTCAATTATTTTAGTTTTAGTATTATAATAGTTTAAAATATATAATTATTAAATAATTCTTATTAAATACTAGTATTTATAATCAATGGTTTTATTGATTATGTTTGTATATAGACCAAGACTGCCATGGTATAATCAGAGACTTTCAGTGCATAGTCTCATAAGCTGGTATCCTTCCATTTTCTCTCTCGTGTCCGATTTCCAATTAAATTTTTTTTCACGTCCGTTTAATTTTTACATTGTAGTAGGTATAGTATATTAGTACGATGGATTTTCGACCGTGAATCTTAGAACTCGCTAACAGTTTTCGTTTTCGTTTGCAAGTGTATGTACAATGTATACATAGGTACTGTAATAGTGTGGTACAATGCATAACGAAACGAGCGTTATACCCTTGTATGTATAAAATATATATCACCTTTTTTCCGATGAAACATGCTGTTTGCGTTTCGAGGATTACTCGTCAAGGTAAAACGCACATATCAGTCACAGGTATTATTCATATGTTCCGTATAAGAATAATGTCAGTTTCATACGCGTCAAAAAAAAAGCCGATATTAAGAATTTGTCATATTTACATACAATTGTATGCAACTGCCTGTAAAGAGGATTGTAAAATCCAAGTAAAACCTTGATGAAATAACTGCGAATAACATGTGAAGTGTTATCGTATACTGTCATCGCTTCGATTATGATATGTATTTATAATTACAATGTATGTATAAGTTTGTAAAATCTAAGTACATGTAAAAAACCTTGGTAAAATAGTCGCGTATGATGATTTTTTGTGCCTATTTAACATAATGTATAAATATCATGATATATTGGAATTATTAAATAATTTACACTAGGTAATATATGTATGTTCAAACACATATAATATTCATGAAGTTCAAATAGCGTACACTGGATTCTAACCTACAATTATAGTAGCCGATTGCTGATAATATCGTATTTAAATATGATTTCATATTGGGTATGAACTCGACAGGCAATTATTTTTTGCACAAAAAATGATGATACATAATTTTTAGCAGATACTACTTTATGTAAAGCAATATCCAATTTAGCCACGTTTATACTATGGATAATTATTTATAAAAGTTCTCTATGACTTAACATCTGTAGTAGTCGTTAGATGGATCGCTTTGTTAATTGGGTTAGAAATATTGGCGTATCTCTAAATATATGTAAATGTAAGATTTTGACTTTCACACAAAATCGTTCGCCAATAATCTATTTCTCAATCCAAGTAAAATAAACGTGGCCGTTTATAGATGCAGCCATTTAAACGCGAAGTTATTTAGACACGAAGACTAAATAATATTAATTCAATTATTTTGCTCTATATTACTAAATATTATAACTTTATAATAATATTAAGGATTATCCAAAAAAATATATTGTTATTGGTAAAATGATTTTAAAAATAGTTAAAAGTTATGAACAAACTAAAATTTTGTCATTTTTGAGAGGAATAGTCTAAAATATTTCTGTGCAGTAACAAATGTATTTTTAATTATTATATTTTGTGGTAATATTTTTAATTTATGAAAATATTTAAATAAAATGTATGCTCATAAACTATAATGTTATATAATTATTCTACTATACACGTAAATTGTTATTTTATTGTCATAGGTATATCAGGTATATGTAATAATTATCTATAATATTAATAAAATTTATCCATGTTTGTCTATTTCTTTAATATTTTGAATCTTGATATTTTTCATACTTATAATTCTGTAATTGATCTTGGTTTTAAACTAACTATTTCATTTGGTCCAAAGTCGCATACTGAAATAGTATGTTTGTAGGGTCTAAAATTCTTAAATTTATCAATAGACTTATTAGTTACTAAGGTGTTAAAATTACTGTTCTGTATCAATATTAAAATATGACGTGATTGTATGGAATTCTTACACCGCTAATGATTCTCTGTAACTTGAGAGATTCCAGTGTCAGTTCTTTCGATCTGCTAGTTCCGTGTTAGGTATTGAATACTTTTTACAAAATTATTCTTTTGTTGTTAACTAAACGTAGGGGTAAATTTTGCATAAAGTTTTTAAAAAATTTAAAAGGACAATAGTTTAGGTCAAGTCAATTTATTCATTTGTTCAAGTAATTACATGAAAAATATACCTATTAAAAAATCAATTACGTTAAAACCTAATGATGATCCTCTCTCCAAATTTAATTTTACTATATTTATATTAATTGAACTATAATAAATATAATATCGCTATGTTAATTTATCGAACCACAATGATTTAATTCATACCATATTTATTATTTATCTAAATTTTTAGTTTCAGTTTGATTTAATAATTCAATAAATTTAATAGTTGTATAAATGTAATTCTATGATTTGTAAACATTTTTAAAAGAATTTCTAACTCGTTTATAAAATAAAATATTTGCTTTTAAAAGTATATTTTAAGAAAACTTTGTGAGCGTTGTGTTATTTTCGTCTTTTTAACATACATAACATAATTAATTTTACGTTCAGAATAATATTTCATATTACTCTATTATTATTAATGATTGAGTAATTTTAGCTATGATTAAATTTAAAGGTGAAAATATTATTTAAAGATCTATTCAGGTTTTTTTGATATTTTTATTTTAAAGCAAGTTATGAATAATTTTTTAATAGTAATAAATATTTTTTAAAACTAAAATATCAAAAAAAACTTACGTAGGCCTTAAATCTATAAAAGCAATTTATGTGCACTTTGGTATTGAATTTCCTAACTTTTTTACTCAGAAATATACATTTTATTGCGCATAAAGTGGAATAAATTTAAAAATACTGAAAATGTCAATCTTTTATGAATAGCAAAAAATAAGTAAAAATATTAATTTGAATAGATAATTGTATTTTTTTAAAATACCGCAATAGTAACTTGCTGATGTAACTATGTCACAGATAAAAAATTATATAATTCAAAATTAATTGTGAAATTATCAAAAATATTTTACTGCACACAACAAAAAAAAAAAAAAAAAAAAAATGATAAATTAATTTGATTTATACATAAAATAAAAAATATTCTTATTTCTTAATGGATGAATGACGATATTTGATATACGACGAATTGTAAAAGTTGTTGTCAGCAAAGCTGACGTCCCTAAATCGTTAAAAAAATTGGTACCTGGGCCGATAGTATTGCTCCTTCTCCAAATACGTATCTGTAATAATTATTATGTAGTATAATTTAATTCTGATAATTAATACTGAAAAATTATAAAAATTATTATAATTATTTAGTATAAACTTAGTATTTAGTATGAAGTTTTTTTTTTAAAAAAGTTAATCTAGTATAAGTTAAATTCAGTGAATAATAGTTTTGATTAGTGATCGTTATGTAGGTTAACAAAAATAGTTTGTGACTTGTCTTATAAGATTGATTTTTTAAAATTAGGTTTGTTATTATATCATAATCAGGCATCTTGCCTTAAGGCTTTCGTTTTAATTAAAAAATTCATTTCACCCGGATCACGGGCTTAACTGTTAATGTACGAGCTATAGAATTGAGATGAATTTTTGAATTATTTCGATTAAATCTCTATCAGGAAATGATTTTAGATGTGGTTGGAATATGTCGACTAGTTTATGGTAAAAATATTAGATTCGTCTTAGTGTTACTAAGAATTCATTTTCTAGTTCATGACTTAAATGGTAGTAACATTTCTTTATTTCTATGAAACCTTTGAATTGTTTTTAAAAACAAACCGTTACTTAAATAGTTTTAATATTTATATATTTTGTTCATATTTATACACGTGATCATGCTTCAAAATATTTAAACTATAGATAATTATTGAGTCAATTTTATTTAAAATAACAATACCTACATGAATTAATTGTATTAAAATTTTATTGATGAAATGTTAAATTATTTGATATTTAATTATTTAAATATAATATCAAATATGTATTTCATTTTTTTTTTTTTTTTTTAAATAAATAAAATTAATAAGAAGAGGTTAAATATTAATTTTTTATAAATGGTACATATTTTTATTATATTCCTTAGTGTTAAAAAAATATATATTGTTAGTTTTAGATAGTGTTATCACTTCTCATCAGTTTATTATTAAAATAATAGAATTTAATATGACCATGACTCGTTCTAAAATGTTTGAACTGGCCTTTCAATTGATGAACATAGAGGCTGTTATATTAATTAAATATTAAGTTATTCGATATAGTAATAGTATTATAATTAATAATTAGATAAATGATTGTTATAAAAAATGTATAAAACACAAAATATACAAAAATATGTATAACATTTTTACAAAATAATAGTATCATACTTTACAGGGTGAGCGTTCATTTAAATATCATATTTATAAATATTTATAGTTTATTTTAAGACTAAAAAATCCACATATTACATCAGTTCTAATCTATTATGTATTATTACTTTACCATATTATTGTCTTTAGCTTAAATTAAATATCTCATTCTGTTTAGTATTATTTTTGCAAGGTTTAGTAAATCACTACAGTAAACATCATAAACTATTAGGAATTTAAATTATTAAGTGTAATATATTATTATTAATGTTATAATTGTTCAACTAAATTATTTATTATTTTAATACTAGCTTAATTCAACACACGTTAAGCTCTTAAACATTTTGTTTTCGTATTTGAGTATTATAAACAAACTATGTAAAATTAAAATATACCGATATTATAACTTTAAAAATACCTGAACCTGTAAAAAGTTCGTTTGTTTAATTAAGTAAACAATTTGTATAATATTTTCCCTAATCGTAATACTACATAACTCAAACAATGAACAACTTAAAAATTAATGTAATAGTATTTTGCGTAAAAAGATGTATGTATAGTGACAATCAAAAAATAATCTATTATAATCTAGATACTTTATTGATGTAATATCCAATATACGTGATTTTTTTGTTTCTAAATTATTTTAGACGATAAGAACACATAATTATATAAAATAGTATTGATTAAAAATGTCATTAAATGCTTTTACTATAATCCTCATCGAATTTATTATTTGTTTTAAATCGAATAATACTTTGTAGTTTTCTCTTGTTCTTTCAGTAAAAATTATAAATTACGAAAAATATAGTCTGAGATTCTAAGTCTAAATATGCTGTGATTTATACATGTATATATTTATACTACCTATATAGTCTGTAATTACCTAGTATACTATTATCACGTCACATGCACCGACCTCTAATATTATGATAATCCTACGGAAATGTATTGATTAAAATGTCCTTAACAAGTTACAATAGGTTTTAACTATAAAATATGCATACAAATAAAACAAAAATTCTCAAGGATACCCAGTTGTACAAATGACAAATCATATTTTTGATTCAATAGCATTTGACGGTGTTCATAAGTGTCCTATTTTAAAAATGGATTTTTACGTGACTATTTAGTTTTCAAAGTAAATATGATAAGCAATATGTAGTATAATGCATGTATAATATTATTTTATCTTATTGTAAGATACATACAATGTATATAGATTTAAATTTAGTATGAACTGAAATGTTTTAAGTTGCATAATATAGTATTATGATCCCTTAACCCTTTATAAAATTGATTTACTCTAGTCGGTCTACTGAATAGTATATTATCATATTAAATTATAAAAAGTGAATAGTCTTTTTATTTTTTAGATTTGGTTAATGGTATCCTATTGCTTGTATATCTACGTAAATGTATATATTATATTATCAAAATTATTATTTATTTTTATTACTTATTTTCATCAAAAAAGTGTAGGTAGTATATAGCATGGCGTCTTATCTCTGATATATCTTATAAATGAACATAATATGTAGGCATCTACAGAAGAAAGTTGCTATTTATAAAATAATACGGTATGTAATAAAATAAAAAAAACCCGACGGTCTGGACTTGGAAAGATTTGTAATGCTTTTCACTTGAGTCGCAGTTGTGTTCACCAACTGTGAAGTTGTGTGTGAAAGTATATACTCTATAATATTATATTTGATACATAAAATATAAACGCAAGTCTTCTATTCCATTATTTATTTACATAAAGGAAAAAATTAAACTATTTAGATGTTAAAACTTAAAACTATATGGAGACATCGACGCTACGTAAAAATTACAATCAGTTAGCATTAGACACTGCAGTACGACAAAATTAACTATACAAAGAAAGATTTATAGAATGATTGTTGTGGAAGTTATCACAAGTTTTATGGCTATAGAGCTATACCAACAATATATTTTTATTAGATATTATTTATATTACATAATATTTAAATTAAATATATGCATATTGTATAAAAACTAAAATATGAATATTTTAAATTACACTTTTAATAAAGGATGTCCGGTACTCGGTAGTCATGTTGTGTGCGATACCCACATTAACACGCCTTGTTATGATTGGTATAATAATTATTACCCATATTACATTTTATTGTTATTATTATTTATTTTTTTAAGAAGGATTCAAAATTACATTCCAATAGGCAATAAGTTATTACCAATAACCAATTAAATTGACTTAGATGTAGACTATTAAATGCTACCTAGGCTATAGCTGTATAGATGATTAATGTCTAATGTATTATATATTTCAATTAAGTGTTGTGTTTATATATTCGTATTTAAATTTCAGTATTGATTTAGCTGACTTAAGGAAACTTAAATCATATGCAGTGAACATAATTAGAAATTACTATTGGATAGTGTGGTTTAAGAAGGAAATTTAATAACAGATTAAATTTATATTTTGAGACAACTTATGGAAAACTCCTATTAGCAAAATCTTCTTATAAATTATAATATTTGAGGATTTCAAATATGTATACGATAGTATATCGACTCAAACAACTATGGGTACCATTAAGATGTTTTGGATTATTCAATTCATTAAGGAAATACAAATATTTAAATTTTCAATAAACAGACTCATTATAAAGTACATTTTGTATGAAAATATAATAGCTGTCCAAAATATTCAAACGCAAGGTTGATCTGAGCCACGATACAAGGCGATGCTCTGCTTTCGATGTCGTTAAATCTGGTCATAGAATTTGTGACGAGAGATGTACTTAACTTCAGTGAAAAGGATGATAATAGAACTTAGTACCCTACTAGCTGATGTAAATAATATTATCATTTTAAGAGAAACTAGGTACAATGTTGAAAAGATGTAAGATAACTAATTCCATTTTAATATAAAATAAACTTAAAAATACAATACATATATAGTAATATTTAACAGAGAGATGGAGAAGAGTTATCACGATTTTTAAAAACTTGTCTTTGGATAGTTAAGAGACTTTAACTTTTAAGTAATTGAGAATTAACATAAATGAAAAGAAATAATTGTATGCTTAGTAAAATTAAGATAATATATATTTTTTCTTAAATGTACTGTACAAGTATATATAAATATAATGCTAATGACCTTAGTTGACAAAGCAGAAATTATAAAATTTCAAGACCAATAATAAAAAATAATAGTAAGATAAAACTGAATACGACAAATATAAATTACAATGAAAAATATTTTTTTCCTACAAGTTATTGTTTAGACATACAAAAGAGCTCTTGTATTATACGTGCACGCATACAATCCATACTGACGTTTTCATGCAAGGCAGGGTTTAGCACTCATGAATAACAAAAAAAAAACTACTAGGTTTTGAAAAAAAAGAAATATCGAAAAAATATATGAATCTATGCATAATATTTACTTAGAATTATTCCAAAAAAAATAAATAATAATAATAATAATCTACAGAAACTGTATAATAATAACCCAAGTTACAAAATACGAAATTATTTCATTAGCTATAAAAAATCTAGAACAAGCAGGGATGGCCAGTAAAAGAACCACAAAAATAAAATAACTGAAAAAAAAAAAACTAATAGGTTGGTCTCTGTAAAGATAATACGATATCGCGGTGAAGTACTTGAAAAAATCAATGCACCGCTAAACATATGAGAACAACGTTTAATAGAAAGTAATGGAAGAATGCAATAGTGGAAGTGCTGGACCTAACCGGATAATTTTTTAGCATAATAAATAAAAAAATATAACTTAAATATAGTTACATATTGCTCAATAAACTCAATTCGATTACATAATAGTTCACTATTCGTTTTGGCGTATTTTTTTAGTGTGCTGCTGAAAAAGGTTTGACTCGAGCGGAAAACCGTTGGGCCCTGATTGCGGCAACAGCTCGTTAAGACATCTAAGCAAAGATGACGTCCCGGGCGGATTGTTGGAGTGCCTGGCTCCAGGGAGCTCACCCTGGCCTCTCAACTGGACGAGGTAACTTCGCGATTATACAAAGGAGTTGAGTGTCGCTGGGGTAAAATCCAGACGGACTTGTCAGACCCCGCCACACACGGAAGATGTACTGCTGAAAAGTACGTATACGATACTAAATTCAATTGGCGTTTGAAACAAAAAGTTCAACTGTTCGATTGTAACATTTTTACCAATACAATACTTAATCATTTTATATTCAAGTTTGGTTAATTTTTAAATTCATTAATACATATATAAATATAATATGTAGACTTGTATAATATATTATACTCTGTAGGCTGTAGAGTATGTGTTGATTTAGTGAGATTATTTATTTAAATATGTATGACATATGTACTTCATAATTTTATTGATATCAAAGACCAACAATTTCTTTAAATGACGCTGTATACCTATTATTTATATTCAACGTTTGTTTAAAACAGTGATAATTCTTTTTGTTTGATACTCTTCGCTTACTTAATTATTCTTGTTTATTATCCTGTTTATTTTTCAAACTAAAGTTTTTAGGTATATATTACCATTTAAGTATTTCTAAATAATATATTTGGTAAAATGTAAACTTTGATACTATTATATTAAGAATATTCAATACTTAAATTATGCTGAAAAAATAAAAACATGTTATGTAGGCCAATCACCTGACATTATCTTTATTCTAATCAGGTAAAGTGTTGTTATTCAAATTGTTTAAATTGTTTAGCAACAGTGTAGTGTTTTTAAATACTCGACTAATTATGAAAAAAAAAACATACTTTAAGTTATACCTTAACATATAGTGAGGATGATGTTAGATATAATTTTAATCAATACTGAAATTTATCTTTTGGATTTAATACTTTATAAATAAATTCTAATATTAATATTATATAATATACAATGTATTAATTATAAGTTTTTGGGTAAGCTAATACATAACTTTTATATTAGAGTCACTTTTTTAATATGTTGATAATTTAAACAATTTTTCAGTTTTTATGTTATACTCAAATGCCAAATAAATACGTAATATGAGTTTTTGGAAAATTTTACGAATTTTACTGTAATTTATGTCAGACATGTTAGCTTTCTATAACAAAAGCTTATATTTGTTCTCTGCCTAGAGTTGAACCGTTTAACACTAAACTGGAGAAGGTAGTATAGTATTACAACATTATTACCTATAGATCATAATACAATAGTGACCATAAGCCAGTGACCAATGAAATCAACAAATTAGACATTTGTGCTATGTAAATAGTGTTCCAGTAGTCGAATCAATAACATCACCCGAAATTTATTAAAATAAATATGAATTTAATTGTTGAAGTGGGTAAATAATAAGATTTAAAAAAAAAACAATTGTGATTTTGAATAATTAATTACGCAACAATAAATGCTTTTTTTTTTTACATATTTCTAAACTTTTACGGCATAATATTATAATATCGTAGTGTACACTATACATAAATATATACTATTTGTTCTACATGTGAGTATACTGTATAAGAATTATGTTCATTCATTATGGATAACCTCAGTGTGCAGATAGTATACTGTATACACTTAACCACCTAGGTTATAATATGTGTAATTATATTGCAATGATGTGTGCCATTCTTTAATTAAGAATTTACCGGTTTATGTATAATGTGTATATTTTTTATGTAGTTTGATATTGTATTCGTTTTTTATAATATGTCCTCAGTTTTTAAGTTTTTTTTTAATCTTATATTTTTAAGAATTTACAATTCTCAAACGTTGACGTTTTTGTACGTCTACCCTTATTGTTTACATATACATACATAAAAAAAATTGAAGTTTGTGGCTTTGAGAGCAGATGTTTTTTTCTGGATATCCTTTTATTAAATTAAATTTTTCATACTAAACGGTTTGTTTGAACGAATTCCAAATATCATCAAACATTCAAACAGTCATTGTAGTATAATTTATAAACTAATAGGCACTTGATTGACTGAAATAATAATATGTACCTATGTTGTGAGTGTTGCAAGTAGATTTGGCACCGACAACTTTTTTTTTTTATGTACCCTCTGTATGATTTGTCTGATAGTCGTCTCATCACGTTGGGCTTAATTAGGTATCGTTAATAGCTGAAATTCCGTAGATCTATTTTTGTGATAACCCACTACAATGCTGGTCGTGCGAGGATAGTGGGAGAGACAACAAATTAGGCCGAGCAATCTTTTACAAGCGATGACACAATAATAATTAGAATCACATATTATAATATTATATAGTTTGTATAATAACTTTGATTCGACAATACTATGTATTACATAAAATACATGTTACATGTATACAGTGTATTCACGCTCAGAGGTACCACTAAACGAGTCACAATTTGAGCTGGATGTCCTTGGATTAAAATACAATTTTTGAGAGGTAAAGGTAAAAAGGTATTTCGAAAAAAACATATTTTAAAGTAATTTTATACCACTTACTTTTTGAATATACTATAATATATTAAATTATTTTTATAAAAAAAGTTTTTTTTAAATTATAAAATTTACATAGTGTGTAAGTTTAAATTTATGAATAATCTGTATTTAACGAAATGTTTAACAACTTTTTGTACGTAATGAAGACGTAAATAAATACTAATGTTTGTTAAATAACAAAATCTAAATATTGAATACATTTTTAGTATATTTATTTTTATAATTTGAACAAACATACATTTTTTTATTATGTTATCATGCAAGTATGAACTAGTAAAATTACTAAAATTAAAGTAGGTATAAATTACAAAAACAAATTATATACATTATATAGATTATCCATACATTTTAACTTGTTCTATATTTTTATCTAATTTATAATATCAAAAAAAAATCATTTTAAATTTAAATATTTTTACCTTTCGTTTCAAAAGAAATTTAATATACAAGTCTTAAATATGTACAATGAAGACAGTTTTCTAACAAAATTTTTAAAATCAAATATAATGATCAAAAACATTGTAAGCAATGCATAATATCTAAACTTTGTTAAAGATTCTTGAATATTTATGTAGTATACTCAAGGCTGGGCAAGTTAACGTTTTTTTTTTAACTCGTTAAGTTAAGTTAATATAAGAAAAAGTAAGTTAAGTTAAAAGTTAACTAATGTTTTTTATATAACTTCGTTAATTTAAGAATTAAAGAATAAAAAAATGTATCTAAGTTAAAATTAACTTAATTAAATATTTAATTATTTTCGAATCTGTAAGAAAAATAGGTTACTTAATTTTGAATTTATGTCAAGCTCAGATTTCTGTACCCATGTGGCCAACCATGTAGTATGCTTAGCAATGTTTACCGAGGATTTAGGGTGGGCAATTGACAATCCATCATACTCTCTCCCACTGTCCTACTCATTAAAGAAAAGGGGGGAATTAAAATGGTATAAATACACAAATTATACAAGTTCTACTATTAGCTGCTACATGTCAATATTTGGGAAATCCATATAAAGTATAAACACAATCAGCATAATTAGATACAAGAGTATATGAGATACATTAACATTCATACATTAACATCGAATCAGAGTGACAGAGTTAACAAAGATGTGCAGAAATAAATTATTCCTCATGAGTTATTTTAATAATTTCAAGTAATAACGTATTTCTCGAAATGTGTGGCGTATTCGTAAAGTGTCACTAGGTAATGAGTTATAGTTTACAACAAAACTAATTATTAATTAAGTACATAGACGTCGCTACCACCCGTAGTACCTACTACCTAGAACGGCTAAAACCTAGTACCTACTACCTACCTATACGCACTACTATACGTCTATACAATTATCAATTATTGAAATTTTTAAATTTAAAACTATTAATAATTAATAATACATGTGAGTGGGTATTAGTGGTATTTCACTGAATATAGGCTACCTACAAAATTGGAAATACCTATATGTCTATTATATGTATATTGTGTATGTGTACATATCAAACAACCGATAATAATTATTATTTATTAATTATACATTTTCCTATTTATTTTATATGATATATATTATTATCTAATATTTCTTAAACCAATAAAATTATAAATCAATGGGTTATATCAAATTTTAAAATGTAACTTAATTTTGAAATCTCTGTATATAATTAACTTGAAGTTAACATGTTAAATATGTTAAAAATTTAACTTATGAAGTTAAAAGTTAGTTTCAAAAAAAAAGTAACGAGATAGTTAACTTAGTTAATATTAATTTAACGTTTTAACATAATTTTAATTTTTAACTCGTTAATGCTCAGCCTTGAGTATACTATTGTATATATACATTTTAACAAAATAAAATTAAATTTATTTTAATTTGGAATATTCATAATTTTAATTTTTTTTATTAGCTATACTAAAATTAGTGTAGGTATGTATGTAAAAAATATTATCATAAATAATATTTCTAATATTGTCTAATATCATATGCTCATCCTATTTAAAATAAATGGCTGACAATTGATATAATAGTTTATAATAAGACATTGTACATTCAGTGACCGTTTAATTATTAGTTATTACAGATGTAATTGGCAGGTATAAAAATACAAGAAATTATTCTAAGTACCATATTATTGAATTATTCGACAACAATAAATTATAATAATATAACTAATTTATAATACTTATTAATATTTTTATGAATTTACTCCCTTGTACAATAATTCGTTAAACTCATATAAGTACATAATTAATTACTATAAACAGATATAATCTATATAAAATAAAGATGGAAGTGTTTATACGCAAGTGTGTAAGTGATCCACAGCCAATTCTACTGTACATATTATATTACATATAGTTCTGAAATTCGGTAGATTTATAATTATATACTTGAGAATTTGAATCTGAAACCCAAATAAACTATAATTGAATGAATGCGTTCAAAATGTGAGTAGTTAATATTTGACAGAGTTTAAGATAAAGTAAGATGATTAGCATTATTTAATTTGTTATAGGTAAAACATAACCAGTAACCACGTAATATCAGCTTTAAATAATAAATGTAACTATAATACAATATTGTCGACTCACAAATTTTTTTTATTAATTTATGTATTATTGCCACTGGTTACAGAAAATAAAATGGTTACCATCATTGGATATAATTTTAAACCTATATTTTATATTATTCAAAATAACCCAAATAAAAATAGATATGGCTATTAAAAAAAAGTAAGTTGTATTACTTATACGTATTGAAAGTATAAACATTTTAAATTCTCTCAAAATATGTACTTTGGATATTTTTGTACTTTACTAAAATACGCTACAAAGAAGCTGTATAAAATAATTCTAACTATGCAGTATATTTTAATGATAATTTAATAATTACATATATTTATATATCTACAAATTATACAGATTTCTCCAAATTGTATGTGACACAAATATACGGGGATTGTGTTGTTTGCAACATATTATGTGATCTCTGTGAATAAAGTACCTATAAATCATACGTAATTGAATAATAAATATTGTTCTATCTTATGTACTAAAAGCAAGTCTATCATCTATAATGGCCATTCCTAAAAATCAATGGAAACATAAATTTCTTTTAATAAAATACCATAGTGAAAACTAAAAATATATATTAAGATTTCAAAAAGCACGGATTGGTAATATGAATACATTTATGCGTATTTTCAAACTTAATCATTAATTTAAATATTTTTGATTTTTTTTCATAACAATTTTATCTTGATAACTTATTTATAAAGTGTTCACATCTTGTATATTATACAGTATTAACATGTGTTATAAAATATGCATTATGTTTTATGTTTTATTATAATTATTATGATAATTGATAATATATGTAGGTAATATACTAATATATTAAAGGTAACTAAATGCAATGCCTTTTTAATACATGCCTTTATCAGTTATTCGTTGTAAATTACAGTTATTGTTTAATATAGATTATTGAACTTCCATCGTCTATTACAAGCTAACCTTATTAAGAAGGTGTCAATTTATTCATTTTATATTAGTAAATTATTGTATGTATACTTGTTGTTATTATTAAATATTAGTATATGATTTTAAAATAATTTTACAAACTCACACCATATTATATTTATTTTTTTTTAATGATTTATTTTAGAAATTTTTAAAATAAATAAACGTTATTTTTAGTTTATTTTATCTACAGATTTTCTTATCAAAATACGATTGAATCGTTTTTAAAAAATAATTAACTACTAAAATTATTCTTTTAATTTAATTCAAAGTATAAGATTAACAAAAACTTAAATGCTCTGAATAATATATTTAGGTTAAGAGAACTGGAATTATTCTATATTTAGTGAGAGATAATCCAATAAAGGTAAAACCAACTATAAGTTGTAAAGGCAGGTATGTGTGGGAATTAGGTTTGGAACATAAGTGAAAAATATACTTTTCGTTTTATATTTCCTCTCAAACTTATTCTTTGTATTTTTGTCATTCAGCATAGATTATTTGACATTCAATGCATTGTGAGTTAAATAAAAACTTCCAATTTTCTTTTTAGATTTTTTTTATTTTAAGGATCAATTATTCAAATACTTATGTAATGTATGATAAAAAAATTTTAATAATACTTAGGGATTAAACCAAATATCATTACATTTTATTAATATCCTATATTTCTATTTATATATTACATAGATCAAAAAATTTAATTTCATGAAATTAACAACACCAATGACAATACGTAAAAA
Organism: Melanaphis sacchari; assembly: GCF_002803265.2. Taxonomy (NCBI): domain Eukaryota; kingdom Metazoa; phylum Arthropoda; class Insecta; order Hemiptera; family Aphididae; genus Melanaphis; species Melanaphis sacchari. The sequence continues at coordinate 13,397,012 of NW_020270366.1, forward strand.
AATTTGGCTAAAACTTGACGAAATCGTTAAAATTTGACTGATTACTTCATGAATTCAGCATTTAATTGTACAACTATAATAATAATTTGATGTACTTCAAATAATGTATATAAAATATAAATACATTTAACATTTATTTATGACATTGTGTATTTAATTATTAACATATTTAGCAACTTCAAAAACTAAATTTTCTGCTTTCCACTTTTATTTTTTTTTTTTTTACTGAGTATGCCAACCGTTAAAAAAATTATACGCAGTGTAATGGACAATTTTTCAACTGAAGAAAATAATTATACTAACAATGTAAAATAAGTTAGATATATTTGATAAGTTTTATAGCAAATCAAAATTTCAGAACAATTTAGGAACTGCAGATGAAAAACACATTTGACTAAAATATCACATCAGAAATGATACTTATTATAGTATTATAATTAATAATATTTTTTTTCCTTTAATATATTCGAGATATGGCTAACTGAAGTAGAAAACTACTTGATTCAAAATTATTATATAGGTAAATTTTTAATTATTTTGCGAGAAGTGATTCGAATGATTGTAGGATTTAAAAAAAGATAAGCATTTTGAAAAAAATTATGTAATAATAAAATTAATTTTCCATAACCTCAATAATGGTTATTAGGAGATGATGGAAATACTTTGTAGTCCTTAATTATTAGTAGGTGACGAATTGTGATTTAAATACAAATCTTTTATACCTTTTTCCCTGAAGAAAAATTAAGAAAACTTGCGTTCTAAAATATGTTTTAATACGCGTTGCCACGGCAGTAAATAAATTATTATTAAACATAATTAAATATGGGATGTAAAACAACAGAAAAAATGCATTGAAATTACATTTGGAAAATATTACTTATAATAACAGAAGATCGTGATAGAATGCTCAAAATTAAATACAATATGCAATTTGACTAATTTATTAGATGCAACTATCAGCACGTACATTTTACGAGTGTAAATACAAATTCATATGAACCAACAAAAGTGCATATTTAATTTAAAGCGATTAATCGTAAATTCACGACTTTTAAAAATATCAGACACGCTTGACAGACTTTTTTCTGCCCAATACATGAGAATTCGATAATCCATTATTCAATGACGTTGCAATTCTGTTAGATACATGAATAAGCACGCGTTTAAAACGATTAAATAAAAAAAAATATTATCTTTAAAATTAAAAAATTAAAAATGTTCAAACACAAATTCATTGAGGAATCAAAAATTATACATTTTTAGATTTATATGGTTTATGTTGATAAAGTATTTGCTTAAATGCTAAAATATATAAAAGTTTGATAACCAAGGTTCCTCATAAATTTTTCTTACAATAGTTAAACATTTTGAAAATATATTATCAAATTTATTTATATAAGTATTAAAGCATTAATAATTTATTAATAATTTAAACTAAACACGAAGTATAAATTAATTTGTTAGTTAAGCATATATTCAAACAAGTGTTCTAATATTAATTTAATTTTCAAAGTCGACGTTTTTAATTTATATACGCTGATAAAAACATGGTATAGCCAGTACTATAATGTATGATCCGAGTAAATAGAGATTTGAATGAACACTTCAAAATAATTAAAAGGTGAGTGGTGACCCTTTGTAATCATAATTTAATTTTACTAACTAATCCATTATTATTTAGCAATAAAAAAATTTTTATTTAACGCAACTTTTTTTAAAATAGTTTTTGTTTACATGGTATAATTTACTTTGAAACATCAAATTACAATAAATTGTATAGTAATATTATATAACTACTTATATAAACTTAATTCCAAATAACTTAAAGTTATTTGTATAATTATATATATATATATATATATATATATATATTATGTGTACTTAAAGACAGTTTTAAAAATAAAATCAATTTCATGCTAAAATGGAAAAATATAAAAAATATAACTTATATTTAATACACTTAATAAGCTTTAACTAATAATAATTTTAATAAAATAATATGATTGTCTTAAATTGAATTTATAAGAATTAAAACTACTAAATAACAAAAAATGTTTCTAAATGTAACTATGTTGATGTGAATAATTTTTAACTAAAATATAGACATTTTATAATCTCAAAAATAATGTTTTTTTTAAATTTTATTTAGTCTTATACCTACACAAGAGCTTTAATTTTGAACTTGGAGTATTTATTGTTTATAAAAGAAAGGCACGTAACCTGTGAAGCCAAACATTTAAGGCAAGTCTCCTGTTACAGATATGGCCATTTTAAGTGAAGCATTTATCCAGGTTGAATCCTATAAGTATTTAACTGTGTTAGACGTTGAAATAAGAACATCATGTAGATAGATACTAGTGCAAATAAAATAATATACTCAAGTGGTATGCACTGACTTATTTGTATTCGATTCCAATGTCACATTTTGAGTACCATACAGACATTAAATTGAGATGAGTTTAGAGATTCGCAAAGGTGTAGTAAAAAGGTTTTTGTCTAATAATATAATAGATTTGTCATTCACGTAATCGGTTACTACAGGATTTGAGGGGAGGGGGAGTATGCTGATTTGATTTGTAGACATTACAATTTAAATTTTTTTTTAGGAGAAAAAATTTCACTTAGGGTATAAATAATATATGTAAATAGTAGATTGTAGAAAATAACTATGGTAATACTTTCGTAACATAAAATTGAATAAGTTTTTTTTTTTACTGTTGTTCTTATTATAATATATTTGTATCTATAAAAAAAATATTTATTTCAATGATGAAATAGTGATAAAGTAAACTTGTTTGAAACATCAGCAAAATCATAAATTTTTAACCAAGGTTTTTTTGAACAGTTATTAGTAGAACATGAAAATCAAATTATTTTTTAATTCGTAATTCATCATATTAACTTGAATTGTTTAATGATTTTCTTATAATTTTATCAATATCCTTATTGATTTAATGTTTTGCATTATACAATATGTATTTTAATGCTTTCATACGTACAGCAAGGTAATAAATAGTAAAAAGTGGAAAATATATCAGTAAAATTATTTAATTTCTTAATACGATTAAACAATAATAAGTATATTTTTATAACTTATAATATTTAATTTTATAAGTAATTAATTAATTCTATAAAATATAAACTGTTCAGAACGTAAATAATTTGAACCTTCAACTGCTATCTTAAAACATATTACGCGTAGGTATATTATTACACTTCAGGGTGACCCATCAAATTTACATAAAATAATAATCTAATTAATTGAATTTTTTATTTTTTGAAAATTTTAGTTATGGTTTATTTTAGATTCTAAATTCTTATAAATAATACTTCACTATGAAAAATACGAGTATCTATATATCAATGAATAGTTTCTAATTATTATAATCTTATTGCAGACAAAGTTTCAAATAGATTATAAAGTTAAATTCGAATACCTAATAAAATTACTGTAATAAAATAACATAATTATTATAAAACGATGTATTGCCATCTATCTTATATTTATGAAATAAATTTGATTTAATATTTTTTAGATTTATTCATGTATTAAGTGTCACTTATTGTAATAATAATTGTTTTTTTTTTAAATTTTTACTCATGACAAATTAAAGGAATGGCTTTAAAACCAATTTAAAAATTCTTATAATTATATAAGATATAACTAAAATTTTTTATGTTTTGGAAAACATAATGCTTGATAGTTTTTTTTTTTTATATATTACTTCATATTTATAGGTGTTAAAGTATAAACTATAATCTATAGAGGACTACATAGTTACACCTATTTATACTGTATGCTATATAACCTAATCTAACCATAATATATATGTTTTTACTAGTGACTCTATAAATTATATGATTATTTTATTCAAATAACCATGCGCAGCCTGAAAGTCAAATTTGCACAATATTTTCGATTTTCAAAAGTTATCAAATTATTGTTTGAAAAAATTGTTGAAAGATGAAACGTATTTACTATACTCATATACATAACTATATCTAGATACAATTTACGTAAATTATAAGCAATTTAATTTATTTTACATTATAAAATGATTGATAAATTTTTTAACAAGTTATATGAGATTTTTGATTACATCATTGTTACTACTGCTGCTAAGATATGGGCAAAGTTTCGATTTTGCATTACATTATTATATTCCCTATCGCAAAACGCCCATGGACTTCCCAAAAAACATGACCAGACTTCTTCTATGTGAATAAAAATATGTCACTTCCTACTTCCCGATAGACATTATTATTCGCTGAAGCACATTAAAGCACGTTTAAATATCCAAGGACAACAATATATTATAAGTCTGGCTTTCTCTCTTCAAAAAAAAAAAAAATAAATAAATAAAAAAAATATTTAATTTTTAATTTTTTTATGACGATTACGTGTAATGAATAATCATTTCTATGGTGGCTAGGAAAATATGGCTAAGAATATGACACTATTGCTACAATATATTATAATCAAAATAATAATATTATGATTGAGTAGCTATTAACCAGTGCAAGTTCTCTACGATTTGTGTGATATAAATATACGATTTTCATATAAAAGTTTATTATCAAAAGATAGAGATATCGTTTTATTTGATAGTTGTGTATTTTTTAAATTTTCGAATGTTTAATTAAAAAAAAAATTACATTTGTAAATAATATATTTGTATAAATAATAATTGTCTAGTTTTACATTACAGCTACAAACTACCAATATAACCTTTATATTTAACAGGTTAGATATACCATATGATGTCAGATGTAAACTTATAACATTCATTACCATATTAACGATAATCAATGATATTGATCTTCTATTATACACTAACCTAACTAATTATTAGCATACATAAAATTCTGTGTTTCAAAAATCAAAATAGATAAATATTTTTATCACAGGTTTACACAGTTGTCAATGACCAATGTTGTCAAAAATACATATGAAATCGTTGACGATTATCAATTAAAATTAAAACGATACAAAAATAATTTCAGTTAGATAACTCAGTTATTACACATTTTCTAATCTCATACGAATACTTCACAACATTTTATACTATAAAAAATTTTAGTCCCTGGTAAGTGGTAGGTATATAAGTAAATGCTTTCTATCTAAACTCCTATGTATAAAAGTACACATATATAAACGTGTATATTTATATATTATTATGATGTGCATTTACAATTAAATATACATATTTATTATATATATATATATATGTATGTGTGTAATTATTTAATTATAATTTTAATTTTATTAAAAGCTTTCAACTTCATATATTTATTAGCCTACTATAATCAAAACATTGTTAACAATAGTTAATATGTATTTTTACAGCTTAAGTATGTTACGTCTGCAACTAGTTTAAAATACATAGATAGGTACAAATAATACATGTGTTATTTACAATTTTTTCAAACATTGTCTATGAAAACAACTTTAGTAAACATATTGGCATTTATTTTCTTTATTCTCTTTGTTTTATCGGTTTTGAATTGTTGTCATTTAATCGGGTCATCGAGAATATTGCGTTGTTGAGGTATTATACCTTTTACCGGATAATTATTTATCGAAAAATAGTATCATTATTTAAAAATGATTCAACGTTTATAAAAATATTTTTTTTTTTTAACATAATTTTATGTCATTTAAAAACAGTGTTTAAAAAAAAAAAATTAAATTAAGAAAAAAATTTATTACCTATGAACATAAAACAATTTACTTTATTAATAACTGCATACATTGAAAAACAATTTTACTCATTAAAAGTTATTTAGCTTGAACTTTTTCTCAGCCTTGCTATTATTTTTTAAAGGTATTTATAGATAACAGCCCGAATTTTGTGTGCCGCCTAATAGACGATAAATGTTGTTGAAAAGGGTGACAGTCGTATAGATTCTTAATTACACAATGTAATACAACATAATATTATATTATTATTTTGTCGTTGATAATATTATTCATCATCACTCAACAATTTTTCTACGAAAACGGTATAAGATTATAATATTTATTTATAAAACTGTAAAATTATTATCATGACGTATTAGTTAGGTTTACAGATTTTTCTTTTATTATCATATATTCATTGCAGTAGTAGGATTGATTCTTAAACAAGAAAATTCTATTTTATAAAAAACGTATTTGGTCAGTTGTCAAAAGTATCACACATTGCAACGGTAACGATTGTATTGGCGGCGTTTAATGAGTAATGATGGCGTATCGTTGTGCAAGTGCACCTACGCAGCCACGCAGCAGTAAAAATCATCGGCGATAATTCCATTAAGGATGACATCGATAAATTTCTGTATGCCTTATAAATTAGTTTATTTTGACTTTGGTTTATTGATTTTTTTCGATTAACTTAAAATTTTTACTATACCTGTGACAACTAATTTTTGTCAAATTTGTAGCTGCTCAAGGGCGATGAGATAGGCTGTTGTACCTATACGTTTTTGAACTACATAATATTGGAATTGATATTTTTACCATCATCACTACTACGATTAGGTGGTGTTACCACCATCCCCTCCTTAACTCTCACCATACACAGGTTAATCACGTATGATATTAGGTATGTGCTATTTTAAACCACTATATATGATGAAATCATATTAGATATATGTATAAATAATATATAATATCAATATCAATTATGCATAATATCTTGTATATATTATCACTATTGTATAGGGTGGACAAATGAGCTTTTGCCTCGTTAGCCATGTGGTAAAACATGAAATCACGTTGGCTCACCTTGTATACAATTTTATAATAAATTTCACTCGAGCCAGACAGATGGACTAAACTTGAAAACGGGCTAAACGTTTTCGCCCACAGCGAAATACATCCACGGCCGGTTAGCTCATTGACCACGTGTTAATCGCGTGCCTACTACTATATCCGTATGCTGGAAAAACTGGTTTGCCAAAAGCGCGGTTGTGCGTATCACGTGAAACCTCATGTAAGGACTAAGGACAAGACGGTACACACCACGTGGTGGAAACACTCCTCTATGCAGGCGCCGCTATTACATAGAATACGGCACATATTATGTATATATACTATTCATATAATATACCGAACGATCGTTGTTTATAATAACACTTACGTAAATATTCACCCGCTGAAAGGTCAAATAAATAAAACGCCATTAGCAAAAAAATGCAGTTTGTAAATATTTCCCGCAGAATGATTTGTATTCAGATTGTAAGTATTTTAGTTCTATTCTAATTAGGTAACTAAATATTATAATGTATTATTATTAAATCAAAAACATGATAAGTAAGTACAATTAATATCGTTCTATATTGTGTATAACAGCTTTTTTATACCTAATACCTAATAATATAGTATTAACATTTTAAATGCTATTATACTTGTTTTTAGTCATATTTAGCACACGAAACCTATATTATATTAAAATATACTTAATATAATATGACCGTCAACCAACGTTTAATATTAAGACGTAAAAAGAAGTAGCTACCAGCCAGCAAGTTATAAATTTATTAATTTCTAATTTTTATTATGATTGTAATTTTGTAAATCCAACCTTGATCTTACTTAATATCTATTTCATATCAACATAAAAACCATTTTAGTTTTTGATGTCGTCGTAATTTTGTAATTTAAATAAGATATCTAGACGTGGCTTAATTTTTTTTTTTTTTTTTTGAAACATGTTTTGTTGAGAAAATGTAATTAGATTTTATCTTCACATCTACAAAAGATATCTAATTAAAATTTAAATATTTATGAAACTAGAATTTTTTCACAGTATTTTCTTCAAAAATTAACATAAAATTCAACATAGGTATATCATGTAAGATATTAAATAATATTAGTAATCACAAAATTCATCCATTTTTTAATTATTAAATATCATATGATTTGAAATAAATAGAATGTGATTTCCTCGTAAGAAGAATAATATTCAGCAAGATAAAAAAACAATACATTTCAATACGGTGCTTATATTATGCTAGGTTCCTACGTTATCTATGTGACTATAATATATATATATATATATATATATATATATACATATATATTGGTTTATTTAATATCGACCAAAAATAATGGAACATTATTAATTTATGTAAAAAATAATTATAATCTTACATTTTATAAATTCAATATTTATATTACATTTCTTTAAACAGATTAAAACTATTTGTTTTTCCAATGCGTTAATTAAAAAAAAATTGTTGAACTTCTCTTTTAAAACAATAATATAATACTTAATACGTGTTACACGATCATCATTTAGATGACGATAAACTGAACTTTCGAGTACAATATATTATGCACAGAATATAAACACTCATCTATTTGATAAAGTAACGATATCGTTTAAATATTCCATTATACATAGGTATGTTTTGTGTGTAAAATTTGATATAAAAATGCTTTATCAGATTGTTGTTTAATGTATCTCATCATTCGGTACATTATACTGTAAATTTGTATATATTATCGTCGTCGATCAATTTTCACAGATAACATTATCAATTTATTTTACGTTCAATAAATAGTTTGCTGGCATTATATTGACCTACACTGTATTGATGGATGACCTCTTTAAAAACTATTTATATGCAGATTTAAATCATCATCTCAGGGTTAATATATCATATATATGCATTAAAAATGATCTATTGTGGGGTATGAAATTTCGCGCTATAAAAAATAGTATCACGATATATAGTAAAAAGCACTGAAGTAAATGAATGTGTTATTTTCTTATGATGTATTAATATATTACTTATGTTAACAAAACCATAACCTAAAAAGTTAAATTACATGTGATTTACTCGCCACGTTTTGTTTATCCATAAACACATTATCACATATGTTCGAGAGAAAACTGTGTCAAGCACAAAAATCATTTACACCATCGATTCTTGCACTAGTATACCTAAATGCCTATCATCTCTGTTAAAAGTATGCGTATTCAATCAATAAAACCTTATCAATTATTTAAAATGTTTTTTACTGTTTATTATTATTTTTTTTTTTAGTTTTATAAATGCCAAAAAGTTTTTGGGTGTCATTTAGGTTCTGCAACTATTGCGCGCAACTTGTTAAAGTCGTTTAATTACCTATCTACTAGTTGTGTAAAATAAACAAATAACATAAATCAAATATGTCGTATATAATATATTTATTAATAATAATAATATAATTAAATAGTGTAAATAGGTATTATAAGGTACTATAAAGGCTCTGTGTTTACAATTCGTTTTACTATCCTCGTTACAAGCATTACTATAGCAGTATGTATTAATTATTTAGAGTCTATTGCAATAATTACAATTATTAGTGTGGAAATTAAATTATTAAATTATAACATTTATGATTATTATATACTGTAATTAAATATGAAAATATGAAATGTAGAAATATTCAAAAACAACGGTAATACTGTAATAGTAATATATTTTATAAAAAAAATAATAATTCATTTTTCGTTACATTATTTTGTTAGCGTTGTATCACAGAACACTGTACGATTATATATCTAATTCTATTTAATTATTAAAAAAAATGGCTAGGTACCTTAATACCTAATGGTAACAAAACATTGAATAATACTTCTGCAATTCATTGGACTAATTCTATTGGATTTGTTGCACCAGATACTGGCAAAAAGATATAATTTGGAAAGGACACATCTTAATAAATACTTATCAATGAAAACGTGTTTATATAACATAATATTAAACATTTATTTAAAATCTAATATTTCGTAATACGCGCATATTCAAACAAAAATATGAAAAATATAAAAAAGTTTTATTTATATTTTTAATATTATTATAATTTCATCACTAAAAATTAAAATGCTTAAATGGACTTAACTAGATCCAAAATACTAAAAATAGTTTACCTATCATCTATAAAGTTATACAATATACCTTTAATACCATTATTGGTATCTATATTCAGTATATTCTACTAATAATATATTATTATCTCGATAAAATTTATTATTAATGCATTAAAAAGTGCTTTGATAACTAGATAAATAGATTTTAACCCTAAATTAAATTAAAAGTTAGAACATGAATCACTATAGTTCTTGAGTTTTCAACGAATGTGCACTTAGACTGCAAACGCTAACATACTGTACAAATATAAATAACCAACAAGCCATTAAAAATATTAATGATATTTTGATTTCATTGTTTGGAAAAAACAAAAAACAAAACAATATGTTAGAATATTTAATAATGAAGAAAAAAAAGAAAATCTACAAAACCTATGTATTTAATTGAGGAAAAAAAGAGGATTTTTTGAAAAACTAATTAAAGAACATTTATGAAACTTATTTCAAGAATTTTTTTTTAATTAAATTTAAAACAGTTTAATTTTGTTTTATCACTGGTAAAAAATAATACTTTTCTGAATTATATAATCGAGTATTCGAGTGCAATAGCCAATTAGATCTGAAGAAAAATTAGTATTTAAGTTGAAGTAATAAAGTTTATATCCGTAATAAACTAATAAATAATAACGATTAGTGAGCAATTTATTTGATTTATTATAAATTAATGAAATAACAATTTAAAATTTAACAAAATAATTAAAATTATATGAATTATGAAATATAATATTTAAAAATTTGATTAAAAATTAAAATATAAAATTAAAATCTAAAAATCGTTTAATTTTTAATAAAAATTATTATCATTAATATTTATAAAAATTTATAATTATTTGTAATAGTTAAAATATTTAAAAAAAAATCAATGTAACCCTTTATTTATGATTTTTAAATTGAACTATTACATGAAACAACATTTGAAAAACTTGGAATTCTGGAACTTGAGTATATGTAGAGTAATTTTATAAAGTAAATAAAATTGTGTTTAGCGGATTATCTTGAGAGGATAAGCTAGATTGTACGCTGATTTAAAAATCACAAGTTCACTATATTTTTTTTCTAATTCCGAAACCAGCGTTAAAACTTATAAACTAAGCCTCAATATATACCATTTTGGATATATTTTATCATTTTTTTTTTCATAATCATTCACTAAATTTCATTTAATATTAACAATTTAAAATAGTATACCTATATTTATATATATACAGAATTTAATACAAAAACCTAATAAATAAAATTATTTTTATTCTAATCAATATTTATAATTTTTTTTTTTTTATAATATATATTATGATTTATTGAATCTTATATAAAAACATTATAATACACGAATATAAGCACAATTTATATTATTATTATTATAAATAATACTCATTTATAACTTATTTAAATATACCTAACATTTTTACAAGAATAATTAAAATAATTATTTTTAATTAGATGTATTGTTACTGGAGAATCATTTTTCTTATTATCTTTTCGTTTCGACTTTTTAATAACTGCATTAATCGTTAAAGAAACACTGGAAGCTATAAAATGCATATTTATACCAATATTTCTACCCAATACAAAAATGGTAAACTTTAAGGCTAAATCTGAGGAATTTTGCAAACTTTTTTCTTACAATCGATGGAAAACACATTCGTATACATTGCTCAAATAATATAAGATCCTTGTTCTACAACAATAAAGGCTATTTCTCAATAGTATTATTAGCAATGAACAAAAGTAGATGCTAATAATAAATTATTACATTAGTTATCACTTATAAAAATATTCATCGAAAGCAACAAGTATAGAGTTTCGTATAGGTAAGCAGATTAACTTAAACAAATTCAATTAGATATTCTTCAAATAATCTAAGTAATTATTTAATTATCGGATATTTATTTATTAATTATTTAAAATTTTTACATAATAACTAGAAAATTATAAATATTTATTAGATACAGTAATTTATTAAAAACTTTAAATTTTAATTAATTTACATACTTCAATGGTTACAACTAAACACTAGTTATAAAACTTAATCTAAAAAAAAGCTCACAAAAGTACACAAGTAATACTCGTATTACTTTTATATTTAAAAGTAAAGCTATATGTAAGCTCACATTAAGTTTAAAAATAAAAAATCTATGTATTAAGGCTGAAAAACTGAAAATTGTAAATTATGTATTTGTAAGACGGAACCAGTAAGTGACAATGTGAAGATCTCACTGCAGCTTTTAATAATTGATCTTAAATTCATAAAAATAAATGCGAACGTAGGACATAAAATTAAAAATAATTAATATTTAAGCATTAAAAATTATTATTCGTGCTTTTATTTAATACGTGTCAATTTACCTTTAAGTCACCTAATAACACCACCCACTTTCCCAAATTAATAATCGAGAGACAAACTCGCCCATGCTAATGTGAGTGGTCATTGATCAAATACCATGTCTAACGTTCGACACGCCTACCGTTAGCAGTAACGTTGCATCATAACCCTGGGTACACGTCTGATGCGTCTAAGAATGCAATAGAGAAAAATTCACGTCGTCAGCAACTATTGCGTCTGATACAATTTCTAGATGCAGCATCTAATCGCATCTAGAAGCGTGCACTTTTACGGTTTAAATGATTAGGCCTACCACGATGTAAATACAATTGTTTATTAAGCATCGTGGTCTTACTCAATATTTGACACAACTCGGAACGTCGTATTGTCATTATAATTTATAATATGGTTTTTTTCTATCATACACACGTAGTTTCCGTTTAAATTGATCTATTTCGGCTATTTTCCCGAACAATGAACGACTAAAATATCGATATACGTATTCTTATGTAATAGTGATAATATAATATTACATGTATTATGTATATAACGATTAGTCCGATAGGTATTAAAATTTTGTTTAGTTTTTAGCTTTTATCTGGACTCGGTCATTACACTATTTGCATTGTGTTGTATCTACAATCAACGCAAAGATAGCTAAGTAAGATACACATTTGTTCCGTGTTACAATGAATTGGAAGACAATATTTTTTTTGTATACTTTCCATTTGAAGTTTATAAATTTATTATTTATTCATAATAAATGTGGTCACGGGTTAACCTATGTATCAGGTTTATCTATGTGCTTTTGAAAATTACGACATGGATTTAACCATATAATTTTCAATTCATGAAGTTGAAGCTTTGAATTTTAAATTTAAATAAATTAAATAGAACTTAAAATTTAATAAAAATGTTCATATAATATCATTTTAAATAACAGTAATATTTAATATTATAATTTTTCTATTTATTTTTATTTCAATAGCATATTATGATATATATTTTAAGAATTTTTAAATAATACAACTAATATATTTATATTTTCTAGTGATATAAAATTTGAACTCTGTTTATTATTATTATTACATTTTACAAACCCATACACACGCGTTGTAGTTCAGGGTTTCTGTGGGAGTGTATAATATTGTACCATAATATAATATTACAGAAAAGAATAACACGTAAAACGAAAACGAACAACGAAAAAAAAATTAGGCGAGTGTACAGAATATTGAGTACCCATTACCCACTACCTGACACAACTCGCCAGATGGTGGTCAATGTTACAAGACTTGCACCTGCCCGAGGGGGGGCCAGATATAAGGAAGAGAGAAGGAGATACCATTATGTATTTAGGTATATACTTGGTGAATGCATACCTATTATAGTCCGGGACAATAACACAATATTTGAAACATTTTAGTTTTCACCGTCACTAAGTTTCCCCAACATGTTATACAGAGTAACCGGTCGGCATGGACGCTCAATATAATGTATACCTACCTATTATTATATTGTATTTCACCCATATAATAATAATAATAATAAATGGACGAAAGTGGTGTTGATGCATATTACCTATATATATATATAATACATAGAGCGAGTACACGTTCAAGGACGAAGAAGATCCGTTCGGCCTCATCTTCAAAGATATATAAAAAAAAATGTTTATGATATATAGTAAACTTATTACTGCTGACCACTTTTACACTGTAAAGTACTATGATATTATATGAATGCAGCTGCTACATCGATCTGATATCATATAAGAAAATATTTTAATAAACATATGACGTTTTGTCCAGGTGTTATACACGACTGTAGTTACTATAAAGTAGTTATAACTCATAAAATATTATGTTCGGAGATCAATTGATTTTAGTAAACGTTAATATTTATTTTGAAAAATATTATTATTTGATTTTTTGATTAATTTGGTATTTTTTCGTCTTAAAATAGGATATCATATTATATTAAACAAACAATCTAAAGTATGAAATATGAATCCAATAGAGTACAAAGACCAATAATTACGTATTTATTTTATAAAACTAATGGTTTTTTATTTATCTTTTTCCCTTTAAATTATTTTAAGATAATTATATTTGTTTTATATTGACCTTAGAGAAAAATATACCTATTGCTGAGAGACAGTGTTATATATTTATATAAAATATTTTTATTTTATTTTTTTGCATATGGCGCTTATGTCTGAGAGTAGGCTTGAAAGCCTAGTTCTGACGCCTATTTGGCAGATTTTTTAATTGGGCACCCGTAGGTTTCTGCAATGATCAATATAAAATATAAAAAATTACATAATGTACATCATTTTTTCATGTGGTAGATAGGGAATAAGATTAATTTTCTAGCATGCACTATGACCATTAAAAATATAATAAAATTACACACACTCCCATCTATTTGACCACCTCTGACAACGTATAAGTGGATTGTGGATATGTATAAACAGTATACATAGACAGAATATGACGGACAAATTTATTTTCGCATTAATGTGAAGTAGTAAAATAAAAATAAGATGTTTATCTTATTTTTATTTTGTATATTCCAGACAACAGAAATACTTAGATGTATCGAAGTTGTATAAAAAAAATAATTGAAGTGTACAATGATAATGTATATAATAAATTATACAAAGCATTTAAGCATTTTTTTAAATAAAATTTCATTGCCAAAGCTCAAAATTATATACTCACGTGACAAGTTAAATATGATTTGATCATTACACAATACAACTCTAACCACTTGGCCCTACTGTCCTATCTAATTAAATAGTACATTTTATAAGTGTTAATTGTTACATTTAGGTTAGGTTGATAAAAACAACATTGTTTTGTCTTTAGGTATTGGTTAATTATTATATAATAATATAATATATTTATTATTTATATCATCATTTATTAACATCATATATAAATATATTTTATGTAAAGTTTAATGGCAGTAGTCATTATTTAAATAATATTATATTTATGTTTATGCAATAACTTTTATGAGAAGTACGTCCGTTCATTATTATTGACTATTTTTGTGTATATTGTGCATAGGTTTTCTCAGTGGCAGCGCCAGGATTTTTTCTAGGTAGAACCAATGTGAGGCCAACAATTATAAGGTAGAGCCACAAAAATGAGATTTAAGCAAAAAATGATATAATGTATAGAAGTATATAAATCTAAATTACATACAGACTGTACAGTGAACTACAAAATACAAATACCATTATTTTCTGCTTATGAAAAATAAGAATATTTGTATGTCTATTGTTAGGCCTATGGTAGGGCCAGATATTTTCAGGTAGGGCCATGGCCTAACCTGGCCCGTCCCTAGCACTGTCAATGGGTTTTCTAAACGTGAGATTCGGTATTGATGCAATGCAACGTCACGCACTTTTCTACGCAAATTTTGATGATGTTATTATTTCTGTAATTTATTTATGGTTATATTGAGGTATATATATCTAAAGAAAATACCGTTGCGCTCATATTTTTTTCTTTAGCAAAATAAATTTAATACAATTCGTCTCGTAGAAAAGGGAGAAAATATATATAAAATCGTTTTTAGATAACACGCTTGAGTGTAACGCACCAGATCAATAAAATAATCTGAGATTTTATAAAAAAAAGTAGGAGCTATAAAACGTAAATAACTGTAAAACATGACTCCGTTAAAAAAAGCAAAATACGTTGTCCTTAAAAACCTACACACGCAAAGAATAGATAAATAAATATTTAATGATAAGATTAGTTTTTATTCCTGCAGAACTTAATATATAAATAAATAAAAAGTTTTTATAATATCGTATAACAAGAATAGTGATTATACTTTTGAACATTTTGTTAAAAATTTCAAAAAAATAATTCAAAATTGTAACTGATGTATTCACACACACAACTATGAAAAGTACAGGGAAATTCTTATTCTTGTCACGAAAAAACACTTCATTGTAAAACCATTACATTTATTGTTATACTAAGAATCTAAAAATATAATCAGACATTATTACTATTTTTATTATGATTCAAATATTCATAAACCAAGAGAATATTATTTTATATCATTATACATTTTATAATAAATATAATAACAATCATAAAAAAAAAATAGTACTCTTGTAATTTTATTTTTCCGAATCTTAGTTATAAATATATGGTTATTAACTTAAAACTCATTTCTAAGCATTTTATTATTATAGAAAAAAATAATAAAAATCTATTATAAAACGCGCTAGTTTGTTTCGTTTGCTAATAATGCATTCCAGGATATATTAAAAAATTTTAATTCTAAATTAAGTTTTATTTTTTATTTATATTTGTCAAACACGTTTTATACCATTTAAATGTTAATTGGTAAAATCAGCTAACATTTATACATAGGCTCGACAAGCTACAATGGCGGGTATTTATACGACGTTCTCCTGGGTCAAGGTCTATCTATCATCTATCATTATTTTAGCGGCGAAATAATTCGTTTTGAAAATATTTCTCAATTATATTATTTCATGCTTACCACAAAACTAAATCATTCATCTGATTAAATAACAATTATATTAAGTTGGTGCATTACCTACTATTATGATATATATTATTTATTGAGTCACTGGAGGCGCACTCAATAATGATAATATATTATATATTAATCATTATACACATATACGTATTGGATACTTAATTATAATTTTTATTTTCCCTGTTTAAATCTATATATTATATTATAATAATGATTTATTACACTGATGCCGATCATTCATTTTATCGAATACAATATAGTATTAATATATTTTGTTAACTAATATCAAGATGTGTAGAATGATATCAGATTATATGAGTAATAACACACAGACACATGGCGCACAGTCATTTTTGTTAATTATTGTTTATTTTAGATCAAGTAAATCACAAAACAAAAACATAGAATTTATTTTAAAGTATAAATATTGATTTTATAACAATGTGTGTATGTGTGTGTGTGGTTCTGTAACTGTAGTCACATTTTAATGAGTACATAAATAAAATGTTGTTTATGATTGTGATCGTAATGATAAATTATCATACTGTTCATACTTGTACCCGGTGATGTTACACTAAAATCTAAATTATCAATTACTTCAAAAAGAGAGGACTTTTGAGAGGAAACACGTGCAACGTCACAGAATTGATTTTAAAGATGTCAAATATATTTTTTTCACCAACGCAATTATTCCTTCATAATTTGAATATATCTGTTTTAGTTTTTTTTTGAGCATATTGGTCATTATTAGATCTTTTTATTTTGGAATAATATTAAAGAATATCAATAACTTTTATGTTGTGTGGGTACATACAATTTATAAAATCATAAAATTGATTTAAGATCCAATATATTATGTCATCGTCATTTGTAGTGTTTGTTATAGTCATCTATAATGTTTGTTATTGTTCCGATAATTATTATGCCAGAAAAAAAAATAATAATAATTGTTGTGTTGTGGTTTATTCAGTGAAATACAGAAATTACTATGAGAGGGTTATAATGTTTCTTTTTCTTTAAGTATATATTCATAAAATATAGGTCAGCCATCAGCTTATATTGATATGTGTACTGTGTTACCTGTTAAATATTAATTATTTTTTTTGTTTTACATTTACATTTTTAATGAAAATATCAGGATGTCATAATTTACAGTCCTGTGTTAAATAATTCAATAGACGGTGTCTAATAATCTAATACATGGCGTGATCGGAAATTTGTGTTTTTCAAATAGCCACGATTCTCTTCACTCAAAAAACTTATAATGTCATAATAATATACCTACATAATTATCTATTAAAAATTTAATTTTTTTATCGAGTATTACAATTATTGAACTGTATACAGTTCTGTAACAGTCATAAAATAAGACGATTTTTTACATTTTTGAATTGATTAATTTGGGCAGGTAGTTATAATATTTCAAATAGAACTCAATTGGGAACACTAATTTAAAAAGTTCCCCCACACTATGCAGTGGTTATTTTCAACATAATTGTATAACACAATTTTGTATTTCACGTACTTATATCGTTATTAGCTACTATTCGAAGTTCGCCTAAATTATATTATAGAAGTTCATAATTTATTATTATGGTAATAACTAATAACAATTTAATTAAAGTCAAATTTTTATTAGTTTTTACATAACCAAACCTAATCTGGAAATCCTTGTCGTAGGCTTAAAAGAAAATGGTGTCGCGATCAATAGGCTTCTTAATTACGCAAGCCTAATAATATATTTGTTTTCTCTTCCTCACTAAACTTATTGTATTGATGTTGTGTATAGATTATATATTATGTGTATCACTTTTGCATTTATAATGAAAAAAAAACAATTTTTTTATTGATTACGCTTAAATTTAAATTACCATACCTATATATGTACAATCCAAATTTGTTTTTAGTTTTAAATAAGTCATAATAATAATCTTTAAATTTAAAAAATAAAAAATAAAATGTCAATAATTCAATATTAAAAATAACAAGGTATATGTTCAGTTTGTATTTTGGTCTTTTAGTTTGTGGACGTCATAACTTATAGTCTATAGGTACTTTTGTAGTTTTGTGATCTGAATGTAAGCATATACTATAAGGTTACATGAGAGATAACGTGACGCATTGCCATGTTCGTTTAAGCATGGAAAACCTGGTTCAACCATATATCGTCATAACGTGCGTGATAGATACGAAACTTATAAACTGACCAGCTATACTGTCATAATACATACCCGTGAATCAATACTACCGTCGATGAGTCGTGTATACTGTAAACTATATTACACTATTACTGTATAAAAACGAATACGATTTAATACGAGAAAAACGAGTCATTCGGGTACTCGACGTTTTGATTGAAATAATAATAATAAAAAACTCGACCTTGTTGCGATCGGATATATGAAAAAATGGGTGTTAGGAGAACATTTCATAATAATAATATTATCAAGCACTGGTAAATCAACCAACATTATCGCATTGATAAAAACAATAATTAAAGCAACAATATCATCATAATCCGAAGAAAAAAACGTTCATATAATTTTAATGGCAAAAACATGGGTAAAATTGCAATTGATAGTACATTTTTGTCCAGATATCGCTGACATAAATAATAATATTGGAAGGTCTTTACATATTTATGTGTCAATCATATTTAAGTATTTTTATATGAGGGTTAGTGGTTAAATTTACGACCAATAGATATTGGTAATTAATTAATGACAGATGTTTGCCACAACATCCGCAACATATTTGCTTTGCTCGATCGTTTATAACGGATAAATATCGGTTTTTATAATGTGGGCCAGAGTATCAATATATGCGACAATCATCGAGACTTATATAGACATCTTTTTAGAAAATAGTCAGTGCCGAATCATCGAGATTTTACGATGATTTATTTAACAATATCTATATTGCTATGTCCAATGAGCATACAGAGTGCTTTAAAAAAGTACGAAATTGAACTAACGCTTACTAAAATGTGTTTAAAATTACGTTAAAAATTAAAACATTGGTTTTCGTATAATTTTCAAATATTTATGATCATATAATATAATTTTGGTTCATAAACACTATACTGTAAATATTTAAATGCAATCTACATATTATATACTAAACGCTATACCTATTACATTGAACTATATACGTGAATAATTCCTTAAGGTTTTTGAAGGTAAAAAACTGGAATAACCGTATATATTATCGCACAATAAGTTTATATGATCTGAAAAATTAGCTGCTTTCGAAAATGGTTAGTTATACCTTAATTATTATTGGTAATTGCCAATTGGAACATATTTTATGTAACGATATTAATTCTATATACCTGTTTAATCGAAATAACTTTTCGATTTCGAACAAAAATTCATAATATTATGTCAAATCGTTAATTTTATTCTACTTACCTGCGTATTATTTATCCAATCAAAACAT
Source organism: Melanaphis sacchari (assembly GCF_002803265.2). Taxonomy (NCBI): domain Eukaryota; kingdom Metazoa; phylum Arthropoda; class Insecta; order Hemiptera; family Aphididae; genus Melanaphis; species Melanaphis sacchari. The sequence goes on from NW_020270366.1 coordinate 13,417,208, forward strand.
CAGAAATATATAAGAAATAAGGTTTCATAACACTATTATTCTTTGAAAATATTTAAATAAGTTTGTCAAATATCTGTTAAAATGTTTACAAAAAAAATAATCTATGAAATGAATTATTAATAGAAAACATTGAATTGAAAATAAAATTGTAATAATTCGGCAATATATTTAAGTCGTTTTAAAATGATTCAAGTGTATTATTATATTTATAATATTAATTATAACTAATAACAATCTGGCATCGTTATCGGATGACTGACGATTTACCTTTTCGTGAGTATAAAACCGCATTACCACATCAATTAACAATTTAATAATAATAATTCATTATTTTTACTGCTGTCTGTTATTGTTTTACAGTTATAATAACAATGATATCATATTATTGTTGTTATTATTATTACGAGTGATGATACTGTATATTATTAATTGTAATACTTCACGTTTCTTGCGGAAAGCCGTTCTAGTCCGACAGATGGCGTATCAATCGACAAACAACTAGCCATGAGCCAGTACTGCCGCGCCGAGCTACTCACTGTAACACACTGTCTAGCACCGGCTGCTCTCTCCTGTCATTCGTCTGCCCGGTACCGTCTCGTCCGCGTCGCGCGATCAGCTCTCTCCGTGTGCTATGCGCGTGTGTTCGTAATAAATATAAAAAAAAACCGTGTGTGTCCGCGACCCGCGTGTTTTATACTGTTTCCCGCCAGTGATTTTATTTTATTATTATATTATTATAATTTTTTTTCGTACTTTTTTTTATTATATTACCTACACCGTCTTGTGATATTTACCTCGCGTTCTCAGTTTTAACTTATGACGACGCTCAAGCGTAAACAATTTGAATACCACGTGACGTGCGTACTTGTTATATGGTAATGATATTAAGTAATTATAATATTAAATATTATTGTTTACGAACTAAATCAATTGATCTCGTCAGGTGTTAATTTTTTAATTTTTTTTCTCAACTGCCGGGTTGTGTATTGTTGTTTTAAATGCTCACGAACCGCCGTTCACGATTTCGACGACAGTGCGTACCGCAGCCGAATACTACAATAATTGTGTTACGACAACAGCATTTTAATAATTTGTTAATGAACTAAGAACAGCGTGCTACAACGACATGTTCATAGTCATGACCACGTGTTTCCTCATCACTTACTTGGTGCAGATCACGGCCAGCATCATGTTGACTGCCAATGCCTTGATAGATTCGGTAGGCGGTAGGACTGGGTCTTCAACCTCCGCTGCAGTGGAAAGCTATAAGAGTCCCCCAAATGGCGAGAATAATTCCATGTCTTACCCCGGGATAGCTATTTTGTGGTTGATTCTTTTTTCCGTGGGATCAATGCTCTACGCCTTACATAATAACTATTATAACGTCCGTCGTTCCGCCGAAAACCCTCGGATGGCCGAACAAAAACATCGGCAGCAACAGCAGCATACGACCACCATCGCTGCAAAACGTGAGTTTTTTTAATGTCTCTATTTCTAATCGTATTATTTAACCCACACTACTGGACGGTACATATATTTTTAGTTTGGTGGGTTAGCGGGTTGTTGGCCAGGTGTAGCCGTGTTGTGTAGGTTAAAAAGCGCGCGCACGCGTCTGGTTTTGTGTCTGGAATTCGGTGGTTTCCGGTTTGCCTCCGGGTAGGTCGACTGTAACAGCATCGTCGTTGTTCTTTATGTTACCCATTATTATTATTATTATTATTATATGTGAACCTCGCGTCCAATAAGCTGCTGGATACCGTTTTTTTCTCTCTCGCACTCCAACCCTCCCTCGGCTATGCTTAGTTTTATTGTGTATACCATCACCGGTACCTGTTACGTACGTACCTTTATATTATAGGCATACAGCGAAATAAAACTCTTTGTCATGCGTACGCCAAGGGTATCCCAAAATAGCGTCTTTCGAGTACGATCATAGCGATTGTGAGGGGGTGATCGAGAGTAAGTGAGGGGGATTGAGAGAGAGAGAGAGAGAGAGAGAGAATGAGTGAGTGAGTGAACAATAGTGAGTGAGAGTGATCTAGTAAGAGAGTGGGTGAGAATTGAGAAGAGAGAGCGTGTACAATAACAACGAGAGCCAGTAGGCAGCTGCTGCGTCGTCGACCGCCTCGAATAAGGCTTCTAAAAATAATCCCAACGCACGACGATATTGTACATGAACCTCGCGTCGGTGATTTGATCATAAACGCGTAAATATAGTATATTGCGTTACAGACTTACAGTACATCTACTACCCAATAAGTGCTGTTAGGTGTTTTATATATTTTCGAGTGCATTTCATAGAGATCTTAAAATTTCAAGAGCCGATAATTTCTCGAATTTTTTTAGAACAATGAGCTTTTGTTTGCTTAAAAATGACTTACGTAGATGTTTAATAATATAATTAGATTAAAGTTGGAGCCACTCAATTGAAAGTGACTCCATCAACGTGTAAAATATGTATATTTTATATCTAACTAGGATATTAAAATAAAAAAAAAAAAAAAATTAATATGCGTCTTAGTCGAGGTCTTAGTTTACATCACCGTAGTTATATTACACTGTTTTTTGTTAATGTCTTTTAATTTTTTAATTGCGATTGTGTTTTGACGAAAAATCGCATCGTGGTGATGCCGATAACACAAGTGCTACGGTTCGCGTTGGTCATATCTCTGTATCGAGAAACAATAATTTTGTCCAAAGAACTCGACCCTCTCACTGATCGCGCATGGTCTCTCAGCACCGCTGTTACCAACGAACCCCTCTAAAACTCTTTAGGGTGTTTTGGCGGGGCGGAGACGATGAAGGACACAAAAAAAGAGGGTTCTCGTGGTAGGGTATTGTAGAGGGGTTGATAAAATATGGCATTTTTACTGCGCAGTAACCATCCAAGGCCAACGTGTTCCATACAGTGTGTCCCTCGGATCACTTCGATTACGAGAAAACACGTTCAAGAGAATTCATTTCTCAAATACTCGATTATAAAACGCGTTTTTATATATAATTCTGTTGTTGCTTTAGCTTATTTATGCGTTTCCTTTTTTAAGATCTCTGGATCTCTCGCTTTTGTTATACCTTTACTCGGATATGCCACCCACATCGATCTCCCCTTTCCACGTAGGGATTCGACTGTATTGAAATGAACTGTATTGTTATTACTGTTGTTGTTGTTATATATATATACGTAATTTACTATATAGTATGATTTTTTGATGTCTTCGGAAATTTCGTACATACGTGCACATCTTGCCGTGTATCGTCTTCATAATATAATAACACAACTAAGTATTTTAATAATATAGCATTTTAAATACAATTTAATATTTAGTATTATTAGGTAATAGGTATATAAACATTACTGACGTGTAAAAACGATAATTGGTTAAAATATTATTGTCATTATTTTTTCTTCACTCAGTTTTGATGAAACACTGTCTCTGATTACCTACAAAAATTCAAAATATTTTTCTTACCTTTTAAGATAAACTCATATTTTTTTTAAACCTACCAACTATGTACGTGTATTACATATTATTTATTAATGTAATATAATATATATAATATAATATGTAATATTTTATATTTTATTCACCGAGTGTAAATAAAGACGAATTGTTCTTTAATATAATATGTTCATTATTTGAGTGATATTCAGAATATTTGAACTAAATATGATGTGTATTTATCGAAATCAATTGAGCTATAAGTATTTATATAGGTACTGCTATTTTTACTCAAATATATAAAATATATGATTTTATATTGCCTTGTTTTAATAGGAACTTTAAAATAACATTTTTGTCATGACAAAATTATGATACTAATAACTCATGAATTTAAGTTTGTTTTTACCACCTATCATATTATATCTATTCTTACATACCACTATTATTTTAGACATTTTCTTCCGATTGTGGAGGAGGAAGAGACTGTGTAGTAATGTAGAATAGTCAGGGAGATACTGTGTTTCTATGTTCCATGTTACTCTGCTTAAAATAATTACACTCTAGAGTAATTATCAAAATAAAAATATAAATATTATTACAATAGATAGCCCGCAAAAAATAACTGCAAGGTTATACGAAGCTAACAAATTTTTAACTACAGGCTTTAAGATTTATTATTGAAAAACTTATTTATAATAATGGTTTGTTTGACCTAAAACGCAATCGTCGCACAAACTTGAGTACCTAATTATATTATTTATAATAATTATTAATAGTTACGCGTATATGTGGGTACCTCTGCTGCTCGACGAGTTGGAAGTTTCATAGAATATAATATATTTTTAATAAACATATTATATTTTATCGAGTATTTTATACGTATAGGTAATAGTTATGCGTAGCTATAGTTCTAAAATTAAATTTTATTTGTATGTAGGTAACTTATTACATCAATTTTTAATTAAAATTCGATCGAATGCCAAATACGAATGTGTATTATATAATATCTTTTATATTGTTTAATACTTGCGTGGGTTTGTGAGAGGGTTGGTCGAGGGTGTCTATGACCTTCTCTAAGCTACCCTTAGTTGCATATGAACATTTTGCTGGTAAAACCGCAGAACAGTAGCAAATTTATAAAACTGGTGTAACAGGTGGTTTTATTTATAGACACGCTGAGGAGAGCAAACCTAGCAACAAATTACTAATATTTGGTTTCAAATGAGCAGTAACTTATATTTTTATAATTTTTGGTAACGTTTTTAATTTATGAACTATAATATATGGTCATAAACCTCAAAATCGACTTATTTATAGTTTTTAAAGTTTGAAAATACATTTAATTGTTCAAATAAAAAAATATTATTTTATGGTATACTAAAAGAATCAATTTTTGTAGAATCGAAAAAGAATAGATTTATTTTTTACTAGCTAAATAGCGTTAATTTGATTAATTTTAGATTTAGGACCATGTAGATTATTATTATAGAACAATTTTTATGCGCACGTCGATAGAGTTACAATTTGCCAAAATTAGTACGTATACTATTAGGTACTTACCATTAATTTCTATTAAAGCAGAGCTAATTTCAATCTGTACGACGTATATTCATCAATAAAAATATATAAATAGATACTGTATTGTAACATTGCGTGTCATTGTTGTATACTTTTCATGTTTTTTTCTCGTTTTATTTTTAGATACTAAATCTCATCAACGAAATTGTATGATTTTCTTTGACCGACACAATACCTTTATAGGCACACTGTATGTGGGTGTGGGTAGTATATTATAGCCGAAAGGTATAGGCATTGCGAATATATTGTTGACACATGCCAAGGACATCGTCGCGTGTATTATGATGTCGAGGTATAGAATGTAGTAACAATTAATAATTATTCCATGTGTATAGTATACATATCGTCGTCTATCTCATTGGAGTACGACAAATTCAATTAACGATAATATTGACATCGATACGCGTGTATAGGCACCCTAATCTCTACCTGTAGCCGCTATTATGATATTATATTTAGGAGTTTTGTTTTGTCAGTTTTCGAGGCGTGTGCATTACCACCGCGACCGACCAGCGTTGCAAAGAACAATGTACAAAGGTACAGTATAGTAATTGTAGGTGGTTATGGCGTCCAACGTAGAGGAGGAGAATGCGTACCTATGATTGACGTTGGGTTTTTATTCATTTTATGCAGCACATAATATACATGCGCGCGCGCGTGTGTATATAAGCGTGTATTGTATGTAGCATGTGTGCGTGTGCGTCCATCGAGTATTTTCTGTGGGTTTTGTCAAAGTCGTATTAGGTATATCACCTTGACTGTGTCGAGATCATGTCCGTGCATGTTCAATCGTCGATCCCAAGTCAGTGTACCGTAAAAAATAAGATATCCCCTCTCATCCCCCAAAGAAAATTAAGTATTAATAATAACGAGGAACACATCTATAAATCCTTGGAGAGGCAAAAACGCTTCGCGCTCCGCCGAAGACGAATATTTCTTCGCCGTGTCGATAACACATCAGCGGAAAGCGGAACGACCGCCAATGATAAAAGATGACCGCAGCGGTGGTACTTAGTACGGGGTACTTGAACTTGAAATTGAACAAAAAAAGTTGTGAGTCGTACACGATAATAAGTTATAATAAGTTACGTGTGTGTGTGTGTGTGTGTGTGGTATATTAAGTGTTACTCGATCACGCGAACAAAATGTTATTAACTTTACAGCGATAAGATGTAAAACGTGTTTCTACAATACAAGTTCAATTAGTAATATACGTGGACTATTTAGTAAAATATTACTAATATTTGTTCTGCGGGAATAACTTGTGGTTGGACTTTATGACTTGAGAAATATTTCCTTTCCCTAAAATTAAAGTTCAGATTCTATAATTGATTTAGTAAAAACAAAAATACTATAATACAAAAAGACTATATCTATTGCATGTGAACTTGGAAGTCCCAAAAATATTTATGCTTGTGACGGTGTTTAAATGTAGGTAATATCTGAAAACATTATTGAAATAATGCTCTACCCGATGAACGTTGTCTTCTATAAGATATTGGAAAGAAAAAAGAAAAATTCAATTTTGAATACGTATCTCTGTATGATTACTATGTTTACATGTGTATTGTGTTATAGGCAGGTATTTATATAGTGTATATACGGCATTAGTTCTTTATAACAATAAAATAAAAAAATAAGTTGTACCTATAGTATGCACATTGTTGTGTGTTACAGCTGTTGTTTGACCGTCGTTATCTAAACGTGCTTAACAGTTCGAGAGCCTCGAGATTATAACATAATGACGCATTTATATGACATTATTTCCACGTGCGTATATACACGAGAAAACCATAAAATAATAAGAAAAAACCGAATCTCCTTTTACTAACTGAAAAAAATCAATTGTGTTGTCTGTGAATCGTTAATGCGTGTGTGTGTAGTTATATGCGCCATTAAGTATAAAATGCCTAATAATACGTGTGACTTTGTATCCAAAGAATAATTGAATAAAAACGCGTTTTTCGTAACCGTATGCATTTCTTTCGAAACTGTAGAGAACACAGTTATTTATTATAATTGCTGTGAACTGCCGTCTCATCAAAACCGATCGGCTTTGTTTCATGAAACGAGGATAACCATCGTTGGTTTTTATACTGCAGTGGTTCGATACCTCGCTCTCCAACAGCTTTTTTTTTTGTTACCTCTCGTTATCCGGCGGAAAGCGCAATCGTACAAAACGTTGATGTCGCCGTAGTTTTTAGCTCCACTATATAAGATTGTCTCGGACACTTTCAGTATCTTATTATTTATCGTGTTCTACGATTTACGAATACACTTTTCCGAAAATCTGTTTTAACTCCTAAGCATCTTCTTTTGGCTATTGAAAATAATGATAATAATATTGTTATAATATTGTCGTGAACGCGTTGAGCATAATGGTCGTCGTCGTGTGTTGTATTAATTGTAATAATTAAAAAAAATGTATTAGCTATGCATTGTACCCATATAATTTATTATTTTCGTCGAGTGGTTATAGGTACCAATAAGTTTAATCTTTAATCTAAAATAGCGTTAGGCTTGATCAATACATAATAAAGTTTAAAAATTATATGCATATACGTAAAAGTTTTAGATTTAAACATATCGGAACTGTACACGAAAGCAGCTACTACTTCTATATTAATAGGCAGATATGCTAAATATTTGTGTGTACCACGTCAAAATTATAATAATGTCCAAAACTGTATATTGGTATTTAGAAACGTATATTATGTAGTAAATCATGGTATTATATCGTATATATCGATTATAACTGTGGAATTATTGATATTTTAGGGAAGTACAGGTTGTGAGACATGAGGTTAGATATTACGCATGAAGCCTTTAGTGTAAATTTGATGGGTAGTGTGTAAAAGTGATGGTAAAAATTAGCAATATAAGCCGCACCTATTGCAGCTTTTCACCCTCAACTAATCATCGATTTAACACGCTATATTAAATTTGTATAAATCAATATTCAATAATACTATATAGGTACTTAATTAATTATTTTATGGAGAGTTTTTATGACGTATTTTCTATCATTTATTTTTTTGATTTTATACACATTACATGCAGTGTCTAGATGTTGCTATAAGCTCACTATGGCCTACTGTTGCAACAGTGTCCGTTTATATTATTAGAAAACCAGAAAAAATATAAATGCGCACGCGCGCGTGTGTGTGTATGTGTGTGTGTGTGTGTTGAATTATACGCAAAAATTAAGAGTTCAATTCCTTGTCCAGAGAAAAAAAAGCAAACACAATCGTAATGAACAAATTGATGGTGTGTTGTTCATAACTATTGTATATTATTTAGTAGATGATGTAAAAAAAAAAGTGAACTAGTGGAAATTTGAAAAATTGTTTAATAAATACAGTATTTTTCCTAATAAAAAAAATACACTGATGTTGTTTAAATACATTTGGTCTGTTGTTTTCTAAAAAATTATTTTTTGTTTTTCAGGATCAAAAACTAAACAGCAAGTCTGCGTTAAAGACGAAAATCAGGATACAGACGACTCGGTAAATTCTAATACATCTAGCAAGATTTCCAACAAGTCTGCACAGGCTAACAAATCAAAACCACCTTCGGCGCCTTCTTCACCCGAAAAGAGTCGTAAATCTATGGCGGCAGCGACTTCAGTCATTCCTGTAGAACTGTCATCTTATGATACCTTTTCAAGTGACAATGTACACAATAACCACAACGACGACGACGAAGACTGTAGTTACATTGACGATGACGACGATAATAGTAATCAATTCCAGCATCAGTATCATAACCGGCATAAGAGGAATCGCCGACCGTCGTCATCGTCATCGTCATCATCATTATCTTCGTCGTCATCATCCCCGTCCTGTAAGAACGTCACTAAGCAGGATCGACAATCGAACGGTAAAAAGTCATCGTCGTCGTCGTCGGTGACGTCCAAAGTTGGTATCCAAGTAGAGATGTCGTCCGGAACAAAAGTGTTACCGTCACAAAAAAACACGGTGACACAAAATAAATTACAACTGGTTGAAGCGGCAGTGGCGCCGACGACGACGTCATTGACGCGCTTTGAAAATCCGACTACCGCGATCAACATTGAAAAAAAAATCATCATAAAAGGTTAGTATACTGTCGTACTTATCGTTGTAATAACTGATCTATGTAATCGTATATATCGCCACTAGCACTTAGTGGCGATTCGGTCTGGTTATCTATGCACGCCAATGTCGACTAGACCACGACGGCATGTTTTTTGCATTAGTTTAATTCGTATTTCGGATGTTTTTTTTTTTTTTTACCGTTTTTCCTGTTCGTTGTGTATTATTATTTTATATGAACCTATCTAAGTCTGTACAATAATGTTGTATGCCATTGTCCCGTTACAGTCGTATTACTCGTATTCCACCACTCCGTTCTTTTAATTTATAATGCATGTAATAGTACGTAATTGCCATATGCAGCTATGTTCGGTTACAAGTTACAACCTTGCGTAGAAAAAACTATTTTTCACGTGATTGTTGTTTTTACGTCAACTCAGTGGTGTATATAAATCTTTAGAAATACGCTCTTGTGATGCTATTTTGCATATTAGAGAGCATAGAGCCAGAAATCAGAATAGTTGAACTAACAAAATTATTATTTTGGGTTATTCTACAGTGAATATAGTATGATACTGAAATTAGTTATTTTAACGCGAGTGTCAATACAAATGGTTTGCTACTATATATATATATATTTATTTATTGGATGATTTTATTTTAAAAGGTTAGGCCGATTGATGTTAAAATATTGAACATAGAACAATACACAAATAAAACAAAATTTAATTTTTTTGTAGTTTGTCTGCTTGAGTGGTTCTACGGTTTTTATATTATATAGGTCCGGTCTAGACTCGCCTTGTAATAATTTCCTGATGATATCCTATACAGTATACACGACACACGTATCAATTATTTACAAACTGTACTACTGTACGGTGTACCTAGGCACTTCCGGTGTAATCCTAGTTGTGATTTTATAATAGGTTATAATGTTTTATTATACATATAAATAACAAATGAAACGTCGACAGTGTTGTTGTCACATTCGAAAGGGTGTGTTAGTTTTTATATTGAATCCGACACGAATCTTGTGTTTTTAATCGACGATAATATTATATTTTATTCCTAGTACTGACCGAAAAAGATTCATAAACATTTGTAATTTTTGTTTAGTTTCATATTACTCGCGTATTTTATTTTGTGATATTTTTAATCAGGTTTTCTTTCTCTTAATTATGACCACATTTTTCTCGCACCCGTGGTTGGATCATTACAATCACCATGAATTATCGCTCTCACGTCGTGTTAATTTATTCGGCTGTCGGTATTATGAAATAGTATAATATTTGTATCCTAGGATTTTAGTAAACGTTGTGCACGTCTTTTGTTGAAAAAAATGACCTTAGCCGCATGTTCACGGTTTCATTCTATGTGCATGGAGGCTTAGCTTATTAAAATGTCCACGTATATTTATAAAAAAAAATGATTACCAAGTATTGCAACTAGCGATAAAGTGGTAGGTAGTAGTACAAATACCTTTAGTGTTTTAGACAAAACAATTAATATATTAAATAAAATTCAAGGCTAACGGCCACCTACTTCGCAGCATACCTCGATAGTATCATCTAGAACAAATTATGTATATAAAACAAAAGGTTAATTTACACGGCTATTCTTTTATCGCACAACGTTTGATTTTCATCAACCCGACTTAGCATTTATAGTTGCAGTATTTGTTCTGAATTATACGTTTATATAGGGAAGGACTAAAGGCAAGGGCGCCCATAGAAAAATTCTCAAGTAGAGGACAAAATTTTAATTATGTTCATGAGATAGGGAGAGGTTTACAATTTAACATACTTTTATATTTTATATATCAAACTGGAAGATTATGAAATAATAATTATTTAACCAATTAACCATAAAAGTTATTTATTGAATTTTCATTTGATTAATAACATAAATTTATTAAAACATTAATTCATAAATAAAATTGTAAATTTCTTTTATTAACACCAAATATATTTATTACTTGTTCTATGTATTAATTTTTTCACTATGTACGCTTATCATCCATAATCCATCAAGTCTATCTTCACTCATTGTAGATCTTGTGTAAACAATTTTTCAACATTTTCCAGAGGGGGACATGTCCCTCCCTTGCCCTCCCCTCCATATGGGCGCCCTTGATTAAAGGTATACGTTTGGTTAAGACTACAGTTAGACTTATTATGTAGTGTTAAAATAATCACTCCGTGAACTGGTGATTCGACTAGCGCATAAAGGCAGTGGCATTGTCCTTGAATCAAGCTGAGAAGTGCATTTTTTTTTTTTTTTTACAAGAAATTGTAAGCTTAAGATGACTGCATTGGTGGTTGCGAGTGATAACTGTTGTCTATGTACGGGATTTTAGAAAAAAACAAATTAATCGACAATATTTCACGTACACTCGCCACACTAAAAAAAATTGTTGATTTGGCTGTATATTTTCCCTGTACAAGCAGTAGGTCTCGGCCGAATATTACGTATGATACGGAGGGGAAAAAATAGTAAACACGACTCGTCATCTGGCTCTCCTACGTTGGCAGTTTCTCCTAGCCCGCCGCTATATATATATTTTGTTCTCATCATATTGTTCAGTGGTATAATATAGCTTAACGTTGACGGTAAACCTCTATGACATAGTTGTCGTTGTTTCGGATTGACGCGCCAACACTTCAAGTGACTCGAAGTGGACGTTTTAATTATATGATTCACGCATATTATTTATTTTCGGTGTACGCAAGAAACGAGAAATAAACCCATCAATATTTGATCAAACCGTCAAAATAATGATAAATGCAGGTATATTCAATATGATTTTCATTCATATTAATATTGTATTTTTTGTGTTTCGTATTTTTTTTAATAGCAAATAACACTCATTTTTTTTTAAATTACTCGTATAAATAAAATACACAAGAAATACTTTCTTTCAATTCGAAAAAAAACTCGAGGAATTTTTCTAAAAAGTTGTTTTTGTGAGACATTTTTATAGGTATTATTTATCTGCCTCGCAAATAAATTAAATACTTTTATTGATTATTTGTTAATGTAATGATAAACAATACATTCTTAAATCTTAGATGAAGATTTCGTGCATACAAACCATTACTCACGCGTAGGTGATTCATATAGTAATCTAGCAGAAGCACATATTATATTATATTACTATTTCTCATACTATTTATTTAATTATGGGTTGTTTTATATTATAAATAAGTAGCCGAAGTTAATGCAACAAAGAATCTGTGACGTAAATCTTGCTGTTGCGGTTCTGACTTGATAGATACTCACCGTATACAACGTGTAACAGAAAGATCTATTATTTTAAATTGATATCTTATGTGAATGTGTCATATATTGGTAATGTACATTGTACATCCTGTATACAGAACACACCACACCGTCCGTTCGTATACTAAAATTAAACAACTGAAGAAAGTTGTTCGGTCGTTTATGTGTGCAGTGCAGCTGCACAGTCGTTTATATTATAATAGAGATCAGTGAAAGTAGACGAGCAAACAGATTTTTTCTTCTCCTGTCTTCCATAAAAATATAACATATTAATATTTTAATATAATGTTATTAATAACAATATTAAAACATCTGATGTTGTAAATACCGTTAACGTACGTATCATTTGGTCTTATTAATACTGGATTGATTTATTTATACACCTGCAGCTGCGCTCTGTTTATAATTTATAATAATATATATATTGGGTATCCATCTCTTCTTATACTTATTGCAACGTCTGAAGCACGTGTGATTTTTCAAGATTTCTACCTCGTCCTAAAGAGAAATCTTTTGAATAGACACATGTTGATCCATTGGTGATGTTCACCACTTACGGGACAATTGTAAGCTCTTTAGATCATAACAATAATATTATATATTATGTACAACACACATATACAGCATGTACAGATAGATACGATTCATGACGCATGTTGTACTTGCTATTGCCACATCGGAATAAAAGTCTCCGAACCGATAAACGAGTGATAATCGGAGATTATGCCGAGAAAATATGACGCACGAACTTCTGCAGTAGAGTACCTACCGTTTGTGTATGTTTCTATATTTACTCACTGATTTGTTGTGTAGTTATGCGTTTTATATTTTAACGGGGTCGTGGTGGTGATAGTATAAAAAGTGATCTATATAAAATCGTGTGGTAGGACTTCTCTCGATCATAGAACACAAGTAAATAATTATAATGTGCACATGTCATTCATTTTGTTATTTTTAATACGTAAATCAACTCCCGCATCGATTTTTTTCATCTGCACATCTGTCTGTCAAGGCTTTCTCGGCTGGTGTTAATGTATAATTATTAATTGAAATTGAACCAACTGCTGTTACAGATGGATCACATTGAAACGTGTATTTTCTATTCTGTAGAACATGAAACGTCGTTGAGAAACGTATCAGATTACTAAACGGGTGTTTTTTTTTTACAGATAATATTTTTTAACTTTTCGATAAATCACGTACCTCCCGCATGCATTGTGACATGCCCAGCCTATTTTAAGTGCCCACTTGTTATAATATTTTACTTATAAATATATATTTACTTTTTTGTGGTGGTTTCGATTACAAACAGAACAAACAAAGGGCTTACATGATGCTTGCTAACCAACTGCTGTTAATATAATGTGTTCTCACTTTTGAAAAATATAATTATTTTCAAAATAGGGATTTTTTTTTATTGTTAACATATGTCCATCAATCTACAACTATGTATTACCTACTCATCAAGTCAGCTATAAGTCTCAGCTTGTGTAATAAACAGGCTAAAAAATATTTATTATTACTCATAATAATTAGACATATGATTTGGTCAAGTTAAATTTGTGTAAAGTTACTTACCCATTATTATCCAGATTCATTATTGATTTAACTTATGATGTATATGTGTATTTTTTTATTTGTCTGTCACTAACTTATGAAATAGTATAAATATTTAAATTTTAAATTTTGGGGGTTTCAGGCAAAAAATTTGATCTATTCTGAAAAAAAAAAACTTCACAATATTTTTCAAAATAACCAGAAAAAACTTGAATTTTTATACTCAAAAAATAAAATATTTTAAAAAATCAATTTTTTATTGTTATCAAAAAAAAAAAATAAAAAAAAAATACCTAACCTAGGTACTTGAAAATTGAAAATTTCACTTAATGTTTATATTATCATTTTCAATATAAATTGAATTGTATCAATTCAATGTAAAAAAAATGTCACTCGGTCAAAATATTTGAAATTTTAATAGATTTCTTATAAGTTGTTAAAAAAGAGTAAAAACCCATTGGCGCACATTTTTTTTAAGTATTTGAATTTAAATTTGGATGAAATTACATGTTTAAACAATGTTAGCATGATTTAAAAATATAATTCATGGGCTGGGGTCTTAATATATTTATGTTATATTATAAATTTTATTATATGTAATGGAATTTTTATAATAGGTCGATTAATTTTTAGACATAACCTATTTATACCATGACCCTATGTACCCTTGTACTTTTTTTTAGGTAAGGTGATTTTGGCTAAAAAGTTAATAACAATAATACAATATGATATAAATAATTTTATTAAATTTATAATAATTAAATATTAATAATATAATAAATGCAATGCTTTTTGGAAAAAATTAAGTCAACCTACTGAACGTAATACTAATAATAAAAAAATTGCTTTAATAGCAATATCAAAAAAAAAAAAATTATATACCATAAAAATTAATATACTTAATGGTATAGGGCCTATACCATAGACTCACTATCTCCGCTCAAAATCGTTTTGCGTGTAACTATGATATCAAACTGATATAAAATTTGGAACATTTGTTACAGTGATTAATTCTATCCCCAATGTACAACAAAGAAGTGTACCCACTTGCCAGCCATTTTAAGATTAAAATAGGTAATACTATTTCCTAAATAATAGCAAGGATTAATAAATTTATATATATATATATATATATATATATATATATATATATATATGTTATGACTGTTATTAGTATTTAGCGTCATATAGTGAGTAGAGCTATTATTTTTGTGGAATTAATTTTGAAAATCTCAACTATAATAAGTGATTTAATGTTAACCCGGTGTGGTCTATACAAATATTACTGCAAACCTCATATAAGATTTTCTTAGTAATTTGTAAGATAGTTAGCGTCATAATAATATTAGTTCACTAATTTTTGATTTATATTATTACTGACGAATGGTTTGCTATTGTATTTTTCAGAAGTCAAAAAATCAACGACGGAACAGTTGGATAGGACTACGGAGCAAAAAAAACCACGGAACAAGGAAAATGTTAATCCGCAAAAAGAGGAAGACCGAAATAACAACAGCATCATCAGCAACATTAACAAACAAAATGGCGATAATTTTGGAAACGCGCCCAAGAAACCAGGAAAAAGGTTGCGGAAACGACTCAATAAGATGAAACAACAATTATTGGTTGAGACAACGACGCCAATGAAGACTAGGAAGACCACAGACGAAAACAAATCGACAATTATTGTAAGTGAAGTGTCTGCTGGACAGGACAAGCCTATGATCACGACTTCGGTTATGCCACTCACGGTGCCGTTATCATCGGTTGAGACTCCACCACAACTGTTGTCCGCTATCTCCAGGACAATGGACGTGTTCGAGGACAGCAAACGAAATACTGTAAATTTAAATGATAAGTTAATATGGAAATATGTGTACCAAAAATACGTACTGAACTTAAAGGAGTTGTACGATAATGGATTTCCATTAAATAGCTCGACGGATATAGGATGTGCGTATTACTTTCGACAGAACATGAAGCGAAATGTACTTAATCCCGTAGCAAAAGAGTTTTCATTGGATGCCCAAAAATGTTCAAAAACGGCCCTACCAACCTCTAAGAATATCATCAATTGTAAGGCGGCTGATAACAGATCACCGAATCAAAAAAAGAAGACGCAGAAACAAGAGAAACGACAACAGTTATCATCAAATGAATACGTTCCGTGTGCTCGCTGCTCTTCATTTTTCAATGTTAAAGAGGAGGCCCGGTCTGCAAAGCCCGGCCGTTGCGTCTACCACTACGGCAAGTTGAAGTTTTGCGATCCTCTTACTTCGTCGGTTGCGTACGAATGCTGTAAGGACAGCCGAGTGTCCCAGGGTTGCACCCAAGCCAACCGGCACGTGTGGAATGGTTTTAAGGACGGCTTGAACTCCGATGTCATGGATTTTGTGACGTCCGAGAACTCGGATTTACCCATGAAGCTGGATTATGAAGCGGGTATTGAACCGAATAGTTACCGCATGTACGCCTTAGATTGTGAGATGTGCTATACCGAGAATGGTCTGGAGGTGACCAAGGTGACGATGGTGGACATCCGTGGTGCAGTCGTGTACGACACACTGGTCCGACCCGACCGACCGATAATCGATTACAACACCCGGTACAGCGGTATCACCGCAGCCGACTTCGCACGCTACCCATCAAAAACGCTGGACCAGGTCCGCCGTGATCTACTGCGGTACATTGGAAAAACCACGGTACTCGTTGGCCATGGACTGGATACTGATTTGCAGGTACTTCGCTTAGTCCACATGATTGTGGTGGACACGTCTCTGCTGTTCTTGAATCCGAACCCGAACCCGAATTCGAAAGCCAACACTCACAAAATGTCACTCAAATCGCTGGCTTCCCGATTACTCAAGCGCGATATCCAACTTGCTTACGGCCATGACAGCAAAGAGGACGCCCGGGCCGCCATGGACTTGGTCCTGTACAGGATCTGCCGTGACTTGCAAGACAGTAATAACTAGCAGCCGGTCGCCCTGCGCCCGACTGAGCGCAGACCCCATCACACTCTGGTCTCACTGCAGCACCCCGCACCTCATTTTGTCGTTGTTCCTATTTATATTCATACATATTATTAATGTGTCGTTATCATAATCACGCATGCGTACATACGTAATAACAATTATACATTTTTATATCGTTGAGTATTACGTTTATTGTATATAATATGTTTATAATATTGATGTAGGTATATGCGTACGTATGTTCGCGCGTGTATGATATTATTATAATAACATGTTGTACACATTTTTTCCTATTTTAAAAAAAAAAAAAAAATAAAACTTTTTATACGACTCATTTTCACTCACGTCTTGACACTGTGATATATTGATCGACGAGCGATCCGTTCTAAACGGTGATCCCGCTTGATCTAATGACTGAATGATACGTCAACATCCCCCCCTCTCCCCCAGCTAAAACTCTCCTTCCCCATGCCTTTTGTACTTATAAAATAATAATAAAATATATTGTACAAACATTTCTCATTTATATATATTCACATATATATATAATATGTATATAAATATTATTTGATTTTAAAGCTTTTTATTTTTTCATATTTTCTTTCCTATATCATCGGGTTCTCCTCATCCTGCCCCCTGTTGCATAACTTCTAATTAATGTAAAGTGATTAGTATGGTTTTTTTAAATATTTGTAGTTCTATGTGAGGCAAATCGCCAATTGAACGTTTACTACCGTTTAAATGTCAACGAGCCAAAGCGCAATGAGATCGAATACACATTTTCTACACGATGACGTGTAAATAGTAAGTATGAAAGTGATTTTGTACTCTTCTCTTATCATTGTCCAATCCGCAAAAGATTATTATCGAAGAAAAATAATAATAATACAATATTCTCGTTATCTACCACCGGTCGATTTTATTGGTGCATTCGTTGTCGATGTTGTTGCTGTCGTTGACGCTGCCTTTTTTGACGACGATAACTGCTTTCACTCGGCAGGTCTATCAAAAAAAAAAAAAATTAAATAATAATAATGTTGGAATGAAAGTTGTGCACCTTTTAAAAATAATAATATAACGACAACGCATATAGGTATATACGTACCTACTTATGTGCTTACACTATCCGACGGATAATATTATTAACCATTTAGACTCTCGGAAATGTGTGTCGTGACCGGTGGTATAGTGCAAATCGGACTAGTCAATAAAAAATAAACAATAATAATTTACAAGTAGTAAGAAAAGTACTAGGTATGTAAGTAATAAATAAAATAATCGTACGCATACGCCCGAAAATCGCGTCTGGCATGGATCCCATTCGCCGTTTGGCACGTCTGCTATAGAAATTCGCCGTATCTACACACGCTGACGCGCGAACGACGAACTGTGACCAGCCCGTTCATATATTATGTACATTGTGCGAAACGGATAATGGTTATAAATTCGTGAGTGACTACTGTCTTAGGCCCGGGACCGTATTTATTATTTTTTTTTTAATACTCGCCTTTACGTTGGTTAGGTTAGATTACATGACCTATAATCATATATTTTTCTTTTACCAACCGCACGTGTTTTCAAATAATGTTGTGTACAGTATTGAACATACGTATTTATTAAAAACACTCGTATTTATTTTGATAGATATTTTTTTTTTTAAGGCAAAAACCCGTTATTTTGGTATCCAATATCTCGGTTATACCTATATGTCATGTCGAAAAAATAAATGTTCGCTAGTTTGAATGTGCGGTGTAACTATTTAAATCCCTGAATGTGATTTTAATGCATTGCTGTAGAGATCGATTTATATATATATATATATACATGTAACCATCTTTTAGTTCAATATTTGAACTAAAAATTCAAAATAGTAAAAAATATTTTGAAACTCATTTAAAGTAAAAAATATTTTCTTAATCCATGTCTACACAAAACAAACTAAAATTAACCAGTTGTTGGATTTGGTAAGTTTTTTTATTTATTATTATTATTATTTTTTGTAAATAATACGAAAATTCTTTTTGGTGGTTTTTATCAAAATCCTAATTGCAAATATTAAGTAAAATTATAGATCATCAGCCATTATAATAACGACATTGTTTTGTAAGTAGATCGTGTTCGTGATTTTCATTCATATTTCAGTTCCACGTTTAAATCTTAGTAATTAGCCAGCACTGCTAATACATCACAAACCTTGGCCGCGGACCTCCTCCCATATCTGTACACAAATACATAGAATAATCTACACACAAGCATACAGTAAATATCTTTTGTGAAAAAACCTCATCGTCGTTAGTCCAACGTCTTTGTAAAAAAAAAAAAAAAGACCAACAATTAATGAGTAGGTACATCATGTAAAATATACCGCAAGGTTGTTTAATTTACGATAAAACACATTGTATTTTTTTTAAGTACATAATATCATATTTAATACTGGAATTTATAATATTTCAATCGACCAAATAATAACAACAATGCCTGTATTAACGAAGCATATTGTTTATATTGGGTAAATTATAATAATTACTCATTACTTTGAATTATTGGTTGGTGAGTGTGTCTTTACATAAAAACACTGTACAATACATACGCTAGTTGTAAAAGCACAATGTTCTAGACCAGCGTTATTCAATCTTTAAATACGAGTATCATACCTACAAATTTTGAAAATGTTTACGTGCTACTCGATAACGTCATATCTCATAATAACCTTAATATTTTATTTTTTATTCACCAAAAAATGTAAAAGTTATTTTATGTAGATAATATTATAATCACTATTTCTAGTTCAGGAGCATTAATTAGGAACTAAATAATTACTAAAACATAAGTATTTATTACACAAAAATATAAAATCGAATAAATAATTAATTAAATATTTAGTTTTTTTATTATTTTTATAATAATTATTATGATTTAAAATTAAATACGTTAATGTTAGGTTTTTATTATTTTATTTTTTTATTAACCTTCAGTCTCAAATCATTCAATTGATTATCCTATGCATAGTAATTTATTAATTTAATATTATTAATTAAAATTTTTTTGTTCACAAAGTGAGATTTCTCTTATTGACCACCTATAAGAACCGATACTTTGCTTCTATAGAGTCTAGACTAATAAATTCATTATATTTTCAAAACGTCTTATCTCACTCGTGCTCACACAATCGAAGCCAAGTCGAGTGCAAATCGCTTTATCATAAAGGTCACATTATTATCATGCTCGCGATACGGAAAGAGGTACTAAAATGAGTACATTACTTAGTTATATTATTATTTATTTCAGTAGTTGTCACGTGTACATATTATATAGATTAGAATTATATTATGTCTGTGATTATCGCAGTGCTTGTTGCGAAAATTAAAACCGCTCAAAAACGCCTGGAGTCTGACTAATAAAATTAATAATTTCGTTTGATTGAACGTTAAGTAGGTAACACACGACACGGCTAAGAATGTTTATAACCCACGAACCCTAAACCAACACTTTTGGCTGATATGTCAGCGGATTAAGAACATTTTTCTTGTTGGTTCACGGTTGGTTGTGAATAGCGAACTGGTCATAGAAATAATAATTAGAGAAATTTTTGCTTTTGGCTGTAGAAAAATATGTATTAATTAATTAATATTTATGCTAAAAATATAAGTGATTTATTAGATAAAAAAAATTATTTGATATATACCAACATTTTTTTTAAAATTAATATTATATTCTGTTTTTATAAAATGTAAAATGTGAGTTATTTTGTTTAGTAATTACTAATTATAAGACAACACATATACTACAAAACTTCAAACTAAGCATATAAATAATTATATTTTTAATAACTACTAATTATATTCAGTATGAAACAGATTTGAGATAAAATAGTTTTTGTACGCTAAATTTTTTTCGTAGTTTAACACTGAACCGATCCAGCACCTAAAAAATGTTACATAGTGTTTTACTTTTCACTTGCATCGTAGGTATAGGGCTTCGATTCACGAACGCTACGTGTATAAATAAATATTTAATATAATAAAATATAGTAATATAATAATCGGGTGAATCGTACGCATACGAATAACATATATTATAATAGCTACGAAAACGAGTTATATTATGCCAAACGACACGGTTTACTTATTCGTACGCACATATCGTATAACGTTAAATGTGCAAATACCAAAAAACCACTTTTAATTTCGTTCGTTTTTTTTTAGAGTATGTACTTATACTACACTATTGCACGCTACGTCACTCATACCCGTTATTCGAAAATGACGCGATCGTCCACGTGGCTTTTGGTACACTGAGAAAAAATTTCCGCTAAACAATTCACGGTAAAATTTATCGTTTGAAAAATTGAAGTTTTTATCTCTATGCAAGACACTTCTTAAATAATACAAAAAATCTCAAGAACCTTTATTAAGTACCTACCTACTTATATTTAAAAATTCCAAAAGTCAAACTTTGATTAACTGTATTATTAAATGAAAAAATAGGGAGTCACGTAAGCTCACCGAGCTTGATTCATCGAATCACCTTTTATATACGATTTGGCTGTATATGTATATTACATATATTTATATTTATATTAAGGCGATATTAGAGAGTTCGATTGTATAGGAACTGTAAGTCGTGCAGTTGAAAAAATCTATGGGAAATAGAAACTAATTAGCTTATTTTATTGATCTTTGAAATTTAAAAACCATCAATTATAATAATTATCTATTGCTTAAAATTTTTATAAATTATATTATCGGAACTAAGAATCTATAGTGTAAATGTAGTAATTATACACAACTATGTGAACAAGAAAAAATTGAAATCTAAGATAAATTCGACCTGTGTAGTATGTACCATCGATTAGACTCAAAACAGTTACACTTACCTTAGGTACTGTACTTAAGATTTGATTAGAAATTGGATATAATAACGGCGGTAAGTACAATTATAATAATAATTTTATGTATATTGCGTGTTCCTATAATAATAACCAAAAGCCGATAATAATAGACTAAGACGTAACTATTAATGAATTTATAATTTAGGTAGTCGAGTTATAGAAGTTTCTTGAATTGTTAGTGAGCCGTCTTTTATAATAATAATTTATTGAAATAGTTTCAATGAATATTATTAAACGTTATTGGACGAGTTATTTATAGTGAACATTTAATAGAATAAAAAAAGACAATTTTTATAATGAAATAAAATTTTCAATAATTCATAAATATTCATTTTTTATTCGTTTGTCTGAAAAAAATTGTATTAATTTTAGTATTCATTAAGTTTTAACTACATATGAATGGATTTTAGGTTATTAACATCGAATTTTATCATTAATTGATATTGTTTAAGCTTTATTTTCTATTGTAACCAATTCGCACCAGATTATCAGAATTATTTAGGAATCTATATTTATAAATTTTATTGAATTCTATTGAAACCTGCATGCCTTACATGTTTTTATTTTTGGGAGAGAACAGTGTATGGTTTGCATATTGTATACATAAAACTCAGTCATTTAGATAAGTGAAACAATTTCGAGTACCTTTATACCATAATTTTTATGGTAATTTATGGTTATAGTCTATAGATAAATTCCCCAAATAGAATTCTTTTTACAAAAAATCATCTTTAAAGTGATTAAATTTAATAGGTATAGGTACGTTAACGTTATGAAATTGAATGTATTGATAAATATTAATTAAATTACAAATATCTACCAATACACGAGATTTTAATATTTTTTTTTCATAAACGTATGTATTTTAATTTATATTTCATTACTATGATATATTTTCAACGGACTAATACTGTAAATTATTATTTTATAATATTGTTTGCCATCATATATGATTTTCTACCTCTTCAATGAAATATTCGAATATAATACCTATTTAATCGGCTTTACCTACACATGTCAAAGAAAGAAGGGGAATGACCTTGAGTCATGACACCATATATTGACCGCCGGATGTCGGATGAACCATCGGATAAGATTATTTACCTGACCGAAACTTTATTTCCCACAAGAACAAACCAGTAGTTAAAGTATATTTGGTTTATATTTATGTTTACCATAGTTTTGAGAGGTTTTTCGGATAGATTGACCGTGTCAAGAACAAAACCGCGGTCTTACATTATTTAGTGGGTGCAGGTGCGTAATTATTAGGTAATTAGTTCGTTATAATATTACCATTATTATTATTTTTATTGTTTCTTGGTGTAATTTTTATGCGACTGTTGTTAGTAGTGCGTAAAATCAGCGATATAATCGTGTGAATCATTGTTGATTAGAAACAAACGTTCATCTTTTATATACACCAGCACTAAACTCTGCAGTAGCGTGATTCATGAATTTCTTTAGTTACGTACCTACTTCGAAAATATTTTTCTCTTTTTTAATTGATAGGTACTTCTATTATGCCTGAAGTCTTAACACTAGTAACATCAATTCGAAATATTGGAAATAACAAACCTCGGCACAGCGCGTTCTTTTAAGATAAGGAACATAATTTCGCAGATATGTTAAAAGTGCAGTATTTAATAAAATTATAATGTTTAAATAGGTACAGTGATGTGACATTTATAAGTTATCAATTTTTAATACACGGCATACATGATAAAGAACCGACGGAAAGATGGAATGAAAATAATTTTTATTTTGCAAATCGCAATTTCTTTCTATAAAATAATTATAATAATACTATTATAATATCAAAACTGTTTTTGCTTTACGATTATTTAATAGGCAATTTAGAAATAATACAATAATTATTAAAATTGAGCATACCGGGATATATGAGTTCTGCAGATAGATTTTAGGCCATTATGTTAATGTAATAATTAATTTAAGCTTTATTAACTATAATAATATTTATTTTCGAAATAAAGAGTTTTAAACTCATTGTATTCGCGAAAAATGTTTTTTAACTTATTTTGTAAAAACTTAATTTAGGGACAAAACTATTCATTAAAAAAAAAAAAAAAAATATATTAACCAAAAATGAATCGATATTCAATGAAATATACTTACCTATTTGTTTTTAAAGACTTTTTCAATAACTCAACTGCTTATTGTGAATAACTACAAACTACAATCTGTCATTATAAAATGTGTAAAATTCAGTGGATTAATGGATGGTTTTAAATTTTCTACGTGGTCGTGATTATCCACTAAATTGATTTTTCGCCGTATAAAATCTAAGGTATCTAACCTGTTTAGTTGTATGTAGTGTAGATGCCTGAGTACGTAAATTGTGTATTTACAGTTATTATATATCATCTGTATGACTGGATGTATATAACATATTATTGTATATTGATTCATATAATAATAAAATATTGTAAAATATTTTATACTATTATACTTACGATATTCTATAATTAACAATAGGTAAGAGACGTGAGTTATGCGTATATTATGACTGAACAAATAATTTTTTTTTCAATTAAAATTTATTAATTTAGTTTATTATACTATATAGGTACGACGAGGACAACCACAAATAGTACACGAAGATCACCTCGGATCATACGTGATCGTGTTATAGACACTGTGCGCACGATGACCTGTACCGGCTGTACCTACACTTTACAATATATCATTAAATTTGTAGACGTCTCGTTAAAATCATACGCATCATGCACGGTAGATATTGTATAATAAATTAATATACAATGATATTATACTGACATAGTATTATTATGTTTCGTTTCTTATCACGTCGTCGTCCTACTGTATCAGTAATAATAGACCCACCACTAGCTGGACTAGGAATCCAAAATAGTAAGAGAGGCTTGCCTCGAGTTGACCAATCGATGTCAACTTTAGACTTAATCGGTACCACGAGAGAGAGAAGCCCCATCAGGCCTATGACTGGCAGCAGTCTGAAACCTGATGCCCTTCGAGGTTGAGGAGCCTATCTCGGTTGAAATGTGGTGGCTGTGGGACAAGCGTTAGGTTAGATAACAAACCACCCCATCTTGGCAGGAGGAAGGACCCTAAAGTGAAAGCCGACCGGAATCAGAAAGGTACCTACAGGTTTGACCCGGTACTGGTGGTTTATATAACGACCAGGAATCGTTTCGATGATTCTGAACCTTCATGGCTCGTAATTAGTTCCAAGAGCTAAAAAATGGTAGGTACATAATTGTAAGACCAACACCACAAACCCTAGATATACTTGTACCAGTAGTAAACCTTCGACTTACTATGTGTGGTATTCAAAATTTAGGAACTTTGAGCTTTTCTTTTGTTTTGTTTTATTGCGGAAACTATACAATGGCCGTTTTGTATGCACTAATGCACTAATGCAATGTAGGAACATCGGGATATATGATGATCGTATGTTACATTTTGGACGGTTGAATAGCTTAAAAAGATCTACAAATATAATTATATTATAGTACACGCATATCTATTTTTTAATGATTTATGACGCATTTGATAATGCGATCATTGGTAAGTATATATTATATGTATTGTATATTATATTAATATATTTTAACCCATGTTATGTGTGTAACGACCTCATAACGCGGTTCATTCACCGTATGTTATACATACGCATAACAGCTTACAATAATAGGTAACTGATTATCGTAATAATCGTATTTTTTTGTACGTTTTTCGTTTCACATATTATATACTAGATATGTGCGATGTATTAATATATTTTCAATTGCCTGATAGGTATTTCGTCGAGACCGTTTTTTCTGTGCATTTTCTGTTTATTTAGTCGCACATAAATATTTTTTGTTGAATACCAATAGCTTATGTGTCATCAGATGTCCTGCAGCTGCTGTAACGGTCTAATAAATTACGTAACGAAATCGTCAGATCTCTGTGCACACGATTATTATTCTCATAAATCATATTATCATATTATTATTATTATTATTATTATTATTATTACGAGTATTTTAAACACGAGTGTATTGTAGATACACGAGTTTTAGTATCGTAGTAAAATTATTGTCACATATTTGATATTTTATTATAACGCTCCCTGTATTCCAGCGAGGAATCTGCGCGTCTTCTATTTTTGGACGAAATCCGATCGGATCCGTTTGCGCCGACACATACGTATAATATTACCGACGCACAATGACGCGTCCATATATACCTATACACACACGCACACGAAATAGTGCATATCAGCTGTACTCATGAGTTACGATGGGGTCAACGACTATTGAGATGCAAAAGTATTTGAGCCTATTTGCCAAATATTATTATTATTGCTATCGTATACTAATATGTACCGATTGATGTATCTAAGCAAAATAACGCATTGTCTATTTTCACGCGCTTCGCGGGAAATTGTAAACAGGAAGAGCTATTTCAAATGACTATGCACTTATGATGCATCATAATAATATATGACATATTGTACACAACATAGTCGTCGTTTGCTCTATATAAGTACGATGTGCCGATTTATAAGGTACGTCACTTTCGTGTTATAATAATACTTACCATATAATGTACAGCTTATGCATAATATAGTGTTGTATTTTCGTCGTCACCGTCGTTGTTATTATTATGACTATTTATTACCCACTGAGTACGTCGAACTCTGATCACAACCTTCGATATTTATTTATTTATTTTATAAATTATAACAATTAATCTAAAATTTATAATTTTAACATCTACGGTATTTAATTTGTACATATATTGTCATCTTATAATATGTTTTTATAACTTACTACAATTTTTGAATTATACATTTTATTTTTTAACTATACTATAGATATAAGTTATATCATTTTTGACTTTGTTTTGTTAAAATATATAATTAATAATTTTTTCGCTAATTTTTTTGGTTTGTCTTAATGCCTCACCATTGTTAAGTTTACGGAAATGCGTCATACCGTTAGAAGGCCCCACAAAAAAAAATAAAGATATTTGAATTTTACTTTTCCATCCTTTACGGCTTACCTTTAGGTTTAACGTGCTAGACATCTTTACTTCTAATTCTAATAAAAATCTACGTGTGCCCAATACTACAATTCGTAGTGTTTATGTATCTACTATAATATTATTATTTCTTTAACTTTTAATTTTATTCTTATCAGTGTATTTTCTGTTTAATAGGTACTTTAATTTTTTATTTTATTGATATTTTATATTAAATATTCTTTTTACGTCTTTATTTAGTTTTTAGTTTAATAAAATTATTATTGAGCATTTATCATCTGAAATTATTTTGACTTTAGATTGAAGTGTATTATTTTCTAACTGTGATAAAATAATACAATAATATTAAAATCACTATTATTTGTATATTATGACATTTTAGATTTGTTGCATTTGACTACAAGGAATGATAAATTTATTTTAAACATTACGGATAAATGATTATGTATAAATATTATACTGCACCTAGATTTAATATAAATGTATGAAAATTAGTAAATTAATTGTTGATTTAATAGTCGTTTAGTTGGAGAATGTCTATATTTTGTTCTGAAGCCCCCACTTGCAATATAATAGCGAAACGGTTAAATGATAGGTATGGTACAAGGGCGTCTCCAGACCTTGTTCGGGGGGGGGGGGCGAATTGATAAAAAAATTAATATTAATTTACATGGAATTCAGATACAGAGTGTATAACCATTTTTTATCTTTTGAAATTTAAAATTAGCCTCCTCTACAAAATATTTGTGTCACTGAAATGTTACATTATTAAAAGAAAATCATTATAATCATCATAGTATACAAATTTATTTTATAAGTTTATGTAACAAAATATCCACATCTTTTGTTCTTAGCAAAGAGGTCTCTTAATTTTTCTAAATTTAATGCAATCTGCTTTAAATATAAAAAGCGCCAAACCCGTTAATCCTACTTTGGCCCATTTCACTTCTTATTCAAGTTTTCAATCTATAAAGCAATCAAAATAAAGAAGACGTATACTTTAAAATTAAAATTTAATTTAATATTGTAAAATATTGTTATGACATTAATTTTATAAATACTGTGTTTAATTTTTAATTATACAATTATGTCTAAATTATAAATTTAATATAAGATAGTAAAAATTTTCCATAGTTGTATTAAGTAACTATCAATTATGTATTAGCAAAAAAAAAAAAAGCATTCATAGTAAAATAAAATGAAAATGCAACGTCGAATAAAATTAATAAAGCTACATTTAAATATAGTTCAAACATAATATTAAAAATGCAAAAAATCAATGACCGTGAATTATTATCAATAGGTAATAATTATTATCTCTCAAAGAGTATGTCGATCACTGTTATAGCAACTATTACATTTGTTCGAAGCGCGAATCGCGATTACGGTTGTATACTTTTATATTCTATGAGTCTATTGAATATACTTGTTCTATTACCACGAATACGTCTTTATGATAACAAGATATCGGACTTCGTCATAATTAAAGATATTATTTTTAATCGTGGATACTGGATTCCATAAAAAAAATAATTAAAATTAAAAAATTGACCAATTACTTTATAAGTCAATCCACCTCATGGAGGGGGGAGTCCATCACCCTCCAGCCAGAATAAGGTTACTATTGGTACGGGTTAAGTTGTGTGCAAGTATTATCTTGTGATTTTAACAATACAAATTAAAATTTAATACTTGTCACAGATTTAATGGAAGTTCTCAAAATTTCTTAAAATATATCTTTGTGCAATAAATATTAATAATAGCTTGTCGAACATAATAATGGTGGTATTTATTACCTATATAGCTATATGTAATGTAGTATAGATACTTACAATATTTTAATTATAATTGTTAAACTATGAGATCACCGATGTGTATTAAGCCCGCTCATCGAATACATTAAAATCGTTTTTATACCACGACACACCACCACCAACATACAGTATACATATTTATACACACATATATACATATATTATATACGTGACAAGCAGTATATACCTATATAATATATATAAACTACACCGAATTCGTATTATTGTACTAAGAAATACGTTTGATTAGCATAACTAATTGTGCCCTCGTTAGTTAAGTCAAAATTATAGTGTATCGAATTCTACTACGAATTTCCTTTATAACTTTGATTAGTTATTAGAATCTAAGTACAAGATAGACGGTTGAAAAGAAAACGCCGGAGTCTTTCAAACCAAATTCGAAAAAAAAGTATCTTTCTTAACTATTTTTGAATACAAAGTACAGACTTCAATTTGAAGGCATAAAATGGTTTTTGGTTATTATAGTATGGACTTATATATTATAACTTATAAGCATTACCTATTATATGTTTAATGTTATTTAATATGCTGGTAACCGTGGCCTAGTCCAGAAAATGTTTGATTCAATAATCTATGTTCGTAATAATTCTAATGTACATATATTTATTAGATTTTTTAATTGTGGACAAATATATTATTAAATTATACTTTTTAAATTAAATTAAAATACAATTAAAATTAAAAACTTTATTTTTATAGTTTATTTTGAAAATAGTATCCGGTTGATCAATGATATACAACTAGGTGTGGATAATATAGGTACTGTGATATATTTTTTAAATTTCGATGTCCAATGTTGAACTAAATTTAAGTATAACATTATATGTAATTTATCGATAAGTAAAAAATAACTAAAACTATAAAGGATACATGTAAAATGAATATAACTGAAAACTAAATTAACTATCTTCACATACGTAAACATAGAATTAAGGAATTACAGTGTATCTTTTTGTTCAACGTCCAACAATATTGTTAAGTTAAAAAATATTTTTCTGTATTGAAGATAATTACATTTTATTTAAGGTCCAGAATAACTGACGATCATTTGAATGCTTAATCAGAAAATGTTTATATTGAATTTGCAATTACCATTAAATATATGAACTATGATGAAGAGAATATGTTTATAAGACAAAATGTATAATTAATTGTAAAATAATTATCGTCATAAAGTGATAATTTGAAAAATAACAAAATGTGTTTGCATAGCATTTGTAATAACTTAACCTAATCTAAAACTAAAATATATTATATAAATATATATTATCATTTATTACATTATAAATTAATATTATTTTTGATATCATAAACTTATACGCATACTATTGATTACATATGATTATTGAATACTGATGATCATTGCGAAAAATTGTACTCGTCGATTCAAACTCATAACATATTTTTATATTAAGTTAGGACTGTTCTACAAAATAAAATAATAATATAATGTCTAAATTAAGAACTCTATGGCTTGTAAAAAATTATAATCGCTGTAGAAATTATGAGTGTGATATTTGATACGGAAAATTAAACCGACAAATAAGTGATACATGATTTATCGTATTTACTGTTTATGTAGGTAAAGCATTTACTAATTAGCATGAAAAACAAATAAATATTATCCGTTAAAGAAATAATTATCAAACTAATCACCATCCATGGAATATACCATATATTTGTATACTCGATTTATATTACTGTGTTATATTGTGCTAATTAGTAATCACCTAAAACATATTAGGGGAATATATATCTCGTATATATAATCGTTTAAAATATAGCTGACTCAATGATATCGACTGAAAAATAAAATATATATAATATTATTGTTAAATGTTTTTTTTCAATTAAACATAAATTAATTTTTACAAAATGTTTAAAACAAGTTGTGGCAACTATTAAAGCATATTATATCATTTTAATTACTTCGAGTTTTAAAACAAAAATTTAAATTAATTTATGGTTAAAACTACTTATACAAAAATATAGAAAAAAACAATTTTTACACCGAAAACATTTAACGACCTTAACTGCTAGGTAATAAATGCATTCATATCTATACATGTGATCCATCTTAGATACTCAATAGTTTTTAAATGGGTAAACACTCATTAACTTTAAAAATTATAATTTTAACGAGGTAACCATATATTTAATGATATATGATAATAGAAGCTTACTCCAACCCTCTGGTTAACTACACCTCTTCTCTAAATCTGAATTTTGCAATTTTTTTTTTTTTTTTGCACAAATAATTAACGTATAATTCGTATGCATTTCTTAACAATTTTTTTTAAATTTCTTCTCTACTCGTTTACTCAGAAAGTTTAACGTGCTTTGTGTAATGCCAGAGTAAGTTTACGATAGCTCAGCCAACCTTATATATTGAACTTTTTGCAATTTTTTCACATAAATAATTAGTGTTCAATTTTTGTTAATTCTTTACTCGGAAAATAAAACGGATAAAGCAGTAGTTATAATAAGCCAGTAAAGAATTCACAAGAATTGAACACTAATTATTTTCACTAAAACAATTGTAAAATTCAGATCAAGGGGAAGCATAGTCAATGCACGTATAATATAGGTAAATATATTTATAACAAAGTTATGTAAAATGTTTTCAGTATTAAAATTGTTCTATAAAACTCGTTTGATGAAAAACAATTATCTCGATGTATATTTAGAACTCTACTAGTGATTAAAATGTAACGAATGAACAGGATATTATTTGCTTATTATATTAAAATATAATAATAATATACAGTTTTCAATTTTTGTACTGGTTATTCAAACTAAATGAATGCAAAATGACTTCGTTTGGAACTAGTTTTGAATGCATTACTTTTATAATAAGAATAATATTTTTAAGCTTTACTTTTTCATTTAAAACCTTTAGACAAATCCTGCTGTATTTATAAATATATAATAAAACACGTTTGAACATTATAACAAAATAAATAATTAGAAAATTCGTAAAAGTGCAATTATTATTATTAATACAAAAACTAGAAAGTTGTAATGCAACAAAAAATGTGCATACTAATTAATTGAAAGAGAAATGGGAATGTTCAAAAATAAAATTATAAAATATAATATAGTAATGTAGATATATCATGCATAGATACATTAATTCTTAACATATTTAATATTTAAGTATTATTTTGTTTTTATAATTTATATTGCAATTAATGTATTGGAATAATATAGACGTTTGCTTTTTTTTTTTTTTAATTTCAAATTACTTTTTGATAAAAATTGGACCTTGTTGGTACTTAGGAAGCTGAAATGTAAAATTTTTATTGTAATTTAACGATCTGAGAAAAAAATTAGAGAAAATAGAATCTTGCATGAAAATATTTTTTTTTTACCAAATTACCATTTACTATGTCTGATCAAAATATTTTCTAAATGTTTGTCCCTCATTATGCTATTTGTAAATATTAAAATTTTTTTTTACTTTTATTACTAAAAATTTGATTTTTATTTTTCGAATTATGTAAAACAAAATATTTGTTTGTTAGAAAAAGTTTGAAAACGTAGTATAAGTTATTCTAACAGCATTTAAATAATATAAAAAGTATATCGGTCATAATTATTTTTTTAAGTGGTGAAAGAAAAAAATGTTAACATAATATATTCTCAAAATCCCGAAAATAAATAAATTATATAATAAAGTTAAGATTTTCAAAATATTTCAATTTATTTTTAACTATTTTTACCATGGAATTATTCACACTGTTCTATGGTAATTTGGTACTGACTTATAAATTAATAACGACTAATAATGTTAATATTTAATTATATTATAGCTATTATTATAAGATATAAACGATTTTTAACCTGAAATAATTTATTCAACCTATTATATGACTATTATTAACATAAATAACTTTTATAAAAGTATAAAATATTAATAATTAAATATCCTTTGAAATATAGATTGGTAGGCTGTCAATGTTCAGAATTGTTTTTCGAATGAATAATTTATCATTGAATAAAAATTTTATATATCCATTACAGTGACTTGCTCAGTGACAAAATAAATTTAGCATGTTATACCATGAATTAGACCTCACCAGTTTTTGATAATATTTTTTATATGTGTAAATAATAATATTATTTTGTATTTTTAATCTAACCATACTATAAAATATTAAAATATAACATAATTTTATGCTTTAAATTAACATGTGTCAAAATGACCACGTTTATTTGACGCCCTTTAAAAATAATAATTAGTACATTTTTTTATTCATTGATAAGTGTGTTATTGTCATGGAATTATTATTGCATTTGAATGATGTAACGGAAGATTGCTGTTGTATCCACGCAACACAGAAATAATAATTGCAATCGATACAATGACTCTCCTGAGCTTGTCTAATAAAATTTCTAATTTTAATTAAATTTAATTAAATAAATAAGTGATGTATTCAGGTAGTAGGAAATCTATTAATTTTTTGTGCTTAAGTGATCTACCGATTCTATATATTATACAAAGTGAATTTGGTAATTTATAATTATTTTATTGTGTTCATCGTATATCTACTAAACTTTATAGCTTAATATTTATGGATTGCTAATTACTTATATAGCTGGTTATCAAACAATGGATTCATTATTATAATGATTATAATATAACAAACCCCCATAGCCCATAAGGTATAGGTCTATAATATAATATATAATTTGCATGTCATGAGTAGAAGGACCTTTGGTTTTTGTAATACCTATGTTGGCGTTATGATAATATTTTTATTTTATTTTTTGATGTTGAACGTTAGCTAAAATTTATTTCTAATAATTGAAAGAAAAATATTTCTAGGAACCACTATTAAGTCAGATCAATAGAAAATCATATCAAGTTTTAAAAAATCACAGTTATAGTCTCCATAAATAGGAGCCAATACCCAGACAAATGGCAATAGAATGTGCCACTTGGTCACATCTTTAAATGAAAATACTTTTAAAAAATAACGAAATTAAATCTAAATTTTTACATCTTCAAATTATTGAAGTATGGTAGCAGTCAATTAAACCTCTAGATAATTTATTAAAATTTTGATAGATACTAAAATGGTTATTGTACTAAAAAATGATATTAATTAATACGAAAATAAATGATGAAGTATTTAATATACCTAAATGATGGAATAAAAATATAATATATTTCCATAATATTTAAAATAGATAATATTTGAATTTTCACGTAGATCATCACTGGTTTTAAACTCATAAATTATTATACCATGGTAGATCATCTGCTAAAAAAATGCCAAAAACAACATGTGCAGCAAATTAATTAATGTCAGACAATTGCATTTGTTTAAAGTAAAAACAATGCATTGCGGTGACAACTTTGTTCAATAAACACGAGTAAGCAAACATAGTTCAATTTGTTTTACAGAATCTCAACCAAAAATTCGAATTAATTTTTTTTTTAATTTAATTATTCCGATCTACAAATTGAAATTAACACTTGAATTTGCTCGACAATACAACGTGAAACATTAATTCAAAACTAAAATTAGGGAGTAATCACTCGTGAAAGCACTAGTATAATGTATATAGTACACTATAGTGGTAAATAAATTGAATATGTGTGGTGATTTGTTTACAAAACTATCAATTACTTTACATTCTGCAGATATAAAACGTCTTGTAGAATATAAATTTATATATTGTAGGTAAACTCTTACTGAGTTGCTACGCATAAACCAAATAATAATATATATCACAGTTGAAATACGTATATGTTCATTAATTGACAACACAAATATTACACAATGTATATATTTGCAAACATTTAATGAGAGGATGCTATACGACTAGCATATATTTTTTTGTCTCCAAATTTTTTGAACAAAATTATTTACACAAAAAATTTCTGAAGTTTTACTGCAGTAGCTATTTAAATTTTTTAGTTTTGATAAAATATGTGAACTGACTAATTATAATTTAAAACTTGGAGATAAAGAACATAGACGGTAAACCAACTATTTGAGATTGTAAGTTAAGCAGTAATATTTTAGAAACCGACCAATGATAAATGACAAGATAAATAAACACAGATAATGTACTTTTCTTCAAATATTTGATATTAAATCAATTCGAAAAATAGGTAAAACCATAAGTCATCGGTTATTCTGTAAAACGCTCTTACATTCATATAGTAGTTCAATATTCCAATTGAAGATTTTTGATATATTATATTATATACAGGGTACCCGAGATAAAGTGTTAAAAATATATTGTATATTATAATACGTGTATACTAATATTTTATGATTTTGCGTAGAAATTAATAATTGAATTACTTTAATATTATTTTTGACGTCAGTAGATTTTTGTCTCAAAAAAAAAAAAAATAGAAATGAGAAAAAATTTAATAATATTATTGAATAGGTATTCTACTATTGAAGAAGTTTTTTTTCTACTAACAACATAGATATCCGATTTTAGAACTTTCTCATTTATCATTTTGAGTAAATATTATATAGGTTGCTCTGTTTCTTTTACTCGTCAACAATATCTTAGATAATTTTCATTATTTACTATAAAGGTATTATGTAAATATTGTATCACTCAGATGTATACACTGTATACTAATAATAAACAGGCGTTCCTATATAGACATACTGCATGTCTACAT
Source organism: Melanaphis sacchari (assembly GCF_002803265.2). Classification (NCBI taxonomy): domain Eukaryota; kingdom Metazoa; phylum Arthropoda; class Insecta; order Hemiptera; family Aphididae; genus Melanaphis; species Melanaphis sacchari. The sequence goes on from NW_020270366.1 coordinate 13,452,516, forward strand.
TTTTTCAAGTTATTTTGTTGGTCTTTACACAACGCTATACTTCGGATTTGTGAATTCGTAAATTTGAGTTTATATATAGGCTCACTGTTACGGATGAAAAAATTTTCTAGAACCAAATGTGCCTTTCCAGAAGTTATTTTAGCCTGCATTGTGCTGTTTTGTTATTTTTTAAAAACTTGTGTTTTTTTTTTTTAACGATGACTTTAACTTAACTTCTTGACTTTTCTTATTTAAATAGATTAATGCAGACTTTTTTTCAAGTACGTCAACCATCCAATAGATTGTAACATTATTTTTTTTTAATTATTTACAAAACTCGATCTACATTAATGAAAAATATTTAAAATTTTAATTTTAATTTCAAATTACGTATTTCTAAATATGTTTGTAATAAAACGAATCATTGGACATTTATAACGGATATCATTAGAAATAAATAATATACTTAATTCATATGGCCAATATAATCATCTTGTTGTTATGATTTTTTTTTTTTTTTTATGGTACGTGTAATGGTAGGTATAAATTGATTTGGAATTTTATAATAGCTAGATTATATAGTTATTTAAACTCGATATAGTAACACCTATGGTGGTATTGGACTGTATAATTATATTATAATATCGAAACATTGTATTACTCATTAAACATAATTTTATTATATATAGTTATAATTTAGCAATACTTTATGATATTTAATATTATGTCATAATCATTTTTATTACGATTATTATAAATTGTTCTTAGCTGTACTTAGTATATTTAGGTTTTAATCTATGTACAAAATATTTATAATAATATCATTATCGTTCAAGAATTATTTATATGCGCATTAATTTATTCTCTGTTTCTACTTGTAAATGTATATGCAATAATGCATTTTAAAATTTGTTTTTCTTCATAATATAGCATATGCTTAATATTTTATTTTATTAAAAATAAAGTTTGTACTTAATAACTTAGCGTTCCTACTCTTGTGGCTATTTTATAAGTGTAAACTTATAAAATATTAAAATATGACATCATAACAAAAATGATAATTAAGATTTTATGTTGCTGAGATCTAATTTTTTCGACTAAGTATACTTTAAGTTAACAAAATCAAAAAAAAACTGTGAGAATACTGTGAGTGAAAATATACGCTGTTTCTTTAAATTTTTTTAAAAAATGACAAAATCAACTTTTTATAAATGTATCTATGTTATAGATCTTTGTCGGAAATTTAAAGGCTATTTTTTAACTGAATATTTTTATCTTAAATGGCACTTTTTAAGCTGACTGGTTTCATCATAATTTTTGATTGATATTTTTAAAAAAAATGCAATTTAAACATTCATTCGTATCACTGAGCTTATAATTCAGTTGAAATTTTAAATATTAGAATTAGAGTTGGTATAATTTAGTTTAAAAATCTACTTGACCTACCTAATTAATACCTATAGGCTATGTATAGTTACCAAGATGAAGAATTTATAATAAGTATACATTAATTAGAGCCATATTGTATATTCTAAAAAATTAGAAAGAAATTAATTATAAATATTTTTGATAATTTATTATATTGACCGTGACATCCATTGCTTATTTTAAGTTGCTCATCAATTACTAGTGATAACTATAACTAATCTTTTATCGATTTATCTTGATATTAATTTTAAAACCAATTTTATACCTTTTTTGACTGCTCACTAAATATGAGAAACAGTCTTAAAAACATACTATCACTACTAGATTATGTAGTCTTCTCCCATCTTTTTTATAAGATAACATTTACAGGATGTCAACAATTTGTGATTGTATGAAAAGGTAATCACAAACGGATCGAATGCTAGAATTGATGCCGTATAGAAAACGCACCTGTTAGAAGATCAGAAGTAAAGAATTGTTTGGATGATTTGATTAGACAATATTTATGTAAAAATGATTAAAATATACATGTCGAAATGTCAAAATATACTTTAATATACATAGAAACTTTCAAAATATGCATTATAATAGATAATTTATACCAAATTAAAAAAATAAATAAATAAATAAAAAATATTACAATTTTATTTTAAACCTAAATTACAGTATTATTTATTTATTTATTAATTTTTTTTTTTTTAATCAGGTTTGTATTTTTAAATCATTTACATAATAAATAAGTATAAGCTTTAAGAAAGTGCTTAGAATTTTAATAAAAAATAAAAAATACATCAAATTTAAATAAGTTTCAAAATATTAAAATAGTTATAAGCTATAAATAATACTATTTATAATTTTTGGACTGTACACAAAATTAAAAATATACAAGTTTTAATATTTGATATCAATTAACAAATATATTAAGTATGGTTAGACATGTAAACTAGGTTCAACCAGAAATCTATCATAAATCATGATAGTAGTAATGTAATTATTCATTTCTATAATATAGTAGTGTAGGTATTACAGAATTTTGTGATATTTCAAACATAAAACTATAATATTAAACAATAATCAAATTTTTCCGGTTTTAATTTATTAAAAATTAATTGTTGTTCAACATAATTCTCATTTTTATTGTAAAAAAAAAAAAATTAGAGAAAAGAGAAAAAGTTAATTTATTTATTAAAAGTGTATAAAATATGCAAATTATATTATGCTTTAATGACAAAATATGCCAATACCCTTCAAATATATATCCATCAATATGCAAAATAAAATTCGGACTGTACAATCAGTTTGATTTGAAACGCCCACATTTCAACTCATTATAATTGCACATACACTCAATATAAATATACAAATGCATAGCATTTTAATTTTTATGTATGAAAGACAAGCTTGTATAACATTTTCAAGCATTTAAAAACAAAATTCTATCATACAAACTAAAAAATTAAAAAGTCTGAAATATCTATCAATAGCACAGAGCCAAAATATGTTGAAAATAATTTTATGGCTAGTTAATGCTTATACAAAAATTAAATGGAGATTTCGAATATTTACAGGGTATTAATTTTTGAATTATAATAAAAAAAATACTACACTAAAAGGTGATATTAGAAAAAATTGTAAAATACACACATAAACTCTAATGAACTTCTAATGTATTTTCATTCTTACAAATAATTTATTATTATTATCATACACGTCGAATTTATGTCATTTTAAGCTATTTTATGTATGCCATAATAACTTAAAAATCAAATTATTTAACTATAATTATTTTTTATAGTTTTAACATTTACATCAACGTATCAAAAACGTTATAGTTTTTAAAATATCCGTAAAAATATTATATTTAATATTTTAACTGAAACAGGCAAGATCAATACATATCTTAATATTAACTTTGTTTTGTTTAATATTCTAAGAAATCATAAAAATAATGTTCACAAGTCATAACTCATTTTAATAAAATAATCTAATTATATTGAATTGCTCATTAAAGGATTTGGCGCCTATGGGTTTCAACAATAGCTGTATGGCGTACAATATTTGCCAGTAAATAGTATAGGTTTATTTAAATGCGTATTTAAAGTTTTGACGCAATAATATTAAATAAATAATGTGATATTATCCACTAAAAGGTTCCATCGCTGGATGAATTTTCTCATCATGTGCTTCGTGTGTTTTGTATTTTTTATTAATATTTATATGTTTATGTACAGCTATTGCTTTTATTTTTTCTGTTAATAAATATAGATTGTAAATTTTTTCGAATAAAAAATAAAAAATATTGACCACATGTAAATATTTTACTGTGCAATAACTAACATTGACTTAATCAACTATCAATGTATTTAATTAAATATTTAAACGTGTACAAATTATAGATAAGTCAGATTGGTTCGTATAAATTATATTAAGTTCTATTCACAAATAATATGATAAAATTGTAACTATATATTTTGTTATAGTATACTGTTCAACATAACGAAGGGTTATGTTAAGTACAGTATGCAAGAATTTAATAATATTTACATAAAATCTTAAACGTCCTTGTTTTAATTTTAAATTATTAAACTATTGCCAACCTTATTATTTTTCTTTCAGTCTATTCAAAATTCATAGGAAATGTTATCATATTTTAAAGTGTCACAATTGATGGCTATATAATAATATAATATAATATAATATTAAAATTATTAATTTACAACTATTAAACGATACATTCTGCCACCTTTAGATTTCTCTTTTGGTCTCAATTCTCTATAGGTATTTATTATTTTAGTTCTATAACGTATGCAATCCTGCTCAAAACTGAACGAGGCAGAATAGTGGGCTTTATAAGGTTGGTAAAATAATAATTGATATAATTAAGATATCTTGAAAGTAAAACTAATGTGCCATAAAAATATTACATCACGTTTCTACGTATTACATAGAAAAATAAATCTATGTGAAGGTGCATATAGTTATTAATTTTTGTTGGTTTTACAATAGGTAGCAAATTCGACGAACCACGGGTCAATGTTTTGTAACGGGTGTCACGTAAAATATATACAATACTATATACTTTAAATTTTTGTTTTAATAATGTTCTACACGTGTAACGGCGAAACAAATAATTTTTATTTTAAGTAGAAAATAATATTATTTATTATACTCGTGCATGTATAAGACGTTTATAGTTTTTAGTATACGTAAATGGTATAAATAGGTTTTATGCGTTTCGTTCGCTTAAAATGTATACTGCACATGCGACTTTATCATTGCCGTGTAAAATTATAGTAAATATTTTCTCAAAATCTTAAAATATATTATATTTTTATATTCTAGTTTGTTTGATAAAAAAAAAAAATATACAATCTGTACGTTTCTGCGCAACGCTTTGCTTGTACATAACATGCTATATATCATTGATATTATTTATTGATTCATTGAATTGATAGTAGGTACTCGTTCGTGTAAACCATACGCAAGTATGAGTTAAAAACTATATAGAAAGAGTTTAACGTTGAGATTTAGTTATTTTTAAAACTTGAATGCATATATTTGTTCAAATAACATAATCACTGTTTTCGCTATGGCATTACAAAGGCCCGAGTGTTAAAAATAATCATCTTTACTCGCATAGAATTCGTAACATATGGCCATCATATTATACTTCCTGAAGAAAAAAAATTTACAGTTCTTCACGGTCAAATCGATAATAATAAAAATCGTTCATCGCTACACATCGAAATCGTCACACCTGCGATTTGAAACGAAAAAAACTTCGTACTTTAATTTTTATGATCAAAAAAAATTAATATTTTAACATTTTTATAAAATGTGATTATGATTGTCGCAACGACGAATGATGATGATGATGATTTACTGTTGCATATTATACTACATGACCAGTATATAGACTATATCGTGCAGAGCAGTGGCGTATCCATTGGGGGGGGGGGGCACGGGGCCATGGGCCCCCATCGTTGGCCTTATTTACTAGATTTTGTTTTAAAGATTTAAATTTATTTGTATGCATGAACACATACTACAATAATACTCTTATGCCAGCATTACATACACTTATAATTTTGTTGGGATTAATCCGTTTTTATTATTAAATTACTATTACTATTTATTATTATGTATATATATTAACTTAATGACTGACTGAAAATATAAACAAATTATTTGCACTATAAACATTAAATATTTGGTTTATTTTATTTTTTTTGTTTTTGGTAGTAGGTAGTATATATGGTAAAATTTTAGACAGTGTGTGCCCCCCCCCTAAAAAAAATCCTGGATACACCACTGGTGCAGAGAGCATAATACATATTTTTTTTTACGAACGATTTCTCCGAAATAATTTTGAACTTTCTTCGATATTATTCGTCATTACATTAATATATAACAATAAACAAAAAAGCGGATCGACGACCGTATACATCAAGTATCAAGGTAAGTTTGATGTGTGTATGTTGGTATAGTTAACATCATAAAACACAGCAAAATAATATCATATAAAGTATATCACCACGATCTGAGATAATATTTAAATTTTATTCCAACAATAAAATTAACAGATATTTATGAAACGTTCTATATGGTATATTTATAGTATGTTTTTGTTCGTTTCAGCAAATAGACCGAACATCGTAAAATCATGATGGTTACTTTTACATTATTATATTGCATACAATTATCCCGTTGTGTAAATATTCAGTTAAAGCACACCGATATTTATGATACAATGTATTTATTTATGTGACTCTTTGTTATCGTCTCGCCATCGCATTGAGCCGTATACACAATAAATTGCCTCGCCACTAGGCAACCTTCCGACGGTTGTACAGTGTACACAGACATTTTTTTATGTACCATAACCAAACTTTCAAATATAAACGAATAATAATAATAATATATTGGTTATAACTAATTAAAATGCAATTAAAATGTCATAATTGTACACATTCTACACATAAGTAAACACAATAAAATAGATGATTTCCTAAAAATCTTTTAATCGTCATTGTTTTGAACATTGTCACACAAAATGTCGTATTATGCTTAAAACAAAACTTGATAATACTATGTTTTATTATTTATTTAATATAATTTTGTAATACTAGCTTTCAGTCGTTAATAAATAAATAAATAAATTTGTTTATTGTTTATATTTAAAAAATGTTATGTCAGTATTTTTAGCACCTAATTATGAATAACTAATCAAAATTAATTTTTAAAGTTATTTAGAAATACTTACCTTGTATATACTATACAAATATATAGATACTCTATATTGCACTGCAGTATTATCAACAATATATACTAATATGTTAACATAATAAAATGCTATTTAACATTTTAACTTTAAGTAAAAAATATTTTCCTTTTTTCTGTAAGTAGATCGCGTAATAGATAGATATATCTAGCCCTAATATACTGAGATATAGATAACGTCGATCATACATTTTGAATATTTAGATTAAAGATTGCCAACGTACGTTCAATATGTGGTGATAAAAAATAAGAATATAATTTTTCATGTGTATTTAAGACAATGGATTTTAAACCAAAAATTAAAATATTTAACATGGAAGTTGAATTTATATTGATTTATAGTGGGTTTTTTATTTTCACATACTCATCTTATTAAACTTTTAAAAAAATCGAATAATTTATTTATAATCCCTGGATGACAGTCTACTGCACAATTTTAGGATATACCCGATTAATGTATAAAAATAATAATGGAAAACATTGTAAATATTCTATATACGTATATTGCCTTGTATACGATCGAAAAGTTAAATTAAAATAAAATTATGTATGTATTCTTAAACGGTGAGTACATTTTAATCGAGAGGGTTCAATAGGTATTATAGTGATATGATAGTATGTGTTTTATAAACGTCAATTTATTTATTATTATTTTTTTTCTTTTTTACTGAAATAACATTTTTGGGAAATCTGTGGTATAATTTATTATTGTTTATGTTTAAAAAACTTTTATGCGATTTAGTTAGCACGAATAATTTATCTACGAAATATAAAAACAAATAAGACACGCAGTTTCAAGTAAAATACGGCGTTTAGGGTGTGGTGATTTTTTTCTATTATTAATTGTATATAAGCGTAAAATTATTTTACGGTTTTTCAGTCGGACTGTATATATTATACGAAATGTTTTGTATTAAATAAGTATTTGAAAACACAATATAAATAATTAAAATTAATATATAAACCTGCGGTGGAAGAAATATTGCAATTATGCGTGTTACTGCAACAGATACAATCAAATACGCCTATGTATATATACATATTTAATCACGTGGACTTAAATGGTGTTTTAAACAACTCACGTTTGATGAGTATACGCTACACATATGCGTCATTGCTGTTATAAATTCTATCAAATTGAGAAAAAACTTGCGTTATTAGATAATGCCCTTTAAGGACGTTATGGATACATATTATACCTAACAACCTACCTTTACCTATTTGACCAGGTGTTATAAAAGTGTGTGTTTAATGTTCGCGAGATCTATTGGCTAGCTGATTTATTCTTATCGTTTTTAGTAAAAATCATTATTATGTATAACAATGTGTATTAAGTATTTAAGTAGGAAATAAAATAATACCAATATCGCTATTGGTAATCTATAATATTGCCTATTAGCTTAAACATCTGTGTTTATTTTATATAGTTAGCTAACTAGTATTTCAGTATTATGTATATTTATATACTAACTATTCAAATATCAGTTTTAATAGTTATATTATGAGTAGGTACAGTGAAGTCCATTTTATTAAATTCACGTGTAGAATCCAATTTCATTTCTCCTCAATAAATAGTGTAAAATAATAAATTAGTACAATAAAATATAAATATATAAATAATATTATGATTATTGATCTCGAGAAGGCTGTCATAAAGAAATTAAATGAATAATTTTAATTGTAGATATTACTTATTATATTGTTAAGCGAAAAGAAAACTTAATAGTTTGCAAATTATGATTTAAAATAATTCGTTTAAGTTTAAGCTTAAAAAGTTAAATTCAAAATTAAACTATATTAATATTATATTTTAGGTCAAATAATTATTATTATTTCATTTTTTGGCGCATAATTTTGTCTAGTAATGATTCACTTGCTAAGGGCGTCAATATATAAATTGACATGGTTAAAATAGACAATAAAACAACTTTTAAAATTGTTGTAATAGTCGGTTGTAACAAAATTATATTTAATTTGCAATAATTTTAATATAAGCATACAAAAAATATAAAAAAAAAAATACTGAGAAAAATAATCACTACAGATATTTTATAGTATAACACATTCAAAACAAAAATCGAAAATATTTTGATATAACTAGACACCAACAGATACGTTATATATAATTTTTGATCTAAACATTAAATTATTTTATTACACAGCATATAAACAAGATTAAAAAAAATAACTGACAGTATATGTAGTTCGGTTGATCTTGCTTCTAACGGATACCTATCAGAATGCAAGCACGCAATATCCACACAAGTATCAATTATTTTATTCAATTAAAAATGCACCTACTGCATCTTCCAATGTTAGTACCAATAATGCTATTTTCAAAACTCAATAAGTATGTCAAATATCTAGTAGTCGACTTCAATCTTCCATATCCAGTCTAACAAATGGTAATTTTAAATCTAAATTCATTTTTTATCATACTGTGGAAAAATGGACGCCAAATACATGGCCCGTTAACTGTCAACTAAGCCACTTTCAGGAGAAATCACTTATAACCCTGAAGTCGAAAATTCTTAATATAAAAACATTGGATTGTATAACTAACTATATCGGGTAATACATTATTTTTTACTTTTTTCAAATGTTTTTATTTTATTTCTATGTCAAAAAAAGTAGACTACCTATTGAAAATAATCAAAGTATTTCCATAAAATAAATTAAAATACCATTTAAGAGAATAGACTACTAGAATACCAAGAATTTTTTTAATAAAATTCTTACAATAAATTAAAAACATTTTTTTTTTAAATAAAAGGTAATTTATTAAAGGTGATATTATTTTAAATTTAAAGTTTTAAAACCGGTAATGCCTTATCAAGTACGGATCTATATAATTCATATAGGCTATGTAATCTTTATAGATTGTTCTTAAATTATTATAAATAAAGTTAGATTATATGTTTATGCATTGTATTCATACAATTATCTATCTTAAAGAAACGTGCCATAAATCTATCTATATAACTTAAACACAATATCTGTGTATATTTATAAGCGATCCACAGCTAAGTTTATCGCACTCATGGATCTGAAATTTGGTACACCATGAAGTCAATAAGTACTTAAATTATGCATTTTATAAACAAACTCACATAGAAACTTATTGGTTCACGAAAAATGAATATTTTTTTGTCTTACTAGGGTTTCCATTAGTTACATTGGTCACATAAATAAAATATTTATTATAATTACATAACATTTTAGACCTATATTTTATACTTGATAAAATCTCCCCAAATTAATATGTTAAAAATATGTGTAATTTATATTTAATAAAGTTTAGGATAGAGTAAATCTCTTGGAATTATTAAATTTATCGTGGGTGACGCCTTACAGGGTCAGTAATAAAATTTAATTAATAAATATATTCACTATATAAAATTAAAGGCCTAAAACAGTTAAAACGGATGACCCTTATGAAAATGTATTGTTATCGTACAATTTTTATAAATTGTTCTTCCTTAGATTTAGTAAGATTCGTAATATTATAATACTTTATAATACTCATTTTTTATTTTCCAACATAAAAATGTTGAATATAACGGACTCACAAAAAGCTATATTTTATTTATATAATGCTGTTACTATTAATTACAGAAAATAAAATAGTTAATATGATTAAATAGAATGTTAGACCTATATTTTATACTTGGTCAAAAAAACCTAAATTACTGTATTAAAAATCTATGAAATTTAAATTTAACGGAGCTTAAATCAAGGCCATTTAATTTGGCATAGGAAACAGTGAGTAGGATTAGCTAGGTAGTATATGTATAATACGAGTATATATATAAAACATGAACAGGCGATAAGTTTTTTTTCACATATCCATTTACACCTATTGCACCTTATTAATAATTTTCACTTGAAACTATAGTCATTACTATTGTAGAGGTGATGATTGTCAAGTTTGATAATTTTTTTTTTGTCTTTTGTCCAATTGTTATTTCATGAGAATATATTTTGAATAAATTGAGTTTGAATTGTTTTGTATGAGAAATATTAGGATGAACAATATTTACACTTATATTCAGGTTGTTTGTGCTCTTATAGTTTTTTTCAATTTTTGTTTCCCAGAACATTTTTTTTTTTTAATTAGTTAATTGCAATATTTATAAATAATTCATTATAAAATAAATATTACACCTATATATATATATATAGATTAACTGTGGGAAAGACCAAGTTATTATATAATTAATAATAAAAATACTCTTATGTCTTGTGATTGACGTATAAATTAGGTATACATTTTAAAATTATAGTGTTTTCTCTTAATATAAACCTAAGATACAGCATTTGTTCACATTATTTGCTAATAAAGAGTAATATTGCATTACTGTATTTTTGTCTATTGTTAATCGTTTGTATACCTCATACATGTTATTATAACAGTTAATACTATGCGCTTGTTTACGTATTCACTTATATTGCCGTTGAATTAAGTTCAAGTTTATATCATATAATTATAAAATCTAATATATTTTTTTTGAATCAAGAAACAAATGACATAAAGAAAATCCTATTGCACTAGCTCTTATTGTCACATTCAAAAGTCATTACAATTATACGTAATTAGTCCATAGTTGTCCGTTGTTTGAATGCCTATTCCACTTACAATGAAATAGATATCAAAAATTAACACAGTATGATTTTTCTGCAACCAGAATTTTTGAATAGTAATTATAATAAACATAGTTATTTTTAACATCCAAATCATGTGCTTGAAAGTTTATGCACCTGTTTAATTTTGTTTCGCGTTAAATTGAATGAATAGACAAATAAATGTGGAATTAAAACATGATATATTATACCAAAAACTAAGGTAAATAAAATATATGAAAAAAATAAAATTAACTGTACTTATTTTAATAATACAAAAATGAACGAAATTAACATTAAACAGATATTAATTGAGAATTAGAATTAATTAAAATTTAGAGATCTTTATCATTATAATATTATAATACACAAATACCTATAATTATTAATATTTTTACTGTAAATATTATGGTTGTTTTAATCTTATTTATTAATTTAATTTGAAATTCGATTTAAATACATTTAAATGTCATTCTTCTTGTACATATAATATATTTGCTACATAGATAATAAACATATCAAACACTAGTAATTTAGTGGATTATTATGAAATTGCACATGTAATATTATAAAATTATATGTATGTTCCGTTTCTACGCATAATTTTTCTCAGTCAATTAGATGTATTATGTAATTAGTGTGAAAATAAGTTTTTCCTGTTGTATTTTCAATCAACATTATTATTTATGATAATATACATTTTTAAATAATCGGTTAAACGGTATGATTGAAAACTTTAAAAGTGTGTTTTCATTACATCGAAAATGAATATTTTTAAGTTTTTATTTTGTTTACTTATTATTTATTTTAGATTCTGAGCAGGAGTGAGAAATGTATTAATTATTCAATGATAAATTTTTAATTTTTAACTTTGAAGATGGCTTATTAGTTTTAATAAGATCCAAAAAAATAATTTTTCATATCTTCAAATAATTAAAATGTCAAAAAAAATTTTTTTTCTCTAATTAAGAGTTACATGAAGAAACAAAAAAAAAAAAAAATAATAATAAAAAAAAAAAAAATCATGCATTGTAGGGTTAATATAGAATTATTTAATATAATCTCTGCATCTTTCGGGTGTAAGAAATCCTTTTATCAAATATAATCATAAAAATACTAATGAATTTAAAGTTTTTAAAGTTGTTATGCATACCTTATGAGTTTTCTTCTAAGATTACCTGCAGATAAATATATATGTATAGTTGCGTAAATAACTCAAAGTTATTAAGCGGTTAATTTATCTACCATTCACTAAAAAGTTATTAACCGTTTTTTTATTCCACATTGCACCTAACTTTTTACAATTTAACTAACATATCTGCACATAACAGTCTAAACTTTACAAAAATTAATAAATCTTAATTAACTTAAAATAATATTTATACTCTATTTTATAATATTTTTATTGCATTTATTATTTTTACAAATACATTGAAAAAACCCATTCTCAGAAAGTTAAAAAATCTTTAAGGCATTTATTTTTGAAATTACTTTTTATGATGCCTCTGTAAATACATAATTTAAGTCTAATCTAGTATTTGTTAACCTATACAGTATAATATAACATATGTGACGTATGCTATTTTGTTGCAAAGTGTGCACTGTGCACTTTACGATCAAATCGAATTTATCGGACGATCGGAGTATGTAATCATAATAACGACGATTAATCTTTATAACTGTTGAATTATTAGTTTATAACTATCGAAAACCAATCATGTATATTTAATAATATTTATATCGTCATCAAAAACTGTAGATATACTATTTTATTGCACTCTTCATAATTAATTATTAACACTGCAAATAATATCGTTGGTGATATTAAGTACATAGCCAGCATGATTATGGTTATTTAAAGTAGATAAAAATATGATTATCATTATTCGACCAACAACGATTGCATTTTATGATACGTTAATCGCCATCGTCCGGAAGATGCACTCTGTACAATTTGGTATCATATATTTAACGGAAATCGTCTATTAGCAATAAAATTGCAAAATGCGTGTGAAATTGTTTACATTCGTAACTATATAAGCAAAAATTAGTTTATAATTGTATTATTGTCGATGTCATTAGGTAGATTGTAATCGCTTTCGTCGACATAAACATTTTATATCCAAAATGTAATATACTAACCATCACAAGGTGGAATGCCATTCTACTCCAATTAACTTCATTCATTAGTAATAATAAAGAACAAATTACCAAATTAGTTGTAAAATAAATACCATAATTTATAAAGAATGTTTAATGTGATGGTAATGTTTTATTTTAGAATAATGAGTTCATTTTCGAAACGCTTAATGTAACCCTTCAATTTTATATCTTGACAAATTTAGTTGCCTATTTGTAATTTCCATTTGCGTACATATTAATTATTATAATATGTTCCATATGAACTTAACTCAACCATGTGTTAATACGCACGCTTAGCTTTATAAACTTTATAAGTAAAAATTATTATGGTTTATTTTTATTTTTTGTAATCGGAAATTATAATTCATTTTTAATAATTTTGAATCAAAAACTTTCATTACGTTTGAGTGAAATGTTTTAATGTTTGGCATTTAAATGTATACACAAATATAGTTATGCAAATATTCCTATATCTCCGCTTGTATTCGAGGTATTTGACCCACCGATATCATAAAATAATATGATAATCAATAGCACACATACACTATCACAGTACTTTACCGTTATAATCAAACTACCAGGAAAACATTTAAATCATCCACCCATAACGATGGTAAGTTTTCAAAATGTAATATCAAAATAATGTCGCAAATATGTTTTATTTTTATGCCAATCCGAAAATCCGATGGTGAGACTCGATCGTTCGGCGCCCCACATCTGTGTTTACTCGACGAATTGAAAATGTCCCCTGCAGTTAAGCTGTCGTAATCCTTAAAATTATAAAGGCGTTAAAGACATCTATGTCTATGTGAGTAGTGATTATTAATCGCAACTGCAGTTAACGCAATAATTCATATTATTATTATTATTATTATTCACGCCCAAAACAGTAGGTATACTTACGAATCGCGATAAAGCCAGCGAATAGTATACCCATCGCAGTGGGTTTAGTAGAGGGTACACGTGGATACCGCGTACCACCCACCTCATAATATTTTATTTATGAGTTTACTCCAGTGGCGATGCGAAATTGTGGAGGCTTTGAAGCACATTGTATATTTTTAAATATTTTTACCACCACCCCCCATAAGTAGCAGTGGCCAAGGGCTTTCAGACATGAAGCAATCGCTTCAAATAATCCTATATCCCGCCGCCACTGGTTTACTCACACACACACACACACACACACACACGACGAGTATTGACGGGACCTGATGCGTTTCGACGTGCGATCGGATCGTCGTGGACGAATGACGTCAGATCGACCGAGCTGCACGCGACTCTGCACGCACTACTCGTGTCGCTGACCGGCGAGGATTTGGTGCACAGCTGTAGGTCGACCGTACTACACGTCACGTCGTCGCTCGGGCGGAGAAATGTTTCTTGGCCGCCACCGCTGCTGGCTGTGCAGCGACACGTGCGTCACAGTCTCGCGGACAAACCGGAGCGATGCCGCTTCGATCGCGCTTCGCGTACATGACGTCGCTCCGGCGCGCGAAGTGATGTTCGGGACGCTAACTCGTTCTGGGCCGTCGTCGTTACGCACGCTTACCAGCATAACCGCTCTGGTCGGCGACCGCGGCCCGACCGGTAGCGACGCGGACAACCGACCGCCGCTCGACCGGTAGCGACCCGGACAACCGACCGCCGCTCGAGCGATACTCAACGCGGTATTGGCCTTCGGGCCCGAGCGAGTGCGAGTTGCACTAGCGATCGTCCCGCGCGTGAGTACCGTGGCCAGGCGAACAGTGACGGTGGACGCTGTGGTCGGTTGCGTCGGACGACGTGTCTCCGAGCGGCCGCGGCCGACGCGGACGATGTCCCGTGGCGTGCCGACAGCATCCGAACGCCGTCCCGTGGTCCACAGTCGGTACTGCAGCTGGCCACAAGCCGGCGTGGCTGAGCACGCGTCCACTATGCACGGTTCAGGCGTTCGTAAAATTTTAAACGATTAATACCGTATGGTATTTTATTCGTGTACATTTTTTTTTATTCATATTTTTTTTTTTTTATCTCGGCTTGTTGACCTCACGTCAAACCTCGTGACACGTTCGTCGAATTCGTTTATAAGCCATAATATTACATATGATCACAATGATATACAATGTGCGCGCAAGTTACCAACGTCGATGTTGATATATATACACCGCAGTTGACTGAACTTTTATCAAGAATAATAATAAATGGCTGTGGATGGTTGTTTACGTCCGCCATAAAATAAATTGTTTATAAGACGAGCGTTTTTAATGGAAAATTTATTTTTCATTTATGCATATACTGTATTGTTCATAAAAAAAAAAATGTATAGAAACCATTAACTTTTATGAAAAAAATAAGGATAAAAAATACAGAATTTAAATTAATTTAAAATTTTAATTATTTTAATTAAAGACTTATATAAATTTACTTAATTCAAAAAAGTGTAATTAATAAAGTAGTGGAATATAGTTGATTAACATTTTACCTGCAATAATTCGTCAAAAGTATAACTGTTAATATTTAAACAAATAAAGTTGATTATGCTGTTGTTATGGTTTCTGATGGTTAAATATGTAAATTATCGTAAAAAGTTGCCAATTAAAATTTAAAAAAAAATTCTTTTCATTTTAATGGAAATTTTTTATTATCAATCCATGATATCATTACATAAACCATGTGTACAACAACATATAAATACGCTGCGTGTATATTAAAGTTAGATATTTGATAATTGTAATATAATGTATAAGTACAAGTATGTAGGTATAACCGTAATAAATATTCAGTGTGAAGTCATATTGGTATATTTGAACTAAATGTTATATTATATTATTTTTATTTCTAAATCATAATACAAAAATCAGTCCAAATGCAAGGTCATCCGCATTAACCTCTTAAACCCGTCGAATGAATTACTTAATTAAGGAGATTGGAAATACGTGATACTATTATAATAAATTGTTAGCTGCCAAAAGCAGATATGTATGTTTTATTATAATGATTAATAGTATCTTAATTGAATATTTTATTTTATTTTTAATCACAATCTATTGAAACAAAAATCTAGAAGAACCAAAACTTTTAAAAATATTACATAATATATACTTACGTCTATAATAGATGCGACAGGTGTAGTAAAGATGATCTTATGTCTAACCATGCGAGACTTGAGCATTAGTATAAATATTAAATTTTCTCCAGAGTTTTTCCTAAAAAGTTATATTAGATCAAGAATTTCACATAACTATTTTTTATAGACTAATATTCTGGTTTGTGTTATATATTTTTATAGCGTTCATCAATATATATAGTTCACAGTTTCAACAGACCCATAGTATTTGATTGTTCGTAGACATAAGATTTTTAATATCATTGTTGTTATAACTAACAAAAATAATTATTTTAATGCACTCCTATTTTGTGCAAGTGCTTTATAGTATGCATCACCGCTGTTATAACCACACGATTCGTGTACTGTGTGCCTTTCACTTAGCGTTCTTAAAAGGCATAACGTAGGTTAGTATAATAACTCACGCTCACTTCACACTGTAATGTTCTCATTAATTCAAATAATTATTATTATACTAACATTTTATTTTAATAGATTGAACATAAACCGAAGGACTGCTGCACGCATATTCACAAAATATTATATAAATATAAAAATAATAATAATAAATTATGATTACATACATTTTTGTTGTTAAGGTCGAAACAGAATAAAAAAAAAATAAATAAACAGAGACGGTCTTGCAGTCAGCCTAAATACTTCTAAATATTTTTTTATTTATTACACTTGTATTTTTATTGCATTAAGTAATTTATTTTTCTATATTAGTAATACGGTAAGTTTATTGATTTAATTTCGAATTTTAATTTTGAAAACCAACAAATCAAATAAATATTATTCTAATTATTTTATATAACATTTCTAGGAAAGTTTAGTCATTACTGTTATTTACTTATAGGTAAGTTAGCGCATTCTCCTATAAAATAAATATAGATACTCGCTCAACTGTTTAAAAGAAAATGTTTTGAAGAACCCTGTATTATTTTTTCATGCTATTCTGTTTAAAGTTAAAGATCAGTTCATTTTTACTACTAAAAAAGTCTTTTGAAGTACAAAAAAAAAATAAAAAATAAAAATTGTAAAAAGCACGCATAATTATCAAACCAATACATTCACCACTCCATTTAGAATTTAAAATAATTAATTTTGAAATTAAGAAATGCGCTTACTGCAAGGATTCATAATTTAATCAAAATTACGATAAGCGATAACCACGTTTAGTGTTGTACTGTGTGAAATACTGAAATGTCAATACTCAAAAAAACGCAGCATTAATATAATACATTAAGTATAATGTTAACTGTACACAATCACGCCATGAACTAAGTTACAGGTTGTTTACCTACACGATAATGATTTTTGAACTGGTACTTACAGTTATAGAGGTGCACTTATTATTGTAATAAGCAATACATACATGTATTTATAATATTGGAAATTCATTGAACAGAACATTATGTTAACATTGGTAATTTTTAATTATTATACTGTTTGGCCCATTAGGAATAATAGTTCCACTTACAAATGCGTGAAATGCAATATACTTATGTCTATTTTTTACCATCTATCGATGACGTAAGTTGATTCAGTAACGTTTGGTCATTTTTCAAAAAAAAGTAAAATTGGTCACACGTTTTGTATTATAATTCTCAAGAAAAGTTTTTTTTTCTTCTAAGAAATTCGATTTCTCTTAATTCGATGGATTTTTTTAAAGAAACAGAATTTTATTGAAAATCATCTCACTCCAAATTCAACTCAGTCATTTAATATATAATTTTAAATTTTAAATTTGATTGGTTTTAATAACTACCTATTAATTATTATCATGTTAAAAAAATTAAAAATCTGTTGTAAATATCCGTAGTTGTATATAACTGTGGCTATACACAACTTATTTTTAATACCAATAAAAAAATAATAATAATAATTATAAATACCCATAATAAGCAAAGGTTCCAACAACTTCTTTTTAGTACGACAGTAGACTAGTATAAGAGCATATGTTATTGTCTCAAGTGACGATAACAATAAATAAACTACAAAATATTCATACAATATAATATATAATACATGTATGATAATAATTAAATTCATATTTACTTTACTTTTCATTGATTATAAAGTATTAGAATGTTTTAATAAACAGAACAAATAGATTAATTAACTTAAACCTACATTGTATTACATTTCCTCATTTCCATATCCATCAATAAAATAAAATAATTTATAAAAACAAGAACTCAAAACGATTGTTGCTTACAAGCATAACAATGACTCCTAACATGACTTATACACAGATTTTATAAATATTTATAAAATCGTATTATTTAAACAAACATTTGTTCTTGTACAAATATAATCAATTATGTAAAATGTGTTGATTTGAAGTACCAACATCTTGATACAAAAAATGTTATTCTATCGGAACTTTTTTAATATTTTGCGAAAACAAATAAGGTTTTTTTTTTATTCTATTAATCGACGACATACTTTAAAATTATTTTTAATTTTACATACACTCTCAAGTTGTAGATTCTATTTCTGTAATACTGTCTCTATGTAGTTCGCTAAAACCTCTATACAGTAGACCCTATAGACTCAATAAGATGTATTGTATTACACATTAAATGCCCGCGTTTCACAGCAATATTATTACTGTAAAGCACACATAATATACCTATCGCACGAGGTTTGCGACGACAGCGGCACGTTCCTGGCCGCAGAGCGTTATCAATAGCTGATTTTGCTATGGCAACTGCAGAAGTGCGCGGGGAAACTATGCACATTTTATTATAACAACAATACGCGTATACGCAGTGGCTTATAATATTATCATCGAATAACGCTGTGCGCTGTTTTTCACTCGTCATTTGGCACTCGGCCATTTATAGACAAATCGCGTGTTCGCCAACGCAGCTGCAACTGCAGCGAGCACAGTGTCGTTGTACATTGTAACATAGTTGTGTGTGTATATATATATATATAGATACTGAACTACCCGAATACGCTTTGAAGTCTCACGATCCGACAATGGACGACGAAGAGTTTGAAGAATCCATGCGCAAAGTAAATCTCATAGGTAGGTGCACGCCGTACATACAACACACCGTTATATATAGCAGTTGCATTTGCATAAGTATAATATCGCACTAGTTATACGGACAAATAATAGCAAAGCTATTCACATTTGATACACAATGTACTATAGCGGGTCACTGGTGCAAGGAATTTGATATACTTAGATACTACACATAAATTCTTAGCAATAATTTGAGCATGCACTTTTCAATTTAAAATTAATGTAGAATACGCTGTATAACTTCTGACTTAATATCAAACAGAGCAATGAATGCGTTTTCGGAATAAAACGTTATTGAAAACTGGGGGGGGGGCTTCAGCTCACCAACCCACGCTTTTAACTTATTACTGTAATTCGTGTGATTTTTAATTAAATTGTCACGGAATTATAGATAGTAATTCACAAAAAAATAATTATTTCAATACTTTTTAAATAATTCCTTCAGAGATTACAACTTTTATAAACAATTCTATTTGTAATAGTATTAATTAATACTATGCTTAAGCATATGCTGTTTGAACTTTATTTATTTTACAGAATAGCGAAAAAACACAACAAGTGTATTTAAATTATACTTTAGACCGTAATATACCACTACTACTACATATATATGGAATTTAGAAAGGGAAGGCCTTAAAAATCGTAGGTTTAAGTGTAGAACGTTATACTATTTAAACATTTAATTTAATTTTAATATACAGTTTTATACCATAAATAGTTTTGTTTTAGTAATAATAAATTAATTATAAGCGAAATACAAAATTTAATAAATTTTTGGTAAATTAATATTATCTGCAGTAAACATGCTAAGACATCGGTGGTTATTTTTGTAATTTGTTTGTTTTATATTTAATTCAAATTACAAGAAAATATAAATTTTTTTTTTTTTAACACATTAAAGTTTGAATAATTTATGACAATAAATTCCGCAACTAAGTTACAAATACTAACGTAAATATTGCTTATGTTATAATTAGTTTTTAGAAGAATTATTGTCTTAGGTTTTTTCTTTTAGTCCGAAATCATTATCAAAGCCACACAAATGATATTAGATAGTTGATAACAGTTTTTGTAACATATATTATTCTGCAGGTGGAATTATTAAGGATTTGAGTTCGAAGGATGAAGTCAAATCCAAAGTAGGTATGCTCCGGGCTGAAGAGCTATTGGGTAACGATGAAAAGGTATGGGATGAGAGCTCACTGAAAACTGTGCTCAATGGTACGAAGATAAACCATAAGGCTTTCGAAGACTTAGGAAAACCCGCAGATGAAATACCCGCAGATGCCGGTATGAAAATTTATTTTTATTTATATATGAGCTATGATATTATAATATTATTTGAAATACTGAGAAATATTATATTGTACTTTAGGTACGCATATATTTTAGTAGTATTATAGGTACTACCAATATGAACGGTTTCCGTAAATATTTATTTTTTTTTTTTTATTAAAATTATTTGTTTTCCTTCTCCTCTCTTAAATCTAGCAACTCCTACGTCAACGAGCAACTACAAAAATTTTTACAATTTTCAATTATTTTTAATTGTCGTTTTATAAATATTTTTTCTTATCCAATCGTTTGATATCATGTTATAAATATTTGTTTTATTTATTTATACATCTGATATTTAAAATTTAAATACCTGTGTGTAAGATCATATTTATTTACAGTTAAGTAATGCAATACATATATATATATTTAAATTTACATTTCGTGTAAATACTTGAGAAATATTATGTACGATTCATGTTCATAGTATACAAGCTATATCACCGTTATCATAGTTTATTTTTTACGTTTATTTATACCGCTATTTAAATAAAATAAATATTTGAAATTTCTCAATGTACAATTATACTTCATTATTACATATTTTATAAATAATTAAAAGTAAGATTTTATATTTGTCGTGGAAAGGTCAATACTTATTTATAGTGAATCCGAAGGTATAGCTTCAATATATTTT
This sequence comes from Melanaphis sacchari, assembly GCF_002803265.2. Lineage (NCBI taxonomy): Eukaryota > Metazoa > Arthropoda > Insecta > Hemiptera > Aphididae > Melanaphis > Melanaphis sacchari. Next base: position 13,474,065 of record NW_020270366.1, read on the forward strand.
ATGTTCAAAATAATAAGCAGTAAATTACAAATCCATCTAAAATATATAATTATATAATATAGGAAAAAAACTGAGATTCCTAAAGTCCTATATTTTGTATAGTATGTCGAAAATATCTTGTCATTGAGTATTCCAAAAATAATTTGTATTCTCGATGTTTTTTTAATGGTGAAAAGTGTAGCTTTTATCTTATTACACTTTAAGTTTTTTTACTCGCTAACAAAAATGTATCACTCTTCTCAGAACATAAGATAAGTTGATTTTAAATTGTTTTTGTAAAGGTTACTAAAAGTTAAATTGATTTAACTGAAGCTATTATGATGTTATTGAAAATGAGAATATTTAAAATGCTTTTCAAAAAGAAAAAGAAAAATCTTTTTATACATGCATCACTAAAATGATAAATCTTTTATACAAATCGAATTACTATGAATATATCACGGAAACAAATCAAACAAACTAAAAATCAAGTACAATATTGATTACCTAAAATGTTATGAATATATAAACAAACTATACAATCTAATATATTGTATAAATAATTTCTTGGGATTTAAATTTTCAATTTAATGCACCAGATATCTTCAAAAAAAAATTTTCAATAATTCAAAACTGAAAAGATCAATTTCCATACGTATCAAATCAAACAAGAAAACCCGTTATACACGTACGTTGTTCTCGTTGTAATCTTGAAAAATTACGTTACATCACATTCAATTTCCAAATATTTTAAAAGAAAAATTAGTAAAGATTGGTTTTAAGGTCATATGACTTGTTAAAGATTTACAACACTTCACTAAAATATCCCTAGTTATGGTCTTTATCAAACCTAAAATTATTAAATTTCATTAACTTAATTAAATTTCGTAGGCACCCTATAGGTTATAATTCTGTACATATGTATCATATAGTGCACACAATATTTTTAGATACTGATATAGGTAGGTATGAGATATCCTGTATTACTACAAGAATATACACAGATTATACATCCCATAACTGAAATCATTCTGAAAAAAATAATAATCATTAAATTAAAATAGAATTGTAAAATGATTCACGTAAAAATCGATTTTTTCAATCGTTAATAATCGATTAGATTTCAAAGAACGTGCAATGCGGAGATATAAAACGTAATATATTATTTATATATTATATACTAATATAAACATACCTAACACAGTCGTGAAACCCGGAAACAGCGTTGTATAGCATGTATATAAAACGAATTGATAAAAATTACATATAAGCGGGCAATAAAATATACAGGAAAAAAACGCTTTTATGTAAACTATACAATGTATATACGTATTATTGGTATCATGCAAATCTCAAAATGATTTCATACGGGCAACAAATACGCTGACGTTTGCGCGTGTCTTACAAAATAGTAAATATAGGTATATTGTGTATTTGTGTGTATACGCTATGCGTAGTGATATGGTCGTCGCGGTCGGTTGAATGGAAAATGCAACATCACGAACTTCCGGGGTTTCATCGTAGATCGATTAAGGTAAGAACCGGTGTCGTTCTCTGTATTAAATACACACTGCACTGCAACGCGTTAGTATTATCGCAAATCTTATACCAATAAACCTATTCCTATACCATTACTTATTGATGAGAATACGATTGAACGCGATTTAAAACCAACGCGGATGAGTCTACTAGTAGTTACTATAGTATAATATACTATATTGTGTATAAATTATTAAAAATTAGTTTACATCAGAAATCTTAGAAATAATTTCACTTTAATATTATAATAGTGGAACATCATAGTACCAATTCGTATACCTAGTACAGTTGATATACTCGTACTTAAAAAATATAGATAATATACTAGGTATACTATAGTATTACTAGTAGTGCTCGCTATAATATTTACCGATTTTCTTAAAATATAAAGTTTGTCTATCGAACGAATTCCTGGTTAACGACAATCTTTTTTCTAAGTATCTACCTGACTACCAATCATATATATATATATATATATATATATCTGTGGTATTCAAAACGTATTGTATGTACTTTATTCTACTTGTATAAATATTGTGTAGGTTTCAACAGTGATAACAAGAAATGATCAGCTACCCACTTATACAATATATACTTATTATGAGTCACATGTAAAAATAAATAAATAATTATAATCAGAATCTACAAAAATAATAATAATAATATATATATGGAAAAAAAATGGAAATAATTATTTGCGTCAACATTTGTGCAGCAAATGTACTTTTTAGTTAAGTGATCAAATGAGAGATGCTAAAATTGTGTAAATATGGCCAAGTAATTTTCTTAAGCAGCGAAAATTTGATGTATTGACTGAGCACTGATTTTATAAAATATATGTTTATTTTATGTAAATAATAATTATTCCTTTATTTAATTTCGTTGTCTTTATTATAATATTATTTAATATGAAGTTGTGTGTGATATCTATATATTATTAAATATTTATAATATTTTTGTTTGTTTTAAGCTGGATTTATGGCACACGTGGAGAGAGATGCAAAACAGAGGTCCGAAGCTAAGAAAAAGGAAATAAAACGTTCAGACTATTTGAAGACGATGGGAAATTGTGAGTACCGTAAGGGGAACTATGAAAAAGCTCTCATCTACTACAATCAAGTAAGAAATCATATTTCACTAAGGGTTTATCGTATTTCATTACATTTTTCGTACTTTATTATTACTTACAAACGAATTTCGCGTATAATTCCTTGTCTTCATGACCAAAAGGATACACACATTAATGATAATCGATTAGGATAAGTATATTATATTCAACATAACAGTTTAAATAAATCATATTATTTATTGGATTGTTGGCGTTTATAACTATTTGTACCTATACTAGTTCCAAAATTTGGACAGCTTTATCGCATATATGTATACAAGATATGAGTAATTTAAAAGCGAAAAACTGATATATTATCATGCTTCTCGCTATATATTTATTATATAAATATATACTACAATAATAAACTATAGAAACGTACAAGTATTTTACAAATAAAAATAAAATTAGGCAACATTAATAAATATTTAAGGTTATTGGCCAAAATAAGTTAAAATTTACCCTTATTTTTTTTTTTATTTGAACAATTTATTTATAGATCATCAAAGTTAATTATTTTATAAACAGTTACATGAATATATAATGCAATAAAAATAGATTTTTGTATACTTAATAGTATTTTTATACTTACATTGTAAATACCGTATATATTATATTATACATATACTTATATTTTAACATTAAATTAATATTATATTAGAAAACTATTTGTAAGATACATAAATATTAATATTATATATGATCTTATAAAAATTTCATATAATAGTATTTATTATACACATTCATGTTATATACCCTAGGCCTGGGAGAACATTTACTTTATTCTAGATTTTTTTCAAAACGCTAATATTATCTAAAACTTCTTTCAAAAAATAAAGCTAAAGATAATTTAATTTTAATAGGCATTGACCATATTATAATGCGTTATAAAATGCTTCGAAGTTCGATTTTAATATTAATTTTAATAGTGCATTGAGATAAATGTGCTAATCAAGCAAATAAATAACAATATTATATAAATACGTATAGCCACACACGTTATGTTCTATATACATTTCGACAATCATTAAGCTGATTAAACTGTTGTTATTACGATTTGAATGTTCAAGTTAGCATTAGAGAAGGAGTAGTGACCTCCTGAAAATAATCATCCATCTACTACGATGATATTATAACCATCGAAAAACTTATTATAAGTTAATATATAAAGTAAACATCGTCCATCATAGTTATTGAATATTTGACGTACAAAATGGAGATCGACTACCGAACTTAAAAAAATAAAGAACTTGCCATATTTATCGAAACACTTTTGTAATAATAATTGCACAACACTGCATATAGGATTCTTTAAAGGCATACCTACTCAAAACGAAAAATGTTGTTAATAATAAGTAATAACAAATAAAAATATGTTATGTAATGTTATTATTTTATACAGGTAATATTTTAAAATGAACAGGAAAATTTAAAATTTTTATATTTTTACTACCCGATTCACGACAAATGAATTACTCTGTATAATAACATAATATATAATATACGTCGTGTCAACGTCATGAAAACGTGTCAAATTTATATCAAGGGTGAATCAAAGGTTTCGCACGCTTTGTGTGCATTTCAATGGAAAATGTTCGTTTTCTAACCTGCAGCTTCTTCGCGTCGATAATAATAAGAGTATAATATGCATTACTTGAATCATACGCACAAAGAAAACATTTACAAACGGCTGGTGTATATTATTCTATACCTATTGACAACTAACAAGATTTATTTTTATTTTCTTTGCGTTTACTTTTTTTTCTGATCTAACCGCACCGAACAAAGGTTTGCTTATAGGAATATTCTTGTTACCCGACAACAAATGTTTTTATAATAGATTTTTACAAGTTTACAATTGCTATAATGTATGAATTATTGCTATACATATTCACGGGATCTTTGAGATAATTCCACTACTGTTTAATAATATTTAGTCTACATCGCTTTTACTATCACACAGCCATTTTATCACCAATCCCTCGGATAGCGAAAAAACGTAATAAAGATCAGTTTAGAAAAATTTTGAAAATTGTCTTTGATGGTTTATTATTACGCTTTTGAATTTATTTTAATAATTATTATTACCCGCATAAACCTATTTCCGCTTCCTGTACACCATACTCCAAATTTTCTATATTAGCTTTAAACAGTAAATTAATTTTTTGTGTTTGAAAAAACTAAAAAGTGTGGTACTTATTTATGTAGTATAAATCTGTTATGTCTACAGTCGTTAAAATATAGTCACGATATAAATACCATTTATTATTATTGTTTGAATATGTAATTTATTAAAGCAATCATTAAACCTCGGCGAAATAAAATATTTAGCATTTCAAATTGTTATAATTATGCATTTATGTCTTCATAAATTCACTGAGGAAATCATTAACTATAAACTATTGAGATTGTGGCCAAGATTTGATTGCAATAATATTTGGTATTGTAAATTTTAATAGGTGTGGTAGCTTGATGTGGAAGTAATCTTCGACGTAGTTTTAAATAAATTAAAAAAACAATAATAAACTGCTAAACAACAATAATTACAATATTATTAATTAATAACAATTTATATGACATATTATATTTTATGTATATTTCTTTATAATGACGGATTTTAATTTTTATTACGTATTATACTTATTGTATATACAGTTTACATAATCTCTAATGATAACAACATAACTTTGAGTTTAAATAATTTACGGCTTTGAGTTATAGATAACAATGTACAATATAGGTAGCTTTAATATATATAATGCGTATATTATGATGCATAATTCACATAATGCGCAATAAAAAACAATCATTTCTACAGAAAATATTAGCATTAATAAATAAAATCTAGTTGCAAAAATTCTTCTTAGGATATAATTTTAAAAAAAAAATGATTTTTGTTTGTTTCACTATGTTTGTCATTACGAACCTATATACAAGTAAATTGATAATTTATTTTAACAATAAACAATCTCTATCCTAAAAAAGTAATAACGTTTTTAAATTTTCTTTTATAAATTGTTATAATGATATATAATAAAACCAAACCTTTGAAAATAAATTACATTTTTTACTAATTTTACCGTTTCGTTTTTTATGCTTATAATTTTTTGAATAAAATTATACATTTTTAATTTCAAAATTCGAAATGGAATATTTTTCCAAATATTTTGATGTATAGAGCATAAATATTGAAAGATATTAGTAAATTTGTAATAAGTAGGTATTTATCATTTTAATGAATAAAGTAGTGGACTAAAATTTTGCAGAGTAAAATAACAATGGTGTAATAATATACGGATATTAAAAACTTACTTTTTTATCAAAATTTTTATGAAAATAGTTTGCCTAGGAAGATGAAAATAATATTTGTGTTATTGTTATTAGAAAAATAAAACTTAAAAATGCGGAAGTTGTTTTGTTCTTCAGTAAGTGGCTACTAGGTGTTGAGTGTTTCTTGTCATTGAGTACCTACTCATTCATCATTGTAATGGATTTGTTAAATGTATATGTTTTGAATGTTTCAACTTTCAAGTTTTACAGTTGATAATTGATACTATTTATTAAATACTAATGATGAAAATGGTAAAAAAAATATTTTATTTCTCAGTGACTTCGAAGTTTAAAAACATTTATACTTTGTGATACAATGAGTATTCACTGTTAAAAGAATAAAACTGTAACCCTAAATAGCATATAATATTAATACCTAATATAGATTTTGCATAATAATTTTAAAAAATTACGCAATATTATATACAACACACAAAACGTACCCTAAGTAGTATAAATATAAGTAATGAGTTGAGATTATTGTTAATACAACACGCATTATATTACCTTTAACGTTTAATATTTTTTTTAATATAACTAAAATAATATTATGGTAATAAGATTTTATATTGTTTTGAAATAATATTGTTATTATTATTATCGTTTGATTTTCCGATAGCAATATAATTCACCTTGAATACTTACTTGGTTATTAATGATATATAATTATTCATACTTAAATATCCATTAAATTAAAAATATATTTAAAACGATAGCAGATATTATTATTTTATTATAATAATAATTATTTATTAATAATATTATCAGTGTTTTTGTTTAAAATTTTGGATATCTTTTAAATTTTTTCGCTCTTAGATTTTAATATTGATTAATTAATATTACCCATATATTCAGTTAGATGAGAAAATGTGGTTACGCACAAACCATAGCGCGTTGTATTTCATCGCATCAATAAACCTTGCTCGCAGCCGTATGCCCGAATTATCCACATTCTCTAGGCGAACGTATTATAGCGATACTTAAATTTACAGTAATACGTAGTTAACTTAACCTTTAAAAGGTTTGTGTACGTTATCATTTATTATTTATCTATATTTCTGTTGTTGTTTTACTACTACTCATACGCCTATAAATGCAATTATTTCAAAAACCAAAATCTAATCCATGGGTTAGATTATTAAAACAGTATTATAATTTTCGTGCCACTATTTTCATACTAAAATTTGAACGTATTTGTTATTACCAATATATTATTATTACATCGTGCTGTTGTTTAGGCTATCGATGTGCGCAAAGACAGCTGCGTGCTATTTACCAACCGGGCGCTGGCAAAGATCAATTTGGGTCTGATGGACGAAGTTATCGAAGATTGTGATCGAGCGTTGCGTCTCAATAAACGATCGCTGAACGCTGTCCTTTACAAAGCTGAAGCATTATGGGGGTTAGGCGATATCCAAGCTGCTGAGGAATTACTAGAGACTGCTCTCAAAACTCATCCTGATCAGACGAAACGCATACAAGGTAATTATCTATAATAACGGTCGGATGATTGTTAATTTACTGTTTTCTCATCATTCCAAAGAGTAACCAAACTTTGTTTAAAAACTTTTTTATTGTAAATTAAGACGCATACGATTTCAACATTATTATAATAGCAACCTATACGTTAAATATTAAACGAACAAATTGTTTATTATTATTATCATTACTATACGCCTATTTTAAATTTCAATACATACATATTTGTATTATATGTATATTTTTCAATAAGAAGTTCAAAGGAAGTAGAAGCAATATAAATTATGTACGTCATTTTAATGTTGAGATAAGTGATATATCGCACTACAAGTTTTATAAAATCCAAAATATCTCATCTTATTTTAAACAAATAAAAAAATTTCAAATAATAAAAATCAGCAAAATTAATAGAAACACAAACACTAGTAGTTATATTAATAGTTAATAAATAATAGATATTATATTAATAATACTCCAATATTATATTATAATAAAACACCAATATAATATATAATATCATTTTTTTCCTTATTTTTTATTTCTATATAGATTATCAAAAAAAATTAAGCTGCAGTTGTTAATACTTATGCTATGAATCTCGTCAGTTCTTTGCCACCTTATTCATGCACATCATTATACACAAAATATGCAGTGAACCACGTATTATACACTTTTGATGTTTTTGTGAGTCTTAACGTTTTTTCAAAAACTCTGTTACACATAATACAATGTAAAATAATAATAATTATTAAAATTATTATAGAATAAATATGTTTTAGTCATATTATATAATACGTACACTTTTATAATATATCCTTGGGGTACGAATATACATAATTACCTAAAGCGTTTAATCTAACCTAATCTACAAGGTAATTCTCCTATCCCTCAACAGTAATTTTCTCATTAAAAATATGTTTTTGAAAAAAAAAAATGACTTTTATATATTTTTTGTATCATATCATAAGTATTCTTTAAGTTGTTTATTTTTTTAGTTGACAATAGTGTTGCAAAATAGTAAAAAGTATATTTTTTTCAAAATTGTTGTAATACTCTTAAAATTATATAAATAATTTTTCGAATACAAAAACTACAGATAAGAAGAATATCACTGTATAATGTGTATAATAGGTATATTATGCATAATACGTATGTATATGGCTTCTCTGAGTATAAATTATATGTGTAGAGCGTCTGTGAATCGTTGAAAAACGAACAATCAGAAATTACGAAGAATACCTCGCCCACAATATGCAGTGACAAAATATAACAACAGATATTTAATATTAATGTATATTATTATAATATCACCATCAGACAATGTCAGTCCATGCATATATCGTAATATTGTCGTTATCGAGATAAAAAGTAGAGTAGCAATGGGTTAGGTCCAGGATCACGACCTTCGAAAACTATTTTTTATTGTCTCATATTAAGGTGGGTATCCTATATTACTACACATACACTTATTTCTATTGTAGAAATAGTTTTTATATTTTAATTTGAGCGATGAATATGTTATTTTACAATTGTATATGTATTTTTTTTTTTATATATATATATTTCATCACCTTTTATCTATTTCAATTTTTAACTTTGAAATTGGTTTCTAGTAATGGATTGGATCTGTTTAGTATTTTGGAATGTTAAAACTCAAAGATAAAATATTCTCAATACTTTTCAAAATAATCAGGAAAAATTAAAACAATCATGTAAAACGAGAATTTTTACGTAAACCTTGATTTTTAACTAAATCAATTTTATTATCTTGTAATTCAAAAATGAATAAAGGATAACTGTAAAAACTTTAATTTTTTTCTAAATATGTATACTGGTAATTTTTAGCCAAATGATATCATTTTAAAAATATTAGATCTTTTTAAGGTTTGAAATTTTTAATTTTTGTAATTATTTTATTTATTTATGTATGATAAAATATTATATAAAAAAAAAAACTAAGAGATCTTGACAATTTAATAACTCAGGACCCCGAGGTTTAAAAATATACATTCGAGATTTCTCATAATTTATATTAATACATCAACCCAAGACACTTAAAAAAATATTTGCATTTTTTAATTATTTCAGTTAATATTTTTACAAAATTTGATATTTATTAAAAAACGAAAACAAAATAATATTATTTACTTTGATATAGTTCAAAAATATTATTTGAAAGGTCTTGAAACTTTTTCACAACTATACGTTTATTATTATTTACTAATACATCTACATGGCAAGATTTTAAAAATATTTTTATTTTTTTTTTTTACAATTAATATACAATCTTTATCATTAATACAATAAGAATATAAATGCTAAAAGTACATTCAAATGAAATAGTTTGATAAAAGGAGCCACCCATTGATGAAAATATTTAAATTAGTTATTGAATATTTTATACTACGAACCTATCCACACCATTCTACGCTACGGTTGGTGTTGACATATATAGATTATAATAAATAACTGTTATATTACATAAAGAAAATTAATATTGTAATTTGTAATAATTATTATTTATTACCATATATTCATTGTATGTTTTTATTATAAATACTTATATGCATACATGTATATAGTATATTATACGTATACATGATATTATGTAATATGTTTACCTATATGTTTTTAACAAAAATTAGTTCGATCTATTGTCTTACTAGTAAAAAAATACATAATTGGTTCTGTTATTACAATTATAGTATAGAATATTAAAGTATCCTTAGAAGTATTTAGGCTGACTTTTGTTTTTTTTTTTGTAGAATAATTTACCATTTAATCATAATAACAGATCTAATTATAATGTTACCCTTAAATACTCAATGACAAATTACACAAAGTGACTAACCTTTTTTTTTTTTTATTGTCGAAACTCAGTCATTTTAACAAACATTGTGTATTATAATATAATATTTACGAATGCATTATGATTAATGCTCGGTACAATTGGATTCTACATCGATATAATGTCTCATATTATTATACACACATTAATATCGTTAAAAAAAATGACTCATTCGAATTAGTGATGTTATTAATTTTGGTATTAGGATACGCGACGAAGATGTCATCACCACATGCGTCGGGGACAAACAAATTTTAAAACATATGTAATAGTAACAATGATAATCACTAAACAATACATATTACATGTACATTACAGCAACCGAGTGTTATCATAATATTATTATAATTAAATATTACCGATTGCAGCAATCACAGTTTTGAGGCCATGGTACATAATAATAATAATAGTAATTATTATTATTATTATTAATTAATTAATTAATTGGGCGTTTACCCAGCAGACACGTAGACGCGATCAGAGTGTGTTATTTAAAAATTATAAAATAAGACTTCTAAACAATATTGTTCAGCCGTGACGACAATTTTATTTCTATTACATATTAAATTCGTGATAATTAATATCATATTATGTAATATACAGCTTTTCAATGATTAGTTTTTAGTTACAAGCTCGATATTCAGACCACTGTGCCGAGGGCGAAATACATAATGGATCGCGAGTTACTGATGTCGCTGTGGAATTAATTTCAAACGATGCGATGTTGCTCAAGTGATAACAAAATTAATTTACGCACAGCACGGCGTGAAATTTGGGTACCGACATAATGAGTGTACGAGAGTACAGCAAGCATTCGCCGGTGACACAGGCACACAGCACCGTTTAAATTTGACGTTCAGCAGTAATAACAGACAAAAATCGCGTGTTTCTACATTTTCACTGAATAAACTACGCTGAACAGCATCATTTGAAATCTCCAGTAAGTACTAAAATAATAGCATAACGAGTATTATATTCACGACGTTCTTCAGCGTACATACTACAGACCTTTGAAAATCTTGACAATGAAGTTAACTCGGAGACTGAAAATAAATAAAAAGTACTAAAAATATAGATGATTTTTAAATATTAATTATCTTTATTTTACAAAATAATAATTGTTATTTTTTAAAAAAAAAAAAAGATAAAAAGATTGAACAAAGAAAAGACCAACGACAAAAATCGGTTATTTGTCTCAAAAAACAAGCATCAAAAATATTAAAATTGATTAACGAAAAATCCTCAAAGGTCGAAGTCAGTACAGTTGTTCGTGTTCCAATACCAGTTGTGGATAAAGTTCGAGGTTCTCTACATAATTTAATTATTTTACGTGAAAATAACCTGTATAAATGATATAAGCCAAATTTAACTTAATAATATTTATTTAATTTTAAATAATAATTACCCTAATATTTGAACCAAGTACAGAATATGCTGCATTAAAACACAAGTATAGAAAAGCACAAATTTCTCTATGTAACAAACAATTTATAAAACTGGATGAAGTCATGAAAAAATTAAAGATAGGAATATAACTCAACTTGAAGCCACAGAACAAGGAATAATTAATTATCAAGAATACAATCGATTTAATTGCAAAACTGGTTATGACACTAAGAAATGTAGTTGCAACGCAGCGGAAATTTTGAACAGTTCGAAACGTTTTAGTAGTCATAACTACATCAATAAAAAATGATTCATACTGTGTACCTATTTTATTAATTTTAATTACCTAACTTTTCAATAAATCAAGTAGTAATACAATCAATCAAATAATATAACAATCAATGTTTTATTTGAGATCTATCATTATTGACCACCAATCTTTGTAAACTATGTTAATGACCGGTGAAAAATATACATTTGAGTTTAAAATGTGTTTTTACACATTAATTATATGACTTAATCATTTTTATGAACGAAGTCATTCGTTAATTTTGTGTCATCCACCATAATATATATATATATATATATATATATGTCGCATCCATGTCGCGTAATTGTACGTTTTGCAAAATGGACAGAGTTTATATCCATTTCGCGAAATGTAAACGCTTTTTCTCCACTTCGCGTAATTCCGCTATGTGGACCACATTTCATGAAATGGATACCTAATCTGCACATAACGGAACTACTTCCGTCATATAGACAAACACTTAGCGTAATAATATCTATAATTATATTTTTTATTATTTATCATAATGATTAATAATTATAAAAACTATGAATTATTATGAAAATGATTAACTATAAATATAACGAAATATGAAAATTATGAGTTTTAAACTATTTATTTTTATTATTTGTTTAAACATAGAATAGAATTATTATGATATAAAGAGTGGAATTTTAAATTGGCATCAAAACAAATACACTTTTCTGTTTAGAATTTGCTATTACATATCAACAAAAAGAACCTTGTCCTCCCGTTAATGAAAAAACCGTTTATTTTAACGTTTTCCCAAATTCATGTTTTACTTGCTTTAATTTGATAAAATTTGAATAAGCCGGTTAAAAACTTCCTGCATTATACCAAATTTTAATAATTTCATGACCAGTTTCCAATTGATTCATATAATTGGTTTTAATCAATCATATTACTCTAATGATGTTCGCTGGATCCGATGGATTTCAAGCCACCTTGGGAACTAGAATGATCACACAGCTTTCAACTTGAAAATATAGATAGATAGACGTTTTCATTTAATTAAGATAATTGAGTAATATTAAAATGAACAAACTACTAGGACACTAGGTAACAACTGTAAGATAGGTAACTAAATAGTTTCTGTACTAGAGACACCTACGCGAGTTAGCCAATTATTCGATAAGTACAGGTTAACGTTAAAATAAGTACGGCGATAATTTTATTTTATATCAGCAAGTCATTATGAAATTATTTTATTATAATCTATATAATTTAAAATACCGAAATATTATAGTCATCACTCATCTGCACAAACACTTAGCGTAACAATATTTATAATTACATGTAGGTATATTAAAACTATATTATAAACTGTGTTCTATGTGAAATGAATTACCCTGTATAAGATATTGAAATCAGAGTAACTATTATTATAATAGTATAATTTCGGTATTTTAGATTTTATAGACTATGGTAATACCTACTATACCTACTATAGTGATCTCAAAATGATTAGCTGATATAATATAAAATGATCACCGTACCAATCTTAATGTTAACCTATACTCGTCGAATAACTGACCAACTAGCGTTGGTGTCTCCAGTACAGAAACTATTTTGTTACCTATCTTACAGTTGTAATAATAATTCTATTCTATGTTTAAAAAAATATTAACACAGTGAAAACTATATAATGCGGGACAGCATGGGACCAACCAAAAGTTCCGCTTTAAGCAGTTTTCCGCTTTTTTAAATAAAACGAAAAAATTCCAAATTATAAATTCATATCAATTTTTCACATTACGAAATAAATTAATAACATTTATAATTTTTATTTTTGAATTAGAGACTAATTTTAAACTTAATTTTTTACTTTAATTTTTACAACTTATTTTAGTTTAATTATAATTTATTGACTTATTGTATTACACAATTATTAATGATTTAAATATACTACAAAAATATAAGGGTTGGGATTAAAATTTAAACATCTAGTTTTTCCAAAAATCATATAGAATTTTTTATTTTGTCACTGTTGTTATTTTTCCAATATTATATGTATTTGAATGAACGTCATTTTCTATGTATAAGCAAATTATTCGGTGTAAGAATGTTGATGCATAACTCTTTCTTAGCTATACATTTTATCTGAATTATCATTTTATGATATACCTACGTCCTACATAGTACATACTTATATCAATGTGATGTGACGCGTGTCATATTCCTGGCTTATGCAAGGTTTTTACTTACATGAGACCTACAAAATCGTTCCTTTTCCGTGTTAGGAAAGTTCCGTTTTATCGAGGTTCAATATTTATATAAAACTATAGGAACATTCCGGGACCATTAAAAAATTCCGTATTGGATAGTTTTCCGTTTTATTCAGAGTCTGCATTACAAAATGTTCACTTTGTAAATAGTTCAAAATTCATAATTTTCATGTCTCATTATATTTAGAGTTAATCATTTTCATAATAATTTATAATTTTCATAATTATTAATTCATTATGATATATTAATATCATAACCAATAATTATAATTGTGTACTATGTTCAAAATAATAAAAATATTATTATGAATATTATTACGCTAAATGTTTTTCTATACGACGGAAGTAATTCTGTTATGACGTATAGATTAGGTATCCATTTCATGAAATGTTGTCCACATAGCGGAATTACGCAAAGTGGAAAATAAGCGTTTCCATTTCGCGAAACGTACAATTACGCGATATGAATAATATATATTTATATATACAATTTGTTTATACGATGTTTATCATAATCAACGATAAATACCACAGTCGATAATTATCTATCGACTATCGTTCATAACCTGCGTAAACCTGGGTACATACTACGTCTATTATCGTGTCTTGTGACAGCTTTTATCGTATTTCGATTATCCGTGATGGTAATCATAGTTACATCGTTCTGTATAACCATGACCTACCGAAAAATTCCAGAATTGGGTCGAGCTCAACTTTTGGGCCCGATACGACAGACTACAAAACTATATTTTCCTCTGGTTGTTCAAAAAAGGTAAACATTGATGTCCGCGGATACATTTTTCACCATGTCTGTCCGGTTCTCATTTTATTATTCCTTTAACCTGATTCTACTGACCCGATGGAATTTATTACTTTTCATACGTACATCTACCGGTGAGTAACCGTGATAATATCTGCTAGATTTCGTCGATTAGTAAGTCTGAGGATGCGAGTATCCGTTCGTCGTCGGACTCATCGTTCAGCTTCCGCCCTGCCGTCAGATCAAACCGTCGTGTCGTGTTGCCGTTTGTGAGATCTTAAAGCATTATTGTGTAGTAAAGCGACAAAGTCTCGGCAAAACGAGTGTTTGGAATATTTTGTACTTATATTTGCGAACCTATTATCGCTTCTGGCAACCTACGCATTGCTCATTTCCCGAGGATTAGTTGAGAATGCAAGTGAAACAAGCTAAGACGCTCATCAGTACATCAATTACTCGTGTATATAGATTATAGGTATTAATTACATGTTCATAGTTTCACTTACTATAATATAATTATTGATTAATCATTTTAATGTACACATATAACCATATAGGTATGTTTATATAATAGATAAAGTACAAAAGATAGATAATATTAAAACTATACCTATACCAGCTATTCGATAAAGTAAAAATATTTGTAAGTCATACATTATCTACGGCTGAGAGGGTGAAGTTTACATTTATTATCTAGATAAAATAGATAATAAAATAATGATTAATGATTTAATAACATAACAACAATCCAATAAGGCATTCAATAGATTTTGCTACAAGAATAACGAAACGTTCTTCGTTTTACAATTATTTTGGATTTTACAATAATTTAATTCTTTTTAGAACTTAAAAATATCTTTCAGTTGAACAGTTTAATATGATGTTACGTTGGAGGAATAAGAGCAACATAAAATTATGAAAAATTTTAGTTCATCAGAATCAACCTTGTACTGCTAGGTTTATTGTTAGAATGAATTGACCTATAATCAAACTTAAAATTTAGAACATTATCTATGTTTATAATATAAGCTTTCTATATTAAAGTGAGATATGAGCGTTTTTAGATTGTAATTATTTTCAAATTGAAATATCGTGAAAATCCCAGTGTACAAACATTTTTCGAATGACTGTATAATTGAACTATATGAAATATTTGTCGTATAAACTATAAAGCAACATAATCAATTTACGAATACATTATTTAGGTATCTTTACGTTTGACAGAGTAACTAAGTGCTAAATTAATAAGACTTAATACTTTATCCATAGTCCATCGGTTAATATATAAACTAGCTGGAATATGTATAACTGGTTAATGTATACATTATACATTATATATATTTAAGGCACATATTGTATACATCACATTGTTTGTATGGATAAGGTTTATAATGATACCCGCAGAAATAATGTTCCCGGGAACTAATATAAATTGTACACTATATCCATTTTTAGACCTTACCATATACATATACAAATATACAATATAGGTTTATAGAATCCTCATAAAATAAAACTTTAATAATGTTGCAGTGTGATCAATGGTAAGTTCTTAAATGATATAAAAAATAATTCCAAAAATCATAGTTTGAATAAACACAATTTTTTTTTTTTTGTTAATTAATACGTTGAGCGTATTTTGAAAATTTCCCTGTGTACGTAACTTATACTAGGACCGAAGAAAGCGTATTTAGGATATACATACATAAAGGGTTATCGCCCTAAGGTGAATATTATTTTTGCAACGAGTAATATTTATAATGATATTGCAAAACTTGTTATAATTATTTCTTTTTGAATTATTTATAGAAAACCGAAATTTTCAGTTATTTTTTTTATAAATGCCAATAAAAATGTATGTATGGATAAAATTACTTGAAAATGTAACATAATTTTTCTAATTAGTTACTTATTTCCCAAATAAAAATTATCGCCAATATATGATAACAATATTTTTTTTATATTAGTAATTAAAGTTAAAATCTTGAAATAACAAATTTTTTTGTAGTTAAAAATTCATAAAATAATTATTTCTATTTATATCTAAGATTTAAAATTTAAGATAAGGTTATTTAAGAGTTTTTCAACTTTTATTTAACAAACATTTTTACTGAAAATTCAAACTAATTAGCAACCTTTTAAGTTAAATATTTATGACAATAGATATTATTTACCAATATTATAATAACTATTTTTAGGTGCGTTACCCTAACACCTCTATGTTCGAATTTTTTATTTATTTTTTTTTAACCATTAATTGTACTATAATTTGTACCAACAATTTCAAAATTTGTACCTAAATATTTCCCCGGGAAAAACAAATTTTTCGCTGAGGTGCCAGGATAACGTTACATCAGTGCCACTAAAACTAAATAATGCATTTTGTACAATTTTTTTTTTTCATTAATTGTATTATAATTGCAACCACTATTTTTTCCAAACGGTTTCTTTTTAAATTTAAAAATAAATAACCATAAATACTCGAAATTTTCAAAAAACATTTTACGTTATTATTTTCTATACGTGGTATAATTTGCAGTTAAAATTTGAACAAAATTAAGTATTTTAACGATAAATAATATAACTTATCATTTAATTTAAATTTAACACACCCATTACAGTGACCCACTTGACACATAATGCACCAGTACTCACTTCCCAATCTTTTTCCTTTAAAATATAATTTACGTGTGTAGTAATTTATAGTACTTATTTTTAAGTATAAGAAATAGTCCACATGTTTTTATATTATTAATTAATACATTTTTATGAATTCATATTTAATATCTGGTTAAAGTTTAGTATACGTACGAGTATTTATAGTCTTAATATTTCAAGGAAAAAAAAATATTCATAAAAACTGACTATTATCAGAGTTAGTTTAAATAAATATAGGTATGAACTATGAACTAACTAATCAATTGACTATTGTATTGCTCTATCAATTGTATAAACATAAGCGTACTTTTTACGATATCACTAATAATTGTTGGATATAGTTGTTTGCAAAATATGGTTTAAAATACGAAACTCGAATGAAACTCGTCAACGACATCGTTTTTATGTCCAAGGTAAGTAAATCAATATTGAACATTAATTCGTATCACTTATTAATATTTTAGCAATAAATCTTATTTAAGTTAGTAGTTATAAAGCTAAATATATTTACATTATATATATGCACACTATACATAATGTGTCAGTATAATATATTCTATAAACTAGAATGCTGTAATTAGCATATGACGTACTGACTGACCATTTGATAGCCCTAAACTTAGTTTTAGCTCTGATATACGTCAAAGTAATCCTCAGAGGATGGTACATTTTTAGTCTTAAGTTATAAAAATCTAAGTTTCTAGAAACTTTGTCTGTTTGTATATGAGAAGTGCAATGAATAATAAATTATATAGAAACGGTCACGAATTTCATCACTATTGCTTTATTGACATTCTATGAAACTGCGTAGACATCATTGTGATTTATAAGCACTAATATTAAAGCTCAAATAAGAAATATACAAGCCACGTTTGTAAAATTTTCAGAGTACGTTATATATACATCTTTCATTGATTATAATTATTGCTCAGTATCTGAGGGGTTGGGCTTAAATATTTTATTGAATTGTGTACTGCTTTTGAATTTCATCCCGAAAACCTACGTAGTTTTAATCTAAATTCTAGATTCGTCACTATCATATGCAATTATAAAATTAATCTAATTTATACAAAATACTACAAATTAAAACTGACATGTCATTAATCATAATAATATAACCGTATCAATCGTTCAAAATAACCCAGTAACACATATAATACAAGCTTATTTCAATGTTATGAAATCTTAATATTTAATTATTTGTTAATCGTTATGCATATAATATACTATATGATCATGCTCAGATATACATATACTACGAAATACATTTTATTTTTTATTTTATTACTTACACTGTTAAGTTTATAATAACACATCTACGATTGCATATTGTTATTATAATTATAAGTCGACGCAGATACACACTTGCAGAGCGATGTCATTGTGGTGCTAACATCAACTAACATAAACAACATATGTTTGCTCTTACATATTTTATCAGCCAGATGGTTGATATTATTATCTACGCTATACATTTTATTGATGTTTCAAATATTTATAGCTTCTTCTCACCAAACTTTCTTCACAGCGAATATCTGATAGTGATTAATTAATTTACTATTATTATTACTTAACATGTAAATGTTTTATGTTTTTGAACATTTTGTTTTTTTTTAACATATATTCTACAAATATCGTACTGATAATTAAACGCAAAAAATCGATATTATAAACATTATATGTTGTAAACATATAAGTGCTGTGTTTTAAACAATTGGCTACATCTCCATTGCTTTTGCCAAAATAGCCTTATCTACATTTTCACACATCACCAGCAGCGATAAAAATGTATTGAATAAGTAAAAATTATTATAACACTTTTTACAACTGTTTCACCTAAAATTTTCATTGTAATTTAAAATATATTTCTTAAATATGACATAGTGCACCTTCATTGATAATAAATGTAAATTTACTATATACAATATACATTTATTTAATATATTTACCTTAAATTTTTGAAATGGGTTTTGTTGAGGGCAGCTATATTAATTTTTCACTAGAACTGTAAAGTATTCAGGATTTATCCTAGCTGTTAATAGAATTTTAGTTTAATTTCTGCGAGTTTTAGTTATTTTCAACATTTAATTGATTCAGTAGATAGTTTAAGATTACTTATTCAAGTAACTTATTAGCTGGACTGCGTAATACTAAATATAAACAGATATCAAGAGCAAGCTTAAATAAAGTAATAATATTTTCTATAAATTATAATCTATTCTATCATCGAGTATGATATTATACTATGAATATTCATTAAGTTGATTTCCCCTTAACAACTTTAGATTTTAGAATCATTTGTAAATAATTCTTTACAATATTTCATTCTATTACATTATAGTATTATGACTAACTAAATTTACAAGTCATAAATATCACTCATAATACTTTAATAATGTCTAAATAGCTAATATATATATATATGGATATTATAATAAAATTATTAGTTCAAGTTAAATAAACAAATATAAATAAGTTACTGTAACCCAATAAAAAGGTTTTCGCTAAACAATTATTATTTTTTTTAAACAATTAACAAATCATTATTATTTTAGTGTTGTTTTATCTCTAATAGTGTATTTATATTTTATATATAATAATAACTTCTTTAGTATGTATAATTTAATACCTAACTATAAAACTTTGTGTACATTATTCTTTCGTCGTATTTTACTTTTGATAAATTGTATAAATAATATGGATGTACGTACATATAGACATTAAGTGATAATAATGTAATTGCGTATCTACATGAATGTTATTCGGCGTTTCGAAAGCATTTTATAAGAAAAATCGACACTAATGAACTCAAATATTGTTCTAGCATATTGGTTACAAAACAATTAACAAATATTTCAACAAATTCATAAAATATACGATTTATATATATATAATATATTATGTACTCGTAAATGATTATTCCTTTAATGGAATTCGCAACTTCAGGTGTAGAAAAGTAATAAAATTTTCAGTTTTGTGTCTAAGATAAAAATAATTTAGTATTTATTCGTATTGTGTGCAAGAAAGTTTTAATGTACTTAAATATTTCGAAAAAATTATATTCCACCATATTATAACATATGGTTGTCATTTAATTTGTTTTAAATGTTTAAGTGACTATACTTTGTTGTTAAGATATCAACACTATTGAATAACTATACATTGGTTAATATTTTTGCAAGAAAAATCATAGTTATTATAAATAAAAGTAATGTTATCTATGTCCGTTTACATTAATTATTATTATATTGAATAATTTGTAAAATATCATTAATACATATAATTTTAATATTATCATTATAATAATAGCAATGTTTTTGTGGAAATATTATAACACTACCGTTTACCGCAATACCGAATTTTAACGAAGATAAAGTAAGTATTCATAATCTGTTTTGGAAAACAGCGGAGTGTTAGGACAAATCTTTTTTTATTTTGATAAAAACCTTTAAAATAAACATTTTAAACACATAAACATTTTCGCCAGGGCCGTCCCTAATAGATATGCGAAGCTCGGGGCAAGGTTACACAATAAACATGAAGTAGATACGTTTATTGTAATAGACATGTGTATAAGGAAAACCGTAAATCTAGTTTGATGATATCTTCCGAGGTCCTTTGTTGCATAAGGCCCTGAGGTAAGAGTCATTGCAGCATTTTTATTCACCCTCGTAATGATAGTTATTATTTTTTATATACGTTTAATAAATATATTTTCTTAAAATGAGTAGGTACCTTATACAGTTGCACAGTAGTATGTAGATATAGTTAGTTACAATGAAAATTATATTTTATTTTTTGAAAAAACAATTTATTTCGAGTTATTATATTTTGTACCTAACTAAGTAAAGTTTTATAATCAAACTTTTATGTTTAATGCGCTCAAAACATTATAAGTAATAAGATATCACATATTTTACTTTAGATATGATACCCACAAACCACAATAAATAACGTATAATAAAATAACGACCGCAAACTGTGATAGCTAAAAAAGTAATATATTATATTGTTTGACTGCCAATATATTACTATATTAGTATACAAATAATGTAATGAATGCATTTTTGTCGTTTCATAAAATGTTCAAGTGTGCTATTCAAGATAAAAATGTAGATTTTATCTTACACACATGTCGGCAACAATATTAAAGTCAATCTAAAATATAAAGTTGTCAAATAATAATATTTTTCAAGTACAAACTAAAGACTATACTTGTAACAATAGTAATTCCTTTCGTCTTAATGCCAATGATAATGATTAAGTACAAACCATAAATAGTGTAGGTATAGAAGTATGCTGCAGCCAGCAGCATTCTACAATCGTTCAATTTATACAAATGAGATTTGAAATATTTATTAAGACATTTTATCTACTTAAAACTGTATTTTATTATTTTAGTCACATTATTTTAACCCCTATTTTTGTTTTAAATTTTCTTAACAAGTTTTATTTTTTAATACAATTTTATTTGCTCTTTTTATATTAATATTTGACCGATTCGCAGTTCTTAATTGTTTTATCTCGTGAAATTGTATCCATTTTACGTCCCCATAGAACCACCTATATATTTTAATAATGTAGATTACGACTGTATATTATACGATTGGATATAAAAAAAAATATAAATAATATATAATTATTATCGGTTTTGAAGATGTGGCACGTCTATATAACATAAACGCACTCAATAAATATGAATCTAACACGTTTACACCATGTCGCTGATAAATTATAAATTATAGCATCAGTTTGTATTAGTATTGCCAACGAAAAGTCTTACACCTATATACAGGGTGAATACCTATATAATGTAATGGTATTTTAAACTATAATAAATAGATTCATATTATATAGTATAAATGTAATGTAAACTTCATTACCCACCATTTATACTCCACTATATCACGCAAAGGCTGGCTCATATATTAAGTATAGTTAATACAATAATACAGAATTATTCCACATTATGGTGAGTCACCTCATCCGTTAGATTATAAGAACGCAAGTATATTTATGTTTATACTTTCATTTTCGTTTTGATGTTATCCATACCCAAAATGTATGTTTTTGTTTATTTTAAATAAACAATACGTACAGCTACTATTTATGCAGTGTACACGAGCATGAGAAACGTATCTTTCATTAATAGTATAATACTAATCAAATGGATTAAAAAACCTAAAACGGTTCTAAAGGTTATTAATTATTATATAATACACACATGTTGTTATGCTACTGTCGAAAAACATAGACATCATGTATCGTGTAATATATACATGAACACTCCGTTTAAAATATTTAGGTATCAAAAGAATAAATTCATAAAATGTGGATTTTAGACAGTGTCCAAAGTATAATTAACATCTTTAAATATCTATTTAGCAATGGTAATATAACTTCTCTGGGTTTTTGGTAAATTTATCTTGTGTAGTTTTTTTCCTGTATCTATTTTAGAAGTTAATACCCCCCCCTCCCATCAAAAAAATAAAAATATTCTCAATCAGACAATTGATCAATTCAAAATTATTGTATTAAGAATATACATTCCATATTTTATTTTTATTATTTATTGTATTTATATATTATTTCGTCTATTATTCGAGAAATACGTTCATACTGAACAATAATGTATAGGTAATACTATATAATATGTTAACATTTAAATGTATACTTAATTATTACGTTCTGATACTCTACGATACTGAAGAAATATATATATTTTAATACAATGATATTAATATAATAAATAAAACACTATTTAAATATTATGAGAATAAAAATATGATCAGTAAGCACAATCTCTTTAATGTATAATGGCTTATATGAATTTCGAGTGAACTATTATATTAATATTTTATTATTCGACCTTAGCGTGCTCTTAATTTATTATTAATATTCTAATATATGTATACCTTACTACACAGATATAATGAGTGTAATGAAGACGGGTTGAGAGCAGATGTCAGACAATTAGTGAGAGAGCGACAGAAAAAAAAAATAGAATTATTTTTATAGGTAATTAAATAAACTTTGAACGCGCGGTTGTTTAACTACTCTATACCTTCATAAATATTGTTATTACGTAGGATACGTAGTTGGACTTTAATATAAAATATTACTCAGAATAAAAATATATTATTACTATATATTGTGTACGTATGAATGAAAGCTTGTATGAGTTAGATATCTAAGTATATTTATGTACAAATTTAAAATTAAAATTTTACCACAGACCATAATAATATTTTTATTTTAGGGAACTTACTGCATTTGATTTGTCATGATAAATTACAAAAATTCATTTTTATTCTTATAGTATCTTACAAAACCTTGTTTAAACACCTTATACGTGTTTTGTTTAATTGCCCATAAATACTTTTAAATTGGACTTAAAATAAGGAGATGTAGAGAGAATGAATTCCCCTACTGCTAAAATCAATCGGAAAGCATCACCTTTGACATTCTAGTACGTTGAAAATCCTAAATCTAACTTAAAATGACTTGACCTCAGTTAATTTATTAGGTTTATGTTATAGAAAATATTTAGTTAAGTATATAATCACTTTACTACTGTTAAAAACTGTGGTATTTCGGTTTCTTTCATCGCCTAGATAGCTTTACTATATTAAAAAATCTACAGTAATCAGTAAATATAAACTATTTGTTATAATTTTCCAAAAATGCTTTTTTATTTATCTGCTTTTTATCATTATTTTTATATATGTCTGACATAATTTCGTAAAAGTTAAAATTATCTAGTGGCAAAAATCCCCATGGAACTTTTTGCCACTTAGCATTGCTTTTTAAATTCTATAATACTGTTATATAAATTATTTTCTATCTATTGAAATAAATAATATGTATTCTATATAATATGACTGCATGTATGAAAATTAAAAAACTTTTAAATAAATATTTTATATGACTTCAATATTTTAAATTTTTAGTTTCAAGAAATACATCTTTCAATATCTAATTATTATTGCATGTATAGTTGTGTTTACTTCTAATAATATTCATATTTTTAAAAAGGATTAATAATTAACTGTTTAATGTGCCTACTTTTTAATACTAAATTGTATACTTCTGTCTATACATAATATTAATTTAATTAGCCATCAGTATAATATAAAAGCTCACTATTAAAATTATGCTTCTAATTATTTTTGACCATTAAATAATACATGTGCAAATGAGTTAATTAATTAATTTTTGTTTTATCGTGATTTATTTTGATACAAACTTGACATTTTATGATCATAATATACTTTTTAATTAAAAAATTAAGCTAACAAATTACCTATTTCATAATGTAAATCAATTTTTTAATCAAGAGATAAAATGGAATTATCTTGAATGAGTGTTTTTTTTTAACTTTTATCTTTTTCTTACTTCGATTCGCACTCTGCAGCAAAAGATTTTTGATATAATTTAGTGATCTACAATCGTGTAAAACTTTTGAGAGACAGATCCAACGACCAACTATGACACAATGATAGTACTCGTATAATTATATTATACTTAATTTTTAGAATAATAATTGTTGAAACAGTGTGAAAATTGCATTTTATTTTATTTTTAATAATATCTAAGAACGACCAAACGACTTATTTACATTCACTAAGTGTAAAGGAAAAGTATTGGGCCATATTATAATGATGTTATTTTTGCAAATATACCTGTTTTTTAATCAATATATTTTCTTAATTATCAAAATTGGATTTTGTAAAAATAATGGCATCAATATATTTAAAAATAAATAAAGTGTATATATAAAAAAATTAAGTAGGTATACTCACCTAAACCTAAAATTATTGAAAATAATTCAAAATATTTGTTTCTGGTGTAAGTCAACCACCCTAAATTTAAAACTCTAAATTAATTGGAACGCATTCTAACTACGTCAAAAAACTATATTTTTTTATCTTGGAACGCTCTCAGGTGATACTTTGATCAATATATATTTAGAATATTAAATAATGGTTAATCTGGGACGTACTTGTGAAACTCCCTATTTAATAATACATAAAATGAAATATCGCCATTCTAATTAGATAAAATATATAATCTTAAACTATAAATAAGACAAACGATGATTTATTTATAACTGCGTTTGTTTTAAATTATTGTTTTTTCCCCGTCAAGCTGTATATATTATATATTAGGCAGAACAAATAAAAATAAATATTCTACAATAAGCTTAATTATTGTAGGTCTACACAAATTACTTAAAAAAAACATGTTATATACGATGTAAAATTAATAACACATTGTATAATTATCACATTATGCTAATCAAAGTTTATAATATGTAAGAACATAATGAATTATTATGACAAAGCTTGTCTCCTTTAATGGTTTAATGGTATCTAGCGCTTTTACAGGCAAAGTGAATGCTATGATGTATATAATATTATAACATTATAGTATTATAATTATTACTGTGGGTACCTTTAGTTGAAATAAATCCAATGAAGGCCGACATTGTCAAACCCGAACCAAAACAAGCTTGTTTTAGTTCGACTTTGTGCCAACGACCGGAACTTGGAAAAGAATAGCTATAATATTATACATAAATAATATATACATTATTATACTTTTATATAGAAGTCGTAAGTATGACAGTAGTATTACAATTAAGTAAGTACCTATAATAACAACAACGTTTTGTTGGAGGTCGAGATAAGATTTCAAGGTCAATAACGTTATAAACATACCTAGTTGATGCACTCTTGGCTGTGCACTCATACTGATGCAGATGAGCCCCTACACGAATACAATTTTTTTCAATACATAATTTGTTCCAGATTCCAATAGGAAAGAAATGAGAAGAATCATTATTTGTTTTATAATACTAGGTTTTTTTTCTTTTGGTAGTAAAAATAAGTCTTGAGTGGCCCTAGAAATATGACGTTTTGATGATTATTGATTTAATTTAAAATATAGAATTATTTCCATTTTTCCAATACCTTACCTAATCATTAATGATCATCAAAATAATATGTTGAAAAATTTAAACTAATAAACAAATGGCTGTTAAAATTTGAAATTTTCATCAAAATTTGATGTATATATTTATTAGATATAATATACGTAATTGTCAAAATATATTGTTCGGATATTTTTGTGTTCTTTATAGATATTAAAAATTATAAATTAATTCGTTTATTTTCAAAGTAAGTACGATTATGTATGATTAAATTCTTATAAATGTTTTTTTGGCAATTAAAATGTATCGAAATAAGCTACATTTTTTTTTTTATTAGTGACTAAAGTTTTGATGTTGGCAAAATTCATCAAAACCACAACAATTTATACTTACTTAATTTATTTATTTACTAAACTACTTAACCATTAAAAAGATTTTAAAATGTTATACAATCTTACTACATACATCAGAAAGACTTCCCGATTTTTTTTATCTAAGTATTTGCGTTTAAAAAACATTATTATCATTATTTTGACGGTCAAATGCCGCGTAAAAATTTATTATACGTACCTACTAACCTACTATTATTTTTTCTAGTTGAGCGTTATATAATATATTATAATATTGCTGTTGAGCACCTGCAATTTTCTTAACGACTTAAACCAGTTAAACCACAATTTAGTTGTACTTTTATTCTTTTTCTTTAAAAAAAAAAAAAATAATAATAAAAAAAACGATAATTTAAATACATCAAGTACACCGCGTATTTATTTAGCTGCAACATATGTCTGAATTATGTAATATATAATATATGATATATGGCTAACGTATATACAATAGATATGCATTTAACTAAAATTATACCTATATAATACATGGCAAAGTTTAAATACCAGTGTAGTGGCTAACTAAATAATGACACTCAAAAACGCTGCATGCGTTTCTTACTCTATTAGGTTATAAAATTATAAGTATAGTTAATAAATATTATTAGAAATTGGTACTTCGCAATTAACCGAAAAACCTAATAGTTATGTTAGAACCAACTTATGAATTGAAATATATTGTATCATCACAATTCACAATATGTGAAAACTTAATACAACTCCATAATATGAGAAGTGCATAGATTATACCTACAAATCAATCATATCTCTTGAATAGTGATAAGTGACGAAAATTTAAGTATGAACATAAAGTGTGCACACTATTGATATAAAACAAAATAATCTTTATATAATAGTAATTTTATTACTTTTTACTACAACGGCTTGAGTATTATATATAAGTACATAACAATAATAATTAAATATTTAAAATATATAATAAAAACTGTTGGATAACAATTATTTAAAGATATTTTAGTTTTGCACTTGTGCATAAACAAATATTAAAAACAATGTAAATTATCAAAAAATAAATAAAACAAAAGTTTAATGTTTAAATAATGTATGATATATGTACTTAATTTGTAACATATCGGCCATATAAATTATAAGCTACTTCAGCAGACAAAATGTGAGTTTTTTTTAAAACGACAAGTATATTTATCGGTAATACATATTATCATCGGGTTTAACCTAAAATAAAAATTAATCTATCATTTAAAAACTTTGCCAAATCAATTTTTTACATAATATCAAATATATAAAAGTTACAAATTGTCCATGTTTTATTGTTTGTGTGTGTATGTTTAATGTTTGAAGAAAAGCGTCTAAACTTGAATGATAAAAAGGTACGTAGGTATTTATAGTGTTTATAAATTTATGCTATATATATAAATAATAAATCTAACAAAAAGTTGCCTAAAGCGTGTTTTGTTTTATATTCTTACTAATGAGTGTGCCATTTCTAATTTTTTTGAACAGGATGTGTAATATTTTTCATTATTGTTATTATTTAAATTATATACATTATCAAAGTTGTAGTAAACATTAAGTACCAGAGTACATTATAATAGTAAAGTACATGAGTAAATAATCCACGAAAACGTGACTGAGATATTAAACTACATAGGATGATTTTTTTTTAATTAGAGGTTTGTTATCTCTATCAATTTTTGTTTTTAATAAAAAATTGTTTATGAAGTGGTAATTTAGCGAGCGTAATCGAAATAAATATTATAATATATTTTGATTTTTGTTTTTACATCAACCACAAACTAATAAATTGCTTACTATTTTTTATCGTAATAATAGTTGTATATCGTACAGTTTTTAACCATT
Organism: Melanaphis sacchari; assembly: GCF_002803265.2. NCBI lineage: Eukaryota > Metazoa > Arthropoda > Insecta > Hemiptera > Aphididae > Melanaphis > Melanaphis sacchari. The sequence goes on from NW_020270366.1 coordinate 13,502,844, forward strand.
ATTTTTAATTTAAAATAACAGGTATTATTATAAAATCTAACTAGATATGAAGAGTGATTTGCTTTCTTATCCATCATCCATTTGGCAATTTTATCCATTTTGAAAATCTCGTAACAGTAGGCATTATAAAATTCTCTGTAACATGTGCTAAACAAATATCATTTTAAATTCGTTTATTTTAAAATTACAAACATTGAATGAAAGAATATTATCATATAGTTATACAATCTGCGAAAAATTACTTTGTAAAAAACGTAACCAATACTATTATACACGTGTAAATACAGACAACAATACCTACCGTGCGCGCAGTCAATTGTGTATGCCAAAAAATATTCATTAACGGTTAATTGCAATGTTTTGCTAAAAAACATATATTATGTTTGTTTAAAGATTTTTGAAGAACAATTTGTTAAACGTCCGCAGGTATTTTTTTTCACTGCCGTCTACCGCCATTTCTAAGTGTTTACACTGTTACTTCGTGATGCTATTTAACATATATATAATATGTATATATTGTATTTGTGTATATAATTTTATGGAAAAATCATGATTATATTACTTTCTTTTGCGCCGTGTTTAAAAACAGAAAAACTCGTGATGATTACGCGTGCGTTTTTTCCTAAGAAAATTCATGAAAATGTCTTTAACCTCGCTAACATTAGCTTTATAATCATACCTGTACTATTGTCATACTTTTTTTTCGAAAATGAACTTAATGCGCATCATACTAGTTATGTATATTTTAACCGGATTTCCTGTTGAATTTCTGTTGTACATTTTCATATTATCATTTTTTTCAAACGGTATAATTTTCAAAATATTTAAACTATTTTTTTAAATGTTTTCCTCCAGATATCGATAAATAAAATTTTCAAATATTGAATACAAGGTTCCTCATAAGTTTTTATTAAAATCATTTAAAAATACCAAAGATGCATAATGTGCACAATAACGTTTTTCAAAATATTTAAGTTAATATAAAATGACAGGTCATCTTTGCTCGAAATCATTTTTTTTATATTATAATTTAAAACTAAAATTATTAAATTCAAATTTAACACATTCATTACAATGACATACTACTCATTACAAGGTAGAGTATACTTTTACTGTACAACAAAGCGGTTTTGTTGTTGATTAAATTTTAAATCGTACTCATAACTTATATCAACAGTATTAAAAATAATAATTGTAATAAAATATTGGTAGTTATTAGTTATAATAAAAATGTATATATTCATGCCAATGGAAACCGTAATATTAATAATAATATCAATGTAACTATATTTGTCGTCATTAATTTAAAATAAATAATTTGTGATATAAGTAACATGCATTTTTTCATAAAAATAACTAAATAGTATTATATTAGTTCATCAGGTAGAGATCTGGAATTTCTACTCTCTTACCAAACTAAAGAATTCATGTATAAATAACTTAAATCAATACATTTTAAATAAACTTAATAATTTGTCTTTCTCTGGGAGTCATTTTGGTAACACTACTAAGTCTTTATGATTGTATACCTTCTACTCTAAGCATAGGCAAATGACAAAATAACTATAAAATATTTATCCGTAATGTATTGTGTTTGTTTAATTGATATTTTATAATGACTAAAATATTTATTTTTATTATTAAGACAAGAAATACTTAATAAAACAATCAGTCCCTTCTAAAGCCTTCTTTCTTCCTAGAACGCTAATCAAATGGTTTTATTTTTTTAAGCTTTTATCTCTTTAACAATTTTTCATTTTATGAACTCGATGTAAAAACACACAATAAATAATGTGAAATTTTATTTAGGCAAATCTGAATAACGCGACGTGTGTCTAATGCAAAAACATACTATTCAAATGAATGAATATTATCTATTTTAAAACCAAAATTGAAAATATTTACTATTACAATTTAAAATTATGATCGGTTTGATTATTTTTTCTCTTTATTGTTATCTTCATAAAATCTATTCAGATAATCAAAAAACCGTACATCATATTGGATTTTATTTTCTGTGCTAAATGAATAATAGGTACAATACTACACCGGCATAGGCTATACTATTGTCCAACCATTTTCTATTCATAAAATTATCTAGCATTTGTTGTCTTTCACTTAGTGATTTACTAGTTGATTATTTTTTTTTTTTTTTGCGAAATCCGAAAGCATTAAATAAATAATGACCGTAATATATTTATATTAATTCAGTTACTAAAAAAGTAAGCGACTAGAACTTAATGTATTTAACATACAGAAAACATTATAAATTCGGAACAATCATAGTCGTGACAAATTTATTTTTCTATTCAATCACCCAAGTCGTTCACTGTCGCAACTCCCAACTGTGTACAATAAATTCAACACAATGATACACAATCATTTTGATTTATTTAACTATTTTTACATACATATTTATATATATCCAGCTGCTTTATATTTTTCAATCAAATTATTTATATTATATATGTATAAAGGTCTGAATATTCCAAATTGTTTATTATAAGTAGTAAAATAAAAATATTTGGTATAATAAAATTTGCGGAAAATAAATGAACATGCATTGTATATTATGCGGACTATCGTCCACGGTGATATGATTGAAAAAAATCAATTCATTATTACTCTTACAATAGTAACAATTTAGTAAATGTTTATCATGAATTTATGAAATATTACAATAAATAAAATAAAATAGTCTTTTTTGACTTCATTGCCGCAATTGTGATCCATAATTTATTCCTTATCCTATAATTATCCAATTATGAAGAGTAAAATTATAATAGCTCTTGAAAACATCTTCGAATCAAAATATGTGACACTACGAGTTACGTGTATACACCGAGGTACCATTCTAGCTAGATAATAATAGTAAAGCTCTCACTATTAAGTATATACAAGCCATTAGGGTTATTTTTTTGTTTCAATTATTTTGTTACACAATTTCGTAAGAATAATACGTGTTATTACAGACTCGGTTTAGTATTATAATCCATGTTTAGTAGTCATAAAAAGTCTATAAACTATTTCCTAAATCACAGAATTTTTCATTTATACCTATACATATATTAAATATATTATTATATCTACATGTTGGACAAATTAGCTATATAATCTCGACGATTAGCATTTAGGTTAACCCAACGTGAAAATATATCTCATTTTTAGTGTTAACCGGAGAGTTCGACTGTATAGAAAAAGTAAAATCAACAAAATCAAATTCTTATAGAAATAATTTAATTATAATAAATAATTTTTAACCTAATAATTTTTATTAATACCTATTAAAATATTAAGTTAAATTTAGGATGAATAAAGGTAATGAAACGTGGAAACTAAAAATATTCTTCTCTTAATAATATACTAATGGCATACTAAAACATGGTTTACATTTTATTATATTTAAGCAAAATCTGTTAATACACAAATAATTTAAAACTATATTTAAAATAAAATTAAGAAAATACTCACATATTATCAGTTGTTAAATAATTAACAATATCGCTTCAAAATTAGATCTGATTTGGAAAAAAATTAATTTTTATACTAATTGGATGTAAAATCATGAAAATCGAGACGATCAACCACATTTTCTATTTTTATTCTCTATGCCAGAAGGCTTATGTATTATTGAAATAGATATGGCCGATATGGGTGATATTATGTCAAGTACAATCCCAATCCACTTTATAATTATATTGATGATTGTTTTTTCAAAATACAAGAGCCAAGAATCCATATACATTTTAGAAGATAGTGAGAATAAATGTAGTACAAAGATTTCATATAATTAGTAAGTACTAAGTATCATTAATTTTCATGATAATATGAAAAAAATGCATTTAAATTATTGTATACATTATCATAGTTACTATAACATTTTAGTACACACTTTAAACTAAATTTTTCCTTTTTTATCCCAACGTATTTGTATCACCATCATTATCGGTTCATTTTTTTCTTTCTCAAAAGGCTAAAGACACATGTTTTATTTTCCTAATTATTTCAATACTACATCATTATATTACGGCGTTATGAATAGGCTATTCATGTACAATATTGACTATAGTCTATAATTATAATATAGTCACGTATTTATAAACGATAACTATACAATTTTATGCCAAGTTACATTTTTGACCAATATACGAAATCGGTGGTTGTGGTATTGTGCTACTTGCCTTATAAAATACATATCAATTCTACAATAGTAAGCAAATAAACAAAGTTCACCAACATATTTTTGCTATAATTAGCTGGATTCAGGATTTGTGCATTAAAAGTAAAAATGATCAAAATGTGTATTCAAGTAGCAATTAAAATCACAAATAAATACTCTAAAATATCTTTTGTTTTCAATTATTTTAAACTATAAAATTAAATATAATAAAAAGTGAAGGTATATTGATACAATAATAATTAATGATTATTATTAAAGATTTATTAAAGTTTAGTGTGTAATGAATCAAAAATAAGCTTGGCTAAAATTATTGATGAAACTTTACCTTATAATAATATACTAACTTTTTAGATGTTATAGTTAGGTTTCTTTAAACATAAACGATGAAGCTAAGAGTGTCGACGTTCTTTTACCTTTTCGTCTATTAACTCTATTATTTGTTAAAACCTATATATTATTATGATTTATTCGGGATCGCAGATATAGATTTATAAATACAAATTATATTTACCTTCCTTGGAATACCAGAGTCTACGTGTGTTATTTTTACTATTAATGATGATATTCTTTCTGTATTTGACGTACTGAAGTATAAGAATATAAATATATTTTCTTACCTAATGAGTGATGGGTGTTAAATCCCAGATGTCAATAATATTAAGATGTAAATTTAACATGCATTAGATGAATAAAATAAGAATAATAGTTTGAATAAGATTTATAACATTAATTTAAACTTTACAACGAGTGAAAGATCAATTTGGATTATTGAATTAATACTCTCTTGCTTTTGAGAATAACGATGGTGAGCTTCTGTGAGGAAAGGCTAGTGATTGGATGTAGACTACTCGGTGGAGACAGAATCCTTGATAGAGACATAACTAACTTTAATGTCAGAATGGGGGTTCTACTTATAAACTTGATATTTTACTTGTTGTTCCATTTTAATTTGTTATTGTTTATTTTGTATAAGTACATTTGTATTATAAAACATGTTTTTTATAATATTTAAGTACTAAACAAATGAAAATTATATTATTACTAATTGTTCGGTAATTATTTCATATGTTATAGTAGTTTGTAAATACATATGTTTATTGGGTATTATTGGTAATTTGTTAGATATTGTAATATAATATAGTATAATTAAGAATAAAGTGTTAATGATATAATTTTGATTGTTATAATATTGTTTATGGATATGATTATTATTTACTAAACATTAGGATGAATGATGAATAATATTATTATGCTATTTAATTTTAAAGCTTTGTAGCGTAATACCTAATGTGAATATCATTACAAGTATAAACTGTATTAAAAATCTTAAAAATATTTAAATATAATAGCCAGTAAAGTGATTCATTTAAGTGTCTACACTCATTATTTCTAAATATTTTCTTATATAATTTATGTCATCTATCAAAATATTATTTTTTTAAATTTTTTTTTTTTTTTTTGACTAATACGACTATTAATTTTTTATTTCATTTTCCAAAGTAAAATAATATTTAAAATATTTCACCAATCTAATATAACAATCAAATTTTAGTTAAGTAAAGTTTATTAGTTAATTAAAGTTCAGATGAATTGTAAAGTGAACCAAAATTTTTGAGGGTACCTGGTATATTCGAAATATGAAATTAAAAATTTATATTATCATTCAAAAAGTAAGACTAAAAAAATGATAATAATAAAACGTTGTGAAAAATATTATTTATTTTTTAAAACGTTGTTTTAAAGTTATATCAAATGATATGAAACAAATATTTTAAAAAAATTAGAACTTTTCAAAATTATGAGTCTAGACATACTTGAATGAATTATTCTACATAATATACAATTAAAATTACTTAAAGATACCGTTATTAAGGAAAAATGTTATGTATATATAATGCATATAAACTTATTATAAAGGCATTGTAACTACCATTAATCAAATATAAATATTGTTAACAGTAAAAAAAGCATAATGAAAATAACAATACAAAAAAATAGTTATATAATGTTTATGGTCTTATGGAGCGTTATCAATATCTACAGTATTTATTTATTTTCTTAATTATTACTTTTTTTTTTTGCTGTTTTTAATCGATTCATATTTGGGCGGCGAATAATATGTTTGATGGAATAAATTTCGTTGGTGATAAACTTATAACAATTAGTTTAGAATAATAAATTATAGCAATATTATTTATTATAGTATGAATCGGATGTTCTCTGACATTATTAAAATCGAAAGAAAAGCTCAAATTCACGCGCGTATAGTGACAGCGTCATCTAGCGGACACACATGTACAGAATTCGTGCAAATTATAGAATGTTCTAGAAACAGCAGGTTGCGCTGTATGGCTGTGTTTATTCGTAGTTAATATTATAAACACTGTAATATAATATATATATACAAAGGTATAGAATATAGATAGCATTACATCAACATTCAACATCTGCTGTTCGAATACAGTCTTTGTAATTTCTTGTCTGTGGACTGTGAGGCGCTGAGACTGTGAAATAAGTAATAACTACTAACTAGTGAGTAGTAACTACTAAGTACTAACTAGTAACTACGAAATAACTTAACACTCTTAATTAAGAGTAGTTAAAATTAATTTCCCAGGCTTGTAATGTGTATTTATTGTACGACAAATGTTTTAAATTAAAAAAGAAATCACTTTCTAATATGGCCCTATCGAGTTATAAACTGTTGCAAAATCTTAAAAATTCGGCAAACTACCAGCGTCTAAATACTAATGACGGTAAGTTTAACACCAATGTGTTTATTAAACTGATTAAATCAGACTATATAGTATAGCAATATAACCTGTTATGATATAATTAATATTATATTGGCCAGACATGGAATGGGGATGGGACACCTTAGAATCAACTGCTGATGCAAATATATCAGACGACACTTTTAATGTTTTGATCCATCCAAACTCTAGCCGGGGTACTGGAGCAGTTCGTGGTGATAAGCCATTTGTGCCTGGTCATATCTACTATTGGGAAATCAAAGTGGATGGCTCACCGATGGCCACCGACATGGTAATACTATAACAAACAGTTTTTTATTTTTATCAGGGATATCTAATAAATACTTATAATTATAATATTATAATATTAATAAATAATGTCTGTACTCGTAGATAGTTGGTGTTGGTACAAAAGATTTCGACTTGGAAAGCTCTAAAAACGAATTTACCAGTCTCATAGGATCAGATAAAAAATCATGGGGATATTCATATAAAGGTAAGTTGTATTCAGTTATTTTATGATTTATTTTTTTCTTGCTATTTTAATAATGCATTTTTTTTTTTTCATAGGGGTCAAACACCATGATGGAGAAACTTTGATCTATGGTCAGAAATATGATCAGGGTGATGCATTGATTGGAGTTCGATTAGACATGTCCAGAGGGACTTTGGAATTTTTCCTTAATAGAGTTCCATTAGGTGAGTGATACCACTAAATTACACTGCTAATCAAATAACTTATTATAATTAATAATCTTTAGGTGTGGCTTTTGAAAAACTGGATAATGTAAATCTTTACCCTATGGTGTGCTCCACTGCATGCAGAACTAATTTCACAATAAAATACTGTCGTTCATTACCAGTAAACCTGCAATTTTATTGTTTGCAAGCTTTTGACTCTAGTAAGAATCCATTAGTACCATTTGGTATTATGAAAATGATAATGGACTCTTGGTGGATTCCTAAATCATTTTCAACATAACTCATAATACAACTTAAGATTTTCTGATTATATTTTTATTTTATTTTTAAGATTGTTATTAATGTTATTTATTTTGTAGAAAACTTAGTACTTAAGAAATGTATGCATTTAAGTATAAATAAGTAGTGTTTTTCACAATTTGCATGCATATATCTGATTATGAATACTATAATACTATGTTTATTATTAATTAGTTAATTAAAAAAAATAATTGATAATAAATCACATATACAATGTATTTAAATAGTTAAGATTAATGATTATGTATAATTATAATATACCTATTAGCCCAAAATTATTTATTTGACTAATTCTATTATATAATTGTCAACTTCTTTATGTTATTATTTTAGGATAAAAAATATTTTAATTCTCTTCTACTTTAATAAAAATCTATTGTATACCTACCATTATACATATAAATAAAATATAACTATTACTTTTTGTTAAAATATATATTTTGTTTTAACTTAATCTGATAGATATGTATATTTTATCAAATTCAGCCAATATTGTTTTAATGTTTATTGTACCTATTCTAAATTAAATGTACTCATATTTTTTTGTATGATAATTATTATCAACAGAGATAAATCATAGCATTAGTATTAATATTTGAGGATATATCTTTGGTTTGTCAGATGATAATAATTTAATGTATTTATGTTACCTACATTTTACTATAATATGCTATATTATGTAGACACAAAACTATAGTGAAGTAACGGATTTCTTTCAAATAACTCTTGGTAAAGCAATTTTAAATGTATATTTAATATAAAACATTTGATGTTTCTAACATTTATTCTTTATTTACTATATATTTAAATTTGTATTCAATTTGTGTAAAAATAATTATTGATAATAATTGTCATGCATAACATTTTAAATAAAATGTGTGTTTATTAATACAATGTACATTTTTAATAACTAATCTATATAGATAAAAGGTCATGTATGTGTGTATGTAAAGAGATCCATATTCCATAGTCAAGTTTATTGCGCTGGTTATTCTAAAATAGTATTTAAAAGTATCTATCATTCTATTCCCAAAGATATACATCTCAAATCAGTTTTAAAATTTTGCATTTTAAAAGAGACTAACATAAATTTGTTGGCCCATGAAAATCTAATATTTCTTTTGCTTGTATAGAGTTACTATGTTTACAAAAAATAAAATAGCTATAATTGGATATCATTTTAGACCTGTACTTTATGTGTTCAAAACCACCTAGATGAATATGTTAAAAATATGTGTAATTTACATTTTAAGGAGTTTAAGACAGCATAAAACTACTGGCATTAGTTAATTGATGGTGTTCATACTGTGCAGCCATTAATATATAAGCATCTGTTGTAAAAAACTAAAGGGCCAAGACTCAAAACATTTAAGTTATTATTATTTTAACTAATAAAACAAATATTAATATCTAAGCCAATTTCTCAGATCAAAAAACAATTGGTGCTTTATACACTTAATATTAATGAGTTTTATTTGAACGTTGAAGTTTTTACAATAGGTACTAAAACGATTTATAAATAAATTCAGGCATGAATATTATCATAATTTATAATTAAACCTAAAATATTGTATTTTTATGTACATAGTATAATATCTGATATTAATTCAATTATTGTGTATTCATAGGGATTTAATAAAAATAATATACCTATAGATAAACGTATATTTAACCTTAAGAAGATATCATTTTGAACATTATCTCAGCGGGGCACAAACCAATTAGTACTATTTTAAAAGTAAAGAGTGCAATCATACACCTTGATCCCTTCCCTAAATAATGCCCTTGATCTATTGTTTATTATATCAGTTTCTTTACCCGCATGGAATAATAAAAATACTTAAAATACTTAGTTGTGATTTTATTTATTAGCATTATTCATTAGATTTGAATAACTGCGCTATTAAAGAAAAAAAATAATAATCTTGATGAATCACCCTGAATGTTAGAATAATTTTCCATTTTCATTAGGTTTTAAATATTATAGATTGTATGTTTTCGTATTTTCACAATAATTCTCAATTCAATAATTGTAGGTAGTAGGTAGGTACCTAGATGTAATTATGACATTAAACACCACTCATTAACACTAATTTTAATCCCCAATTTTATAAGTTCAGTTCAAAGTTGTACCTTGTACTTTGTAGGTATATACATACGAAATATTTATTGCTTATTATCACTGTATAGTTACATTCACGGTTAATAAAAATTATATTTTTGAAAACATTTTTTTTTTTTAATGTATTATCATGTGATTACTTAAAAAAATGTATTTAAAAAGTAAAAACATCAATTTACTAGTATTGGTATATTGATTCCTGTTTTACCTTTTCTCAATTAATTGATCTCGGAAATAAAAAGCTAATAGGTAAAATAAATCCTAGAAAAAACAAATTATACTTTTAATATCTAATAATCTATTTTAGAAGTCGAATAAATGAATAATAATAATAATATTTTATTATATTATTGTATAAATTGTAAAAAACCAATTTTTATTATTACAGTAAAATCAAAATTTAATTAACTAATCAAGATTAGTCCCACATACTTTCTAGTTTATAATATAATTAAATATAAAAATAAAAATATATGCCATATATTAATAAAAGATAAAAATGGACCCAATTTATCGACTACTTTTTTTTACGATACCTACTCAATTTACCACTTTCAAAATGTAAATAAATTATCGTGAACCTAAATTATTTAACCCCAAATTTACTGAGAAAATAACTGTTTTGTGATAAAGGTCTCCCTTTACAACCACCGCGGTACGACAATATTAACTAACTGTATCGAGCTGCCGTTAATAATACTATTATTATACCCACTATTTAACAATGTTGTGAGAGGTGATTTTGAATGTCTCGTACTCTCGTGGGTTGGTTTTATCACTTATTTCCGGCGATACGCGTGAATACAATTAATGAATTAACTATTGAGTTGTATAAATATAATAAACGGATTTAAATCTAGTAATAAAATAAACACCATCATGTAGGTATTCAATATTTATATCTAATTGGTACGTAAATATTTAAAATATATACATTGTATGTCGGCATATCACACATTCACACGAAAACAATAAACTTACTAATTACAAAGGTGAATATAATAAGTGATCGGTAGATATCAGAAAAATATTATAGTAAAATAATAATAAGTAAAAGTAAATTACTGAAATAAAATCAAATAATTGATACTCATCCTTGGCTAATTTTAATTTTTCAGAGTTCAAACTGAAATAGTACTTATACCATTATACTTATTTTATTATTATTATGTAGGTACTAAAAACTGTAGTCTATGGCAGGGGTTAAGTTATTTAATAATTCGTTTCCGTTTCGTATGTTTGCCAGCATTATAGCCTATAGGTATTGTACCTATAAACTTTGATAACCAGCATTAATTTGAGGAAGGGAAAATAAATTATATGAAAATATGGCATCTGTTTGAAAAGATCTAAAATGAATAAAATGGTTCACATTACTTATATAAGATAGGTAAGCTTACCTATATTATATATATGATGAACAAAAATTTCGGAGAGCCTACTCGAGAAAATTAACCAATAGCAGCTGATGATGAATTCAAAACTGTTTATTCAATGCATTAAAACTTATTATTTATTAAATATAAATAAGGAATTAATTAAGTCTATGAATTCAAAAGTAGGAAAATATGCATTAAAACTGTATAATGTATTATATGTACCTAATCAAGTAAGAAATAATGTAAAATAAATTTAAAATTTTGAATATTTTATAGATTAAGTAGCACTGCTAAAAAATAATTAACAATGTACATTAAATATTAAAATATGTTAGCTATGTTCTATTAATAAAAAATGTAATTTAGATTTGGTGAAAGGATTACTAAATAGACCTGTATTTATATACCGATAACAAAAAAAATATACATTTCAAAATATTTAATCAAAATTCAAATAATAAATATATATATATATATATGTTATATAAAATTTGCATAAATTTATACTTTTTTCTCAAATATTTATGATCAAAACATAAAAAATATAGTTATGTTCACTTTATAACGTCTAAAACATTTACATAATATCACGTGAAAACATAAAAAACTGTCACCTATATTTGAATGATAATAATATGTCTTAAATCAAATTTGTATCTCATATATTTTTAATTCAGATTTCAAAATGAAATTACAAAAATACATTGAATTCTCAGCTTCTATGGCTAAAGATAATTATATTAAAATTTATTATACATGCGTTAAAATTATGGAAAATTTTGCAACTAAAATTGCCATTAATATAGACACTTATATACGGAAATTAAATTACATTAATAATGATTAATCTATATCAATACTTTTCAAATGAATCGACAAATCAAAAATTGCATAGTTCAAAGTAATTTTTTATATTGGCCTTTATTGAATATTACTGATAAGTTGTTATGTACCATAGTTTATCACATATCATGATTTACGATTGGTTTTCTGGAAAAAAATGAGTATTTTTCTAATATTTGCATTTCGTTTTGTTTAACTGATTAAAATCATTCGTTAATTAAATAAATAATCATAATTACATACAAATAATATATTTTTAATTCACTCTTATATATTTATCTCGGTTTAAAAAAACCCTTAAGTTTTAATTATACAATATTATAAATATAGGAACATAATATAATATGTTCCTGACCCATAGTCGTAATCACGCGATTTTTAATTGAAAAGAGATTTATTAGGTTTTTATTTTGTTGATAAAACAGTCGTGTAGACTAGTCCGCAGTCGCAGTAATTTAAACAGCATGCTGTTGTAATAATAATAATAATCATATGATTATTATTATTTATAATATGGATCATAGCACAAGTCTGTGAATCACTGCAGTAAGTGTTATAATCGCACCCAGATATATTGCCCGCGTATTCTGCATACAGCAGCATCTGCTCGATCGCATCAATCTTATTACAGCAATCAGGTAAGTCTCAACATTCATCGATGTATAATATTATGGGTAGTGTAACAAATACAGTTACACAAATATTATTAATTTTTATTATTTTCATAGAAATTATTGTATTATTAATTGACCCCGCACAGTGTCACTTGTGTCCGTTGTAACCGCCATCATAAATCGCGAGGTTAGACATTTACTCCATTAGTATCTATACTTAAATCTTTTATCATTAATTCGTATTCACATCGTATGTTTTTCGAATTAGTTTATTGCAATACACCAGTAACTATCTTTTGCATAATAGAATGATAACCATTGTTATTTATTAATTATTATTTACTAAGCCAATGCAATTGAAAATGCAGAAAATGTATACGTTATTGAAAATCGCTTGTATCTAATCTGTGTAGTGCGATTCGAGTGTATATTATATTCTACAGATCACTAAAATTATAGTTCTACATAAATACATATAGTTAGTAATTTATTATTATTTCATCAAATCTTAAACATTTTGACATATATAGGTACTATACACTGTAGTGTTAAGATATTTAAATAATATACAGTATATTATCATTTATTATATTATATAGGTACTTTTAATATTATATTAACATTTATCTAATCTTCAGGTAGGTGTTATATACTTCATTGAATATTTTATTTTATTTTATAGTATCTAACAAATAAAATTATATTTAATTAATAACTTGTGTTTTAATTATTTAATTACAATATTTTTCTTTTTAATTTCTAACAGCATAAAAGTCCTTTATACATTTTTACATGATCCATATCAGATTTAAAATTAATATAATTAACAATGCTTAGGTATTAACTACGCAAAATATTATAATTTTAATGTTAATTAATATAGAATATAATATATAATTGTGTATTAGATTTCTCTGTTAAGCTAGGTAAACACTTTCACATTATATAAGACATAGTTATAGTCTTATAGGTACCTTCTGACTCTTAAAAAAAAATTTAGGATTTATTATCATTTAATTATTACATGACAGTTATTCTCTTTTAGTATAACGTTATTATGTGGCCTATTTATTTACTAATATTGTTTGTAAATATTTTAAAAACTATTACAGCAAATCAATTATTTTTTTTTAATATTAAAAAAATAAAAGATTATATTAAGGATACATTAATATTTTGTCTTACATGAGTATGATACAATAATACTCATAAACCTGGTAAATAGCAAGTACCTAACTGATGAAGGAAGATTAAATTAAAATTAAAATTAAATTAGATTAAATACAATATCTCTTTCTGACTAAATTGTAATTAAACTTTAATATTAAATATATTCGTGTTATGTATTTTACTTTCGTTTTTTGAAACACTTTACAATTAACTATTTATTAATTATGTTTCATATATACCTATATATGTACATTTTATCTATGAGATAGTATTCTATCAACACCTAAAGTATATAACTATATAAGTTTAAATCAAGACTTATAAAGGTATATAATATATATTATGCAATGTTATAAGTTATAGGTAATATTACATTTTATAGTCTTAGCTGAGTCAAAGTTAAAAATTGTCCTAGTTTAGAAATCAATATTATTTAAAACTATTTCGACTTATTTATTCTCAACGTTTTAAAATTCTCCAAAATATAGTATGATTGCTCTTAAAAAAAATATGATCATATGATTGCATACAATTTGACAGGACTAATACAATACTTGTAAGAAAGTTAATTGTAAATTTGAGTTCCGTACTATTTTAATAGTACTAAATCATAATATGTATATTGACAAATTATACTCTATAGATATATAATATGTTCATATTATTTAACATATATTTTATTATTTTTCAATTTGTCATAAATAAATAAAATTAATAAAAAATGGCCGTTTTTATACAATTTCCCTCTTTTTTTGATAATATTATAAACAAGCATGTTTAAAAATATGTGTGTATAATTGATTTTTGATAAATTTATATACTTATAACTTTTTATGATTTTATATTAATTTAATATTTAAAACATATAAAAATATACGCATACATATATACATTAAACCTATATCTATATTGTATATATATATATATATATATATATATATATATATATATATATATATACCACTGCAGCAATTATCAACCTTTTTATAAAATGATGACCTCAAAATTCAATATTGCATTTTTCAAAAAAAAAAAATATATTAATTAAAAACTCTTGCTATAGATAATCGGTGATCCTTACAAGGCTACAGCTTTGTATAATATTTAAGGATTTTTGCTGTATGCAAGATTCATTTTTTAAATTGTTTTAATTCATAATAAAACAAAATTTTTAAAGAAAAAAATTAATTAAAATAAGTTTTTTTTTTTTTAATAATTAGATTGCAGTATGTACATATTTTATTCCTCAGCAGAACTCGTATCTAAACTCAAATACTTAATATAAAATAATATGTAATTAAAAATTTAGGTATAGCCATTAACCGCCAACCGGTAACTATTAGTAAAATGTAAATTTAATTTAAAATATTTTTTTATTTTTTTTTGTTAATAACTTACGTAGTTGTTACGTAACAAAATAATGTACTAAAATAAAAAAAAAAAAATGTTATATTTAAATCAGTCCTAGGAGCTGTAAGAAATAATACATATAAGTATATAACCTATAATATATTCATTAATAAAAAATAAAAATTCATAAAATAAAAAATATTACATTATAAAGGTAAGACAATTTTCAATTATTGATAGTACATGAAATCAATATAAAATTACAGTAGATAAAATACTTATGTTAGATAGTATATTGATAGAGCTGGTAGCCAATAACGCTAATACTTTTAAAAAAATTAGCATTTACTTTAAAAAATATATCACTTAGTATAAAATTAATCTATTTTATGCAATTTTGTATAGTAAACAAATATACAATTTTAATTATTATTAGGTCTGTTATATTTTAATTGTTTCCATTATAATGTAGAATAATGTATTGATGTAGGTATATAGTTTTATTATTGTATCCTGGATATGATGAATATTCTTGCTGAGATAAAATGAGACGTTTATATTAGTTTAAAGGACTACATTACTAGAAATATCTGATTTTTTTTTTTTGTGTAAATATAGAAATTCGAAAAATAACTCCTTTTTCTCTTGGGTTTCGAACAATAAATTACTTGTTAGCATGTTAGCTATAATTATTGTGTTTAAATATTAAAGCGTCGCGTTTTCAAGTGACGTCATAAAATCACACCGTCTGATGGACCTTATCTAAAATACGTGTATGGTATTTACTTTGTAATTCGTACTATTAAAATAATTATAAAATACTAATTATTTAATTTATTTTGTAAGCTATAAAAGTTAATTTCTAAAATTTTTATCTATTTCTTCATATGTTCGTATTATTTAAGTGTAGTTTATAAGATCGATTAAAAATAAAAATATACTAAATAGTAAATACTAAAAATAAATTGTATTATATTTTGTAATTTAAAGTTTAAGCTAATGTACAAATATTACTATAATTTATAATGTAAGAAGCGAAATAAGTGTATAAAAAAACCTCTATAAAATAGATAATTCGTGTAAAAACTAAAATGTATGAAATGCGAATTGCTTTGCACGAGCACACACGTCAGTACTTCAATGTATTACATGTACTGATGTACATCATAAAAATATGTAGCGTGAATCATTACACTCCAGTCTGGGATTATTTTAATGACAGTTTCCCAATGCACTCCACTTATACACAACTGAGCGTAGATACTTTATATTATATATACGAATACGATTAACTGATAACAACGGACACGAAATATCATAAGTCATTATTTAAAATAAACAATAATAAATAATAATAATAATATATTATAATATTATATTATATTATATATTATTATTATAATATATAATAATAATATATCAGCTATAGGATTATTAGGAGTTATTATTAAACTTTATGTGTATATCAATCTGTCAGATCTATAATGTTTAAGCAAGTTGGAAATTCATTTTTTATATTATGCATTAATCGTAATACCAAACTAATCATTTATTATTATTATTATTATAATTATTATGGTTTTTTCGTGGTATTACATTCGTGACTTAACTACACATCAAAAGAACGTTTTATTACATTATAGTTCACACACTTTCTCTTCGCATACACAATATGTACACCTATAATATATTTAAAAAACATGTATAATACGATTAGTGCTTATGAAAAATTTACAACAAGCACTGTTTAATATATTTTCAAACGTCTTATAATGTTTTGAATATAAGTAGAATGTATACAAATATTTTCATCGACTATTCGATTTTCTCAGAAATCAGATATCTATAACTATGTAATTGATATACATTTATAATATATATAAACATAAATATACGCGATTTTTGTTATTTAAGCTCATAAATCATAAAATAATCATAAAAATATTATTCATAAAGTTTTTTGAAAAATTCTGTTAGAAAATAGGTCTATTAAAAAGTTCAAATACAAATAATAATACAATATTCTGTAAAATAAAAGTAAACTTTTTTAGAATAGGTTCATTGAAAAATACAATTAGTGACCACTTGACGGTTCCAAGTGATGAGTTGTAAAACATTATACATGATATCCTAATTATAACAGAATAATTATTAGTTTACCACTGCATGAACCAATAATAGTTGCTTTACCCTAATACAGACAATATTGCATTTGCATTGCACTTATATTACTATAATACTACATACTGCTGATAAATAGTTATACCACTATGTTCTACAAAAAGACATACCTTTTTTTTCCGTTCAAAAACCGCAAACGGGTGGGTACTGTTTTGCACAATACTGCCTCCCAGTCCCGTAGCGTTTATTCACCAAAAATTAATTACTAAGACATAGGTGCCTACATCATAGTATCATACAAATTTTAATATATAATTCAGTTTTCTCAGTCGGTACAATGATAATATTTTTATTCTGGTCTGAGAGGTTGTTCGCAAAGACGCAAAGCACGATAAATAATAACATTAAACACTGTGTTATTGCAGTTAGTATCCTGTACAGATAACAATAATTACGGGAGTGTGTTATTAATTATTATACGATTGTATAATTTTATAATATAAAAAAAAATACACACATTTTATCCTCGTTTGGATTAATATTTAACTATAATCCTACAGTCTTATAGTTTATAATTTGTATGTATTTATGTATACTATATTTATCTGTTTTAATACCTAGTTTTATAATTGTATATAAACAAACCTAGTTGGCTGGTCAACAAAAAAAAAAAAAAAAAAAAAAAAAAATGGAGCATGCCACAGCATCATTTGCCGTTGTCGTAGCCCAGTAGAGCAGAAAGAAAGGCCAGTGTGTGGTATGTATGTACCTATATGTATATTGTACATACTTGCACAAAATAATATTATTATTGTAGTCGTCAAGGTTTTGCTTCAGCTAAAAATTGCCTACTCGTAATAACTGTTTTCTTCTTTTAATTTTCGTTGATTACTTCATATGCAAAATTAAAATACGAAGTATAATACAATCAAACTATACCCTATAGACATTTAAAGTATTCCTAATTTCTATATTTAATATATTTATGCCACACGCCCACACATGTAATATTATTATGTTTAAATCTTATATTATTTTGAATAATAAACCTACACTAAATAATTAGTATAATGTTTAATTATTTTAAATTGCGTATAAATTATGTATATATCGTAGTAATTTGTAAAATCGAGTTTCCCTGAAAAGTATGTTCAGTTTATAAAATTAGTGTCGGATTGATGGTTTGAGATGTCCATTTTTCGCGGAGAGAAGATTTAGTACCTACTAGAATTGTTTACTTTAGGAAATACTATTAGATGTTGTCTCTATAAAACTTTTAGCTTAAGTATTTTTATTTAAACGTTTAAAATGTTGAGAGTTTTGTTGATATACCTCACATACCTAATTATATTAATTAAGCGTATATTATGGTTGTTATATACATCCCAAGTCTCGACAACATTTTTTGGAACGACCAATTGTCCTAGAATCAAACTTCAAAATTTTATGTTAATATTTTTTTTTTGTATTCAAACATTTCTATAATATAAAAATAATTTTATTCTGATAAATGATATAATAATCGAGTTAATTATTTGATTGGTTGACGAAATACATTTAAAATTATTATCGCTAATATCGCTAGACGCTAATAATTGACAAAGTTTTCGATTACTCATTTTAATTTGAAACATTATGTAAGTTGTTGCCTTAAAATCGTATGCCGTAGCCCGTAAGAATACTGATCATCGTGTATTCTAGTTACGATAAAATAGTGTGTTAAGAAGACTGGTAATTGACCGTGGAGGAATGGAATATACAATTTTTCCGCTTACAGTTTACACAAAAAATATTTGTCACGGTTTAAGTAAAATAAATAATCACAACCTATAGTTGGTTTGAGATGAGTTTTAAATTTTTTTA
Source organism: Melanaphis sacchari (assembly GCF_002803265.2). Lineage (NCBI taxonomy): Eukaryota > Metazoa > Arthropoda > Insecta > Hemiptera > Aphididae > Melanaphis > Melanaphis sacchari. The sequence continues at coordinate 13,522,241 of NW_020270366.1, forward strand.
TTTTAAGTAGATTGATTTTTGCAGGATGCAAATAATTTATAATCAGAAATTGATATATGGTAGGATTTTTTCACATATTTGAACGTATAGTGCAGTATTTAATGGAATGTTAAGTATAGGTATTCATTATTATAAGCATAATTTACTATTGTTTCAATATTATATTTTAATTTAATTTACGAAAAACTGTTGGTCATATTCGTGAATATTAATTATGCTGAGTCAATTAAATCAGAAGACATGGATACGGTCGCTTATGGATTAGTCAGGAGTTTAACATTAATTGTTAATTTTTGTTTAGTTTAAACTTTTTGTTATAAAGATAATTTTTATTTACTACATGCATAATGCAATTTTTCATTTTTTTTTTTTTTGGATTAATTTTAAATTACCAAGAATACCACGATTTACGAATACATATAAATACGCAGTAGCGAAACTATAGTCAATTCAGCTTTTAATGAAAAAGCCCAAATTTAACTAATTTAAGTTCTATATATTAGTTTTTTATGTGTATTCTTATAAACAAAATTTAGGATTGATAAATTATCAATTAATAAGATTTTAAAATATTTCATTATATTAAATAATTATAAACACTTTTAACTATAAAATAAAAAAAGTAAAATGGTAACTGTCATGCTTATGCTATATAGTATTTATAAAAAACAAAAGTGAATCTTGCATTAAGAAATAAGTTACTATTATAATTATATTAAATTTGAATTAAATGATAAATCATATTGCATAATAATATAGTGTAATAAACAAAAAAAGATAGTAAGCAAAGACAGTCAACCAGCCTGTATTACTAAATCATTAAATATACCTATTTTTAATTTTATGATATTTTTGTAACTTATACTGCTATTAAAGTTAAGTATTTTCGTATTCGTAAGACACGAATAGGAATAGGTTAGATTTAATTAATTTTTGCCTAAAACATTGCTTTTGAAAATGCTATTGCAGTATGTATATAAAATATAATAATATAGGTATGTTAAAAGTTTCAAATATACACAAGTAATATTTTTAAATAATAAAAAATTAAATAAATCATATTTACTACAAGCTATACTTTACAATTATTCAAAAATTTAACGAATTTCATGAAAGTTTTTACTTAAATGCTTTTTTTAAAAAAAAAAATACTGTGCTTATATTATATTTTCGACATTTTTGATTGACATACAGACAACTTGTTTTTAAAAGGTATCCTTGTAATCATTTTTCAAGGTTTCCGACACAATGATTTTTTTTTTATAGATAAAAAATTTTAAATGTTAATTATCTATATATACTGAACATAGCTCAAAATCGTTAGAATATTTTAGAAAATTTAATACCTTTGGCAAAACTTTCAAGAATCTAAGGTTATTCATTTATAATTAATATTTGGTAAAAGATCTATGCAATTTTGCATTGTTTCTATTTAAGTTTGTGATACATTTTTGAGTCCTTTCATTGATTCTTGCATATATACTTACCTATGTAATTCAGTTGAATATTTCATAAGGAAAATCATTTTCATATGTCATTGCAGTTGATAAAATTGAATCATCATTCATCATTATATAGATAAAAATTACTTAGAATTAAGAATTGAAGCGGTAATACTTGTTCTAAGTTTTAACCTTTCTTCAAATCTATAATGTAATTTAAACTTTATAATGTGTATTAAATTATGGATAAATGGTATATAGATATTTTAAAATATTCTTCTGAATTATTGGATCTACCATTAACACGTTTAGTTTGTCTATGACAGTCGACAATATTAAATAATATTTCTTATTGTTTACTTTGTAAAAATTTAAAACATAGGTATATTATATAACTTTATATTACATACTCGTACTTCTCAGCGTGTCTCAAGTCTCAACACAATCAACGAATAAACTGTAAGTGTAGACGAGTAGTATGTACCTACCTATATACTACTAGAATAATATTGATAAAATACAATTATTGCTATTTATTATACAGTAGAACCCGATTATCTGAACTACAATTAGTGTATCCAAACGTTCTGTTATCCGAATTTTAAAACTCGTTGAAGCATTCGTATTGATAATTTTGTCAAAAAATATAATAAACGTAATATGTTTCCATGTATGTAATGTACCTATTTCTAATAATGTAATTTATGTAATAAAATATTAATAATAATAATAATAATAAATATGTAATATAAAATATTTAACTGTGTTTTAAAAATTTATAAATTGAGTTTTTTTTTAATTTTCAACACCCGAACTTTTGCGTATCCAAACTAGGTGCGATCTCAATTAGTTCAGATAATCAAGGTTCTATTGTAGTTGAAAAAATATGTTCGACAATTACTACACAATTTGACATGTATAAGAAAAACATCTTTATCGATTTTATCTTTTGCCCTGATATATTGAAGGAATTGTGGAATTATTCGATGTTTATAAATTTGTCATCGTAAAAGAATGCATAACTAGGTATATATTTGTAAACTACCGTTTGTATTTTTTAAATAATTTAACTATTCCGTATTCATTGAATTTTAATTTTAATGATTAAAATATAACTATTCTGATATTAATGTGTATAAATAAACTATAAACATGGTCAAAAGAGGGAAGGGGGTCTCCCATCCTCTTAAATTCGCCTACAGTCCATAGGCCATAGCAGACAGCAGTATAGCATCCTTATTTTTCAACCTAATTGTAATTGAACTAATATTTTATTTTGTGCTATTTTTTATGGTACACAAAGTTAAAAATTCGAAAATCACCAATTCAAATTTCGATCCTGATACACTTTCAGAAAAACTATCCACTAAATAATTTACAGTCAAAAAGGGGAGGTTTTTATTTGAACAATAAATGTTTATATCTTTACAAAACACTCCTTAAGTACATGGAGCAAAAAATCACGATCATTTGAAAATAAAATCTTTGAGTATATTTGAAAATAGAGAAAATCAGATTTTGAATGACTGAATTATTAAAGGAAAAATGAATTAGCACGCGTGATGAATTACGCTGTACAAAATTATTCGTCGGCGTGGGATTGTTTGCATTGAAGCGCAGTTCTTAGTATATTTACACGCCTACAGCTGCCGTGCCACTTGGCGCTCGACCGATCCACTATCCAGTCATCACTCAGTCATTCGTTGACGTTTGTCCGTCTTAAAACAATGTAACTTCTTCTTTCGAAATCCGACGTAAACAGCCAACGCGTTATTTCTAATAACAAACAATATTATGTTATTGATAATAATGATAATATAAACAGCAACGACGATGACAACCATCAACATTCAACAGCCGGTCGCCGCGTAATCGTCTGTGCCCGACGGTAAATATGTCCGCAGTGTCGCCCCTCTCACGTAAACCGCGGGGGGACAGGATCAGTTGGCTGCACTAAGGCGCTCGCAGTTCTCTTGTTGTTCCCCGTACAATATTTACAGACACAAAACATAAATAGCTATTTATTCTTATTATTATTACATCCGGTGGTGGTGGTAGCAGAGGAGGCGTATCAATGAAATTGTGTTGGAGTACGGGTTATGGGTGTGCGGAGTGCAGATAGACGTCGTCAGTGATAGTAGTGCGGGCATTAATGTTATTATGAATGAATCCAAGTGAAACGTAGTAAATTGAGTTTGTTGCTGGGGCACCGTGTCCGTGGCTCTGTGCACGTCGGTCCAGTGTTTTTTTCCTCCGTTTACCCTTTCCCGTCCAATCTTCTCTGGGTAAGTATCGTAATATTATTAATATAATTTACCTAAACGGGCTAAACGTCTTCGAGTGATTTGAATTCGCTGTATTTCGAGTTTCGATATCTCCGGTCGTCGTCGTTCCGTTTTGTGTTTTGTCATAATATTATATCGTCGCCTTCCGTTCAATATGTTACCGCGTTTCCGGTGGTCAAGTCGGGATCGGATCGACAGCGACACCACACGAACGGAAAGCCCGATGCAGCAGTCTTATTAATATCGGCACGTCATCTTCTATCCGTTTGTCCGTGTGTTGCAGCAGAAGCAGCAGTGGTGAATCATTCAATCAACTATCGCGTCATGTCGTCCTTATCATTGCCAAGGGTACTGCAAAATCGAAAGACCAGTCTAGACCAGGAACGTGAACATTTTGAAAAGATTCAAGTAAGACAATCAATAAGTTACGTTGAATTCTCTTTGTTAACCTACCTCGTCTCTGTGGTGTGTTGTCTTTGCTATTGAAAATTAGTGTACACATATTATATATACATATATGTATATTTATAAACCTATGCAAAGTGTAATAGATAATAAACACTTGAAACCAAAGTCTTGGCTCTATATCATGACCACTTGTTTCAATTAAACATGTTTATATTTTAAACAATATGAGATAAGGATTTTAAATTTTTACACTTGAAATATATCATTATTATATTTTAAGTGGCGATTAATAATTAATATTGATTATAAAGGATTATAACATTTATAACTAATATTGTCATAAATTTTACAATAATTTTTGTTTTATTTTTTTATTGAACTGAATAATAAATATCTCATGATAAAATTTTATTGTAGTAGAAGAATCAAGTAGATATAATTTGTATCTTCATTTATGTTCCTTAAGGCTTAAAGGTGTGACAAAAAATTGTACCCAATTTTCCATTGTAATAATGGAAGAATTGCATGTAAGAATTTGAATACATATTTACATATTTTATATTTATTAGTTTACATTTACTTATTTTTTTTATACTTTATTATTTTTTATATCTGTTTCAATTAGTTACTACATTATTATGATGAATTATTTCTTTAGTTTGAATAATAAGTTACTGTAAGTACTCAAATAAGTTTTCACAGATACTTTTTTTTAAATGTGGATATTTGTATTAAAACTATTTCTAATTATTATGGCAATCATCATAATGGTATTTAGAATGTATATTGTGCTTACCTTTAATAAAAAATTATTCAAATGTAAAACATAAACTACCAAAAACTGTGAGAACTAAATTTCTTATTATAATATTATTATGTATTATATTTATTATTTCAGGCTGCAAGCATTAGTAAAGCAATTAATACATTGGAAAATCCAGTAAAAGAAAAACATGCTAGAAGTATCCTTTTCTTGATAGTTAATAAATTATATAAAATACCTATATTATTTTATTTCTTAATTTTAATGAATCCATAAAATTATTTCCTTATAATAAATTACTTCAGATGCTATTATAGGTACATTTCAAGAAAAAAGTGCTGAGACTTTTTGGCGTTGTGTCACTAAATTACCATTACAAGAACACCGTATTGTGGCCTGGAAATTTTGCCATGTGTTACACAAAGTTTTACGGGAAGGCCATCCAAATGTTTTGGCATCATCACAAAGACATAAAACACTTTTACAGGACTTAGGAAAATTATGGGTAAAGTTAAATTTTTTCTTAACATCAACTTTTAAAAAAAAATTTTCAATATTTAAATAAAAAAGTAGATTTCAGTTTATTGATTATAATTTTATTATACATGCATTTTTGAAGGTGCATTTAAAAGATGGTTATGGAAAACTCATCCAACAGTATTGTCAATTACTACTTACAAAATTAGATTTTCATCGACGTAATCCTGGATTTCCTGGAAATTTAGTTTTATCTGAAGAAGATCTTTGTAAAATTGGAGACAATGATGTTAATAATTATTTTCAAATGTGTGTGGAAATGTTTGATTATATTGATGAAATTTTGGGACTTCAGTCTGCAAGTGGGTTTAATTAGGGCAATTTATAATTTATATTCTTTTAATTATGTGTATTTATTTATTTTTTCATATAGTCTTTGGTTCATTGGATATGTCCCGTTCAAATTCAATGACTAGCCATGGTCAGTGTCGATTGGCTCCTTTATTGCCTTGCATTTTAGATTCTGCACAGTTATATGATTTATGTGTGAAAATTCTCTTTAAAATGCATGCTACTCTACCACCGGATCTATTATCTGGCCATAGAAAACGTTTCCTAAGGCAATTTACAATATTACGTCAATTTTATTTGGGGTCATCTAATCTCCAGTATTTTAAAACACTTATACAGATACCTCTTTTACCAGAGGTAAAATAACTAAGATAATGAATGACTTTAATTTTGATTATTATTATTATTATTATAATTATTATTTTATTATATATATCAGAATCCTCCAAATTTTTTGATACAAGCTGAATTATCGACCTATGTTACTCAAGCTGCCATTGTATTGCCAGATGAAGATCCATCAGAGAATAATAGTATGATTGGCGAACTTGTTGATCTAGGAATTGGGAATAGCGTCACCAGCAGTGAAACAAGTCAAAGATCTTTGTCACCTGATCTTTTAACCCAAAGGTATATCATTTTATTTTTTTAGTACCTACTTAAAATTTTATTGGTGACTTCATACAAATTAAATTAGTTTAAAAATGATTTGTTTGCTTTAAATAATATTATTATATTATACAGTATTATTTTTATATTTATTAATAAATAATATGCAACAATTAAAATTTTTGTTTCTATCATACAAGATATAATAAATACAATTATGAATATGCATTGCAGAGATAACATGATTCAACATTTACATGGAGAAATAAACGCTCATCAGTCATTAATAATTCAATTGAAACAACAAGTTTCTACGTTAGAGATGGAATTAGCAAAAAAAGTATGAATTTTGTTAAAAATATAATATAATTATTAAAACTTAATTTGTTTACTATGTGAAAAAATTGTGCTTCAAAAAAATCTCTAAACTATAGTAGTCTGGCAATTGTTTCCAAAAAAATATAGATACATTTTACTTCATAAAATAACACTGCAAAATAAACTGTATTAAAAATGCATATGTGGTATTTACTTAGTACAATTAAAATAATGATTTGCTCCGTATTTTATAAAAGTATATTTCTAAACATTTTCATTTTTCCAGATGTATTAGTATTATTTTTATAACATTAAAATTGTTTCAGGATAGTTTATAGAAATGATTAAAATTATAAATATACAAAATAACAAGATAAATTATATACTTAGTGATTTAAAGTTTAAATTAATGCATTATTATTATTTATAATGTAAAGACTAATATAAATATATATATATATATATAAAATCACAATAAAATGTATAAAAATAAATAGAATTGAATAAATTAATAGGACAGATTATAAAATATTGATTTTCAAAATTCATAGTTCTTAAAATTTCTAAAGGTTATTTTCTTTTAAAAAAATATTAAAAATTGTTAAAGTGGTTTTCAACATGATTTTTTTTTCTGTTTTGTTTAATTAATATAATTTATAGCATATTATGTAAAAAAAATTATAGTTTTCTCTAACTTAACCTAAAGTGACATATTCAAAAGTGGACATAATTATATACAACAATTTTAACAGCAAGGTTAGGTTAGGCCAACAAATTATTCTTTTTTTGAAGCTCTATTAGTTTTTATACATTAAAAAGAAATCATTTATTCTAGTCTTATAGTCGTTGTATCAAATAAATAACTTTTTATTTACTAATTAAATTTCTTAAGACAGTGAATTAACTCAAGAAAGGCTTATCAGAGATGATTTATTACATCAAGTAAATTCTATGGACAATTTTGATGAATTGGATAGTAAGTTATTATATAATATACCATAAGATAAAATGTCATAATCATTACTAGGGCCCGGAACTGATGTATTTGCATCTTTTTTTTCTAATGCGTTTATACGAGGCTTGTCTTTACAGAAATGTGGCTTATATAAAATTCAATAAATCTTTTATATTATTTTAATAAAATAAATATTTGAAAAAAACTAACATGTTTTGCAGCCCAATCCTTTAATTATTTGTGTAAAAATACTGATTTATTTTAGGCCCTGTGTCTGTAAAAAAAAAAACATATTTAATGTACAAAAATATTAGCATTGTTTTAATTCAGATAAATAAAAAAATATTAATTAAAAAATAATGATTTGTTATTAAAAAAAAAAAACCATAATTTTTTTAAGTGTTATGTTATTTTTTGGTATTTATTAGGTAATTTTTTAATGTATATAAGTAATTTTAATAATTTTTTTGAATGCATTTAAAAAAAAAATTTAGGTCATCAAATTCCGAGCCCTAATTATTACTGTTCTGTAGAATTATGTGTCATCAATAGGCATTTCAGTATTTTGTAATATTGTATTATCTACATTTTTATGGAATTTCATAAAAAAAAACATCCAGTTATTCTACTAGATGTTCACTAAAAAATATTTTACATTAAAAATGATAGTGATTTATGAAATTATTTGACAACAGTGTTTATTTCAAGGGGAGGGGAGTATAGTAAATTTTCAAGGGAGGTGTGCAATAGGAGCAAATAATGAAGAAAAGTAAAAATATTGTTTATAATTTAATTTATTGCTATTAGATAAATATCTACTAATACATAAATTCTTAAAAGTTCTTGGTCTAGTTCTAAAAATATATAATTAACATTAAATTAAATAAATTTGATATTGATTTTAATGTGTATATAAATCAATTCCTTCATTCACAGTATCTTTATTGAGTTTTGAAAGTCTTTCTGTATTAATTGTCATGCAGAGTTGCAATGTTTCTATCATTCAATTTCTTATTTGATTCATAATACTAATCATACCGATAAAACACTCTTTAGTGCCTATTAAAACTGGTACACACAGTATGCATTTAGTCAGTTTTTTTAAATTTGCATACCCAATATTTGTTTTATAAATGTATGACAGTAAATATGTTTACATTTTCTTCTATCCAACAAATTATCATATTAAATTAATTTCATTTTCAATCATTATACACAAAATTACTCAAAAATCAAAATCAGGCGATAGCTCATTTTGCCTATCAAATCACATAAAATATGTGTAGTAATATCATACATTTTTTATCTGTTAAGGGGGAAATACCCCTGAAATAAATACTAATTTGACAACCAACTGAATCACACATATGATTTCCAGTTATAGCTTATTTTAATTAATAAATGATAATCATAATGGTAGTGATTGTTTGTTTAATAATCATTTTGAAATTATAATTATCTTTTTCAGAAAAATATAAATTGCTTGAAGAAAAGTTTAACAAGTTAAAAGAAGTGTATACTAAATTAAGAGAAGAACACATTACATTGTTAAGACAGGTAATTATTTTGTTATCAAATCATTGTTTACATTATAATATTATGTTTTTAGTTTGTTGCGCTAAATAACTAATTTTTAGAAAGCTGCCGTCGATAAGTCACTGAAAGGATCAGAAAAAATGACTAGATTTGCCCAGACTGCCAATTCCTTGTTACTGTCCATTGTAAGCTATAGTTGTGTTTTACGTGATGGGCAAGGTATTGGGAAGGTGTAGGTCAATTATTGAATGATTAGTTGTACAAATTATGGTTCTCTTTACAAATTGATTGAGTTATAGAAATATAATTTTTAGTTTATAGCTGAATATTATGATAGTGGTTAGTTGGTCAAGGGTGTAGTGCTTTATTAAATTAATTTATTTTATCATGAAGTAATTTTTTAATGTAAAAAACTCATAATTTAAAAATCTAAATGTATTTTTAAATATTTTATTTTTCCATAATTTGTAATCTTAACAAGATAACGATATTGAAAAGAAATAATTTTTATATTTACATAGTTATAGTTTTTTGATATTTTGAATGAACAGATATGAGTTTTTTATTTTATATTTTCAATTAGATTATTTTTTGGAGGATCTCAAGGTCAAAAAAAGGGTTTAAATGAATTATTAAGCATTTGAAATTTATATAGGTGGTCTATATATCATTCGGGGCCTTTGCTATTGTTCTGCTCATTCAATTTAACATACTAATTAACTACACCTTAGTAATTTAAATTTTCTATTTCAAATCGAGTACAGTCTACTCGATTATTTAAAGTCGGTGGGACTTTTGAAACATTTTGAATTTCTGAGTAGTTTGAAATATCGAGAGAGCAAAAAACATTTGAATAACTGAGAGTTAAGAAAAATATTTTGTTTTTTTATTACTGTACATACATAATTGAATATTTCAGGTAATTAGATGGTATTACAGTTATTTATTGTTTTTAAAATGTAAATTAAACTATGTATATAATTATACTATGTAAATTTTATTATTATTATCAACAGACAAGAAATAAAATGCTTACGGTGATAATTCTATAGTTATTGAAAATAATCAGCTAAATTTCTACATGGTTGTATTATAAAGTATCAACGGAAATATTATTAAAAATACATTTGGTGAATATACTTCAAATTACCGAACTTTGAACGAATAAAATTTCAAATTGTCATGTGTTAGTGGTCAGTTTTCCCAAAATTTAATTTTGAATTACTGAGTATATTCCAATTACTGCAAAATTTTTAAAAGAACGAGTTTTAATTTAAACTATTGAAAATTTCGAATTATCAAGAGTTGACTGTATTTAGAAAAATATTTTGATTTGAAACATGAAATTAAATATGTATAAAAGATAAAAATAAAAAACTTAATAATGATGGCATATTTCTAAATAATTATTTTATTTTGTAAATATTTACCATCATATTATTAGCAATATTTAAAAAATTGAATTTAATAGCTGAAATTCCTTGTTTGGTAATATTTATGTTATAATGAGAATGTTAAAATTAGAAATAAAACTATTAATATTTAATAATGGGATAATATTTTTGTTTCTGATGAATATTAATAATGTATCTAATATATTAATTATATCTATTATAGTCACTATTAAAATTTGCTCTAGTATAATAAAATGTTTGAGGTAATTTTATGCTATTCATTATAATTTATATCAGATAAAATATACTATTCAGTATTACAAATGTAAATTAATTGATCAAATACTTATATTATAAGTGAATGTTGATATTTAAAGACAGTTATGTGAAATTTAATGTAATGACCAATGGGTAATAGTTTTATCACGAAATGTGTTAAAAATATCATGTAAACATTATAATATAACAATATTAGTTTTTGAGTTAATTTAATCTTTATTAATTTATTACTTTTAATAGTTGACCTTCTATTAAAATATAATTTATTTTCTTATTATGTAACTTTCAAGCATAAAAAAACTTAAATATCTTACAAATTAAAAAAATATATCTACTAATTAATGTAAACATTCATAAGATATATATATTGATAAATCCAAAAGAGTGGTTTGGTACAAAGTATTGATGTCCAAGGTGTCAAAAAAAATGACTTTTTTTTTTTTTTTTTGCAGAATACTTTAAGCTATAAATGTAATTTAAATGTGCTGTAAAATATTTTATCTATATATTAATTAGTATTTATTTAGTAGATAAATGTTGTAAATTATTGATGTAAATTAGTATGTATTTTAATTCAAAAAAATATTATATTTTTAAATAAATATGGTTATTTTAGAAATCTGACGTGGACAAGCAGTTGTCAAACATGCGTACTGTTGAATTTAATATGGCACCTCAAAGAATAAAGTTTGAAGAAGAATTAATAGCTCTTCAAAGTACTGTGGATTCGACTACTCGTCAAAATGATGTATAAATAATAATGTACAAATCATATATTTATATTAACTTATAATTTTTTTATTAGGAACTTTTGATGGAAACTGAACTATTAAAGACTGAAGTTTGTGAAATAAAGCAAAAATTGACTGATGCCGTAAATTTAAAATCTGATTTAGAATTAAAACTTTCAGAATCTGAGGAATTACGGTTTTCTATCAATGCTCTTTGGTTTGGTTAGTGCATGTCATATTAAATATTCTTATTTAATATTTATTTAATATTTTATTTTTATTAGAATGCTGTCGTAAAATAATTGAGCATACAAGTGAAATGTTAGATGATCCTTCTATGTCTTCATCTACTTGTTCCCCGGGTATGCTATGCAACTATATTATAATTTTATTACTTTCTAATACTTATTTTTTTTTTTTTTGGTAAATTTAGCATGCGTATCTTTAATCAAAGAAAAACTCGTCGGTTTCATTGAAAAAGGAAAAGATGAGGTTGCAGGATTTGCCCATTATGTTGCCATGTATATTGTTTTTGGAAAAGCTGTATCAAACACAAAATCCGATCTAAATGATGCTCAAAGTAAATTTGTTCATACTCTTCTGTATTATTTAAAGTAGATTTTGCATATATTTTTGTTTTTTTTTTTTTTTGTATAACATCTAGAATTGTTGGATAAATGCAAACAAGTAGGAAAAGATAGTGTAAAACTCTTAACAGCTTGGCAGACTGGTGTAAAAATTGACGAATGTTGCAACGGTCTTATTAGTACATTGAATGATGTAGAATCTATGGCATTTTCTACACAAGCAAACGAATCATTAGGAGATTTGGTTGAAGATGAACTTAGTATAATGGATAGAGCAATTGAAGAAGCGGCTAAACGCATTCAAGTATACATTGAAAGTTAAAATAAAAAATATTCTTTAAAATAATATCTTACATTTAAAATATTAGGAAATGATCACTGAGTCTAGAGCTGCGCATTCTGGAATTAAACTGGAAGTCAATGAACAAATTTTGGATTCATGTACTTCCCTCATGGCTGCTATTAGAGTGTTGGTGCATAAATCGCGTAAACTTCAAGCTGAAATTGTAGCTAATCAAGGTTCTAATGGGTCAGCTAAAGAATTCTACAAGCGTAACCATCAGTGGACTGAAGGACTAATATCTGCAGCCAAATCTATTGGGTTGGGTGCTAAAGGATTGTTGTAAGTACCAATATAATGCTAATTACTTAATTTTTCATTATTATTAGCCATCATTAAATATTAAACGATGTACTATCATTTTCTTATTACTAATTATTGTTTTTTATTGAGTAATTAATTTTATTTAGATATTATTCATTTTTAGAATGCTTAGGTTTATTTATTTTTTAAATTTCAAAAATTCTGTTTTATTTTTCTCTTAATAAACAGGTAAAATTAAAAATATATTTTTAATTCAATATGTGAAGACTTGTTTAAAATTAAAACTTCTGATAAATTAAAATTTATGTTTAATCATATTCTAAGAATATATTGTACATAAATAAAATTATTTGATTAAAAATTAAATATGTTTTAATCAGAGATGCAGCAAATGAGGCTGTAAGTGGCGAAGGAAAGTTAGAAAGATTAATTGTGGCTTCTCATTGTGTGGCTGCTGGAACAGCACAGCTTGTAGTCGCCAGTCGCGTAAAAGCTTCACAAAACAGCGATAACTTAGCTGAGTTATCACAAGCGTCACGTAATGTTACTAATGCTACTGCTACAGTGGTAGCAACTGCCAAATCTTGTGCCCAATTAGTTCAACAAACAGGTAAAAAAACAACAGATTATTATATTTAATATAAAGTAAATAATTTTTTTATCTAGAATTTACTTATATAATTGTTCTTTTTTTTTGATTTTTCAGAAGACCTAGACTTAGGTGTCCTGAATGAACACCAAACCAAACGTTTAGAAATCGAGTGCCAAGTCCGTGTATTAGAGTTAGAATCATCATTAGAAAAAGAAAGAATGAAATTATCTGCATTGCGTAAATTACATTACCAAGAAGATCAAAGTTAGCGAACAAAATATACATTTCTTTGATAATTTGTCTATTGTATCAAATTTAATCTGCTTCTAAATAATATTTTTCCTTTTTTATAATTTTACCCCTAAGTTTATATTTTTATACTGCTCAAACCACTACTATTAGACATATTACTTATTATAACTTTTATTCCATTTTAAACTTAATAAATTATTGACATTTTTTTTACTATATTTCATGAAAACTGGTTTTAGTAACCTAACCATATGGCTGTTGAATAATATTATATAGTATCAGTTTCAGAGATCTCTTTACTCATGTTTCTTAAGTTGTTTTTAAACATAATTAAATTGCCAGTTTAACATTACATTTTTAGGACTTTGGTAAAATAACTATAAAATTATTTATAATAATTTATATTCCATTTTTATTTTACTTTTTACTGAGCATGCTTAAAAAAATCATTTTCATTTTTTTTAATGTTATTTCACTCGTTGACATTTATATTAAAAAAGTTATGTAGTTTGTATTTTAATGTTGTGTACTAATGATGTATTAAACAAAACAATCTAATATTTATTGTTAAAATAATAGATATTATGTTTACTATAAATTATATTGTAGTTGTTACGCTTGTGAACAATTAAATATTAGTTAATTTGTTTTTATACATTTTTTTAAATCTTTAACTTAGAAAATTCCATTTAAAACTTTTTCTATTACTTTATTTTGTGGCATATTTTATAATTTTTCTACTTAGCTTACTTACTAGGTCATTGATCTACGCCAATCCACAAACATTATTGTTAATCATTGTAACCTAACCAAATATTAAATTATGTTGCCTTTTTTATTTTATATGATTATTATTATTAAATATCTTGTATAATAAAATGTGAACAATTACTTTTATTACTTTACTGGCTATAATTTTTCAAATCCTTAACTGTTTTCCTGTCTCATCATATTTTGTAAATTATCTTCTAGACACCACAATCATAATAGTAACTAATTCAAATATGTAATATATTTTTTATGCTATATAGGTTTATTTTCATTTATGCTATAGCAATACCTACCTACTTATATTTATCCATATTCTCTTTTGTTTTATAGGTACCTATAAGTTAATCAATAAAATATTGAATTCATTATGGACTATAGTTTTTATTTATTGTTGTGTAATTAATCATTTCTAATGATTAGTTGCAGATTAACGTATAAGCCAAGTAGGCCCAAGGGTGTCTTAATTTGAAATCATACAAAGGGCTAGGTTATATAAAACCCTAAATATTTTCACAGGAAAATTAAAAACGTTGAAATAAAAAAAGAAAAAAAAATCATGAGAAAATACGGTTTCAAATACGCCCGTCACGCCAGGACTGCCACTTTTGAAGTTTAATATCAAACCTTGACAGTATTGTTTACTTTTTTTGTATAATTTTGTACAAGTAAAACGATATTTGTACAATTCCCCAAACCCGTTTTTCCTATGCTACCGTGACATCATTCCTGCGTTCACTTTATAAAATGTTGGAACAATCTCAATTTTATATGATATAGTATTATGTACTTTTTTTGTATCAACTTTTTAAATAGTACGCCATGTAAAATATTAAACCATGTAATGACAACATTACTTACAGTTGTTCTACTGCAGTTAATTTTACAGATAAATCAAAATGTGGAATATTGTTTCTCAATTTAACTAACGTTATTAGTATTTGATCAATTTTACTGAAAATGTCAATACGCCAGCTTTAATGATATTTTATCTCTACATTTTTCACTAAATTGTAAAGAGCTATAAATATTTCTTTTGATGGTATGCTAGTATAAGAAATTAATAACTCCTGATTTTGAACTAAATTTTCAAATGTGAACGACAAGCTTAATATACAGTCGTCACTCGTTAATTCGAACCTCGATAATTCGAAAAACTCCATAAATCGAACTAAACGCTAAGTCCCCTGAGAAAACCTCTATAATTAGAAGAAAATGCATGTATTCCGGTCCCCTCGATAATTCGAAATGTTTGACGGTGGAACACACTCTACAATTTGAATTTTTATTCCATAAACCTCTATAATTCGAATTTCCTTAAACGCGATTATATGTAAGTTCATATGCATGTACAATGTACATACATATGAAGATAACGTACAATATATTTGACATAATCGTAATGAAACTTACAAGTTATAACATTGGTGGTTTAATATTATCGTAGTTGATAAACGTTATCGTACCTTACTTACCTAATCTAAACTTTTGTCAGGATTACGTCAATTTTTTGAGTAATCTGAAATGAACGAAAAAAGATGCGATACAATTTTCAATGCTATCAATGAGTTAGACATCGCTATGGACAGTATGAACCAAATTGTGGCCACTGGCCAGCAATTTATCATAAAAAAAATAACAGATTTCTTTAATATGTAAAATATAATAAATAAATATCAATTAATAATTTTTTTTTTTTTTTTATTTAGTTGACCCGCGGCTACTAAGGCCATTGGGTTTTTTTAAGTAAGGTTGGTTCGGTAGGTTGTATTTTTTACGATTGATACGGTTGATAGCAAACACGTGTATGTGTGGCAAGGTTTTTAACCACTATGATCCCGAATGGTCACCCATCCGAGAGCTAGTAGCTGTGGCCGTTACTTACTCCCAGTGGCATTCCGCAACTGGAAGTAGCCAACGCGCCACGCCAAGCCACCAATTAATAATTATAAAATATAATAATATGTATGTATGTATATTTTGTATAATAAATTAATAGATATCAAAATAAATGTAATATGTAATACACACAATAATTTTTCACCTCTCTTTAATTCGAACTAATTATTTTCCCTCAATTATTCAAACACTCGGTAAATCGAAAACCTCTATAAACCAAATTTTTAACTTGGTCCCCTGAATTTCGAATTATCGAGTGACTACTGTATTTAGTTTCAATTTCAATTCTTCATTTTGTTTTTTCAGAAAATAGTTTTCAGTTTCAAGTATAGTCAGTGAGGTTGATGACTTAATTACTTCAGATACACTAAAATTAAATGAATTTATTATAAAAT
This sequence comes from Melanaphis sacchari, assembly GCF_002803265.2. Classification (NCBI taxonomy): domain Eukaryota; kingdom Metazoa; phylum Arthropoda; class Insecta; order Hemiptera; family Aphididae; genus Melanaphis; species Melanaphis sacchari. The sequence continues at coordinate 13,538,886 of NW_020270366.1, forward strand.
TAACTCTTAACATTCAAAAAATGAATAATACCTTTAGGAGTTTCACACAAGCACTTGATTTAGGCTCATCTTTTCTTCTAGAATAATAAATATGATTTTTCTTCATCTATAAGCCCAAAAGTTGTATAGTCAAATAATGAAAAATACCACAATATTTCAAACAATCCTAACTATTTTTAATATTCATATTCTATAGAACAAAATATAAAACATAAGTTAAGGCTTATAGGCAAAATCCAAACAAGTTGGAATGAAGCAAATTTGTGACAATAATATAATAATATGTTGAAGCTAGATGTTTTAACAATTAATAATGATGGTGAATTGAATTTAGTAGCAAAAGTTGCAGAATTATATCATAATAAAAATATAATTATTAAGCAGTGTAAGACACAACTATTTGAAGTACATACTTTTATTGAAAAAATCAATTTAAGAATTTTCACAAAACATTTTAGTTATAACTTTACAGTGATAATTGAAAATTGTCCACTATATACAAATTAAATTTGTTTTAACATTATTCTTACTAATACTTTCACTACCAAATAAAATTATTTTATTGAAAATGTATCTATGAGCATGTGACCAAAGCCACCTTATTAATTTTATTTAATATCTTCTTGATTTTAATTCTTTTGGAAAGCATTAAGCAATAAAAGCTACAAGAACTATTTTCTGTATAATGAGAACAACCAAGTACCCAGCATAAAACCCTATTTAAACAATAGTATCTGTATACCTACATATAATGCAAAATTTCTATTAATCATATAATTTATGTAATACAATTTTAAAAATAGGCGATTAAACAATGAGCAATCTGAAAAGCATAGCAAAAATAGGGTTGCAAGCAGTTTAAACTAACTATGTACAGTGCATTAGTAAACACAAACCTTAAGAATTTATATAATTAAACAATTCAGCTTAAAAAACGAGTAAATATAACTAAAATATTAATGTTAAGCATTATTATTGCATTGTAAATTGTAATAATTTTTGTTTGGAATGTTTGAATCCAAGATCCAACGGATTCATTGATAGATTTGATAACGTTTATTACGTAAGCACTAAGCACTAAGTAGTAAGCACAAATCGTCCACATTGTACTCGACAAATTTAGTCTTTACTCTTTACTATGTCTGCGAACTGCGAAGACTCGAGAGGTATAATTAAAATTAAAAAAACTACTTGTTAGTGTACCTACAATTAAATTATTTAAAACCATTAACACCGAATTTAATAACCTGATGGTTATGATATATATAAATAAATTATACAACACACATAGAGCCATGTAGATATAAGGAATACAACAAATACGATTTTAAATATTAATATGATACCTAGTGTGTGCAGACGTGCAGTTCCGAGTTTTGTATACATCAATACATGCGATTTATACTCGAAAATAATACGAATGAAAATAGAAATATTATTATTCGTATTTTTCAATAATAAATTAATAACTGTTCCTAAAAACAGTAAAAACTAGTATATCCATTATCTACATTAGACAATCTCAAAACTTTTGTTTGCCTTTAAAATCGTGCCACCCAAGGCAGCTGCCTCCTATGCCCCCACCCTTTACCCAGCAATAGGAATTTACGTAAGTGTAAAAGTGTAATGCGTTATGCGGACAATACGGTAGTAAAATGTTTTTAGGGGAATTCACAAAATTTTAGAGATCTAAGAAGCTTACATGTGTCAATAAATTTTAAGTTATCACATCAGAAATTCAGAATACCACGGTCCACAATTTATTATGACCTATGGTACGGGGCTCTATGTACGTAACCGTGTTTTGATGAATTGCTGATAACATTTTCAATCGACCAACACTATCAGTATATCTGTTTATATTCTATAGTCCATATTATTATACCAACTCCCATCTTTCCAAGGCGATTACCGATACTGACAAGCTTTAGCGATTACTGTTGAATGTGAACTGTGAAGTGTTAACTATTTTATCTCAATTATTATTTAAATAATAAAGTATAGCTTAATCTTGTTTACAGTTAATACTCTTGTAATTCAAAACATCTTAATTGATTTGCTTACTTATATATTGATCAATATCTGCCCACTTCAAGTCACTTCAAGTCCTTAAATTGGACTTTAATTTCTGTTTGTAAGTGTGACCACACCCATCGAAAATAGGCCTATCCGATACTGCAGTCATGGACATGATGATTTCCAATCTGCAACAGCAGCGGCAGATAACGGAACAGCTTCGCCGAGAAGCAGCTGTGAAACGTATTCCTGTTTCACAAGCTATACAAGACATTATAAAGTATATCAGGGAACGAGAAATGGAAGATTGTCTTATGGTTGGGTTTTCATCGCAGAAAGCTAATCCATTCAGAGAGAAAAGTAGTTGTGCAGTTATTTAAACTTATGTCTTATTTAAAAGTTAAAACTACTTACAATTAATTTTGGAAGTTTAAAAGAAACAAAAATAAACAATTTTTTTCTTTATTTACTGTATTAACGTTTACTGATCAATTATAATTATTTTAACTTCTCATTTACAAATTTTTGTTTGTTTAGTTATCTACCAGTGAAAATGTATTATCTTATATAATGTGTATTATCTGATTCATTTTTTTTTTTAAGTAATAAAATATTTGTATGACAATTAATCATTTTTGTTTATTTATTTAATTTATGGTTAGTCACAAGTAGAAAGAAGTAAAATACCAAATACATAATAAACTTTGATATGATTTATTAAATCACATTTATGTATTAAAAAATTACTAATAGTAAATCAAGTAATAAATTCTCAAAAAACAATTAGGAAGTGAATTTTTGTTGTTAAATTAATTGATGTAAAAATCATTAAATTTGAAAGTTTTTTTTACCTATAAAATTAACTATAAGTAAAATGGTTGTTCAAGTATTTTTTGAAAAACTTTGTCAAAAAAAAATAATAAAAACATTTATAGATATTAAACAATAATTGTTTGAGCTCTTATATTGTTTTAATCGAGAAAATAGTATACCAAGTACCAATTCAATATTTAGTAAATAATAATTTATTTATTTTTATTATAGATCTATAACTATGGATTCAAATTAAATACCTAACTTAGTTCTTGCTGTTAAACAAATTATAACATACATTAATGAAAAAAATAAAATAATAATTTAATTTACCTTGCTTTTTCTTTTGTGAAAAATAATATTATGTCTTCATATTTTATTTATCATTTCACTTTCAATCAAAATAACTAGAGTTTAAATTTTAGTTTCTTAAATTTGTATGAAAATAGTTGTTTTATTTGCTATAATTTTTTGGCTGGCTCTCTATTTTATAGTCAAAGATATTAACACTATTGTCACAATTTTTTTTTTATATATTTATCTAAGAAATTTTAGTAATAATTTTATAATTAAATTTTAATGATTAAACATTTCATACTAGAATAAATGAAAATAATATTTATTTGTGTTAAATTATGGTAAATTGTAGTTAACCAATATTTTGTAAATATTTATTAAGTAAAATTAAATTTTAGATTTTTAAAATGCAAAACAATAATTTAATATTTTAATTTAAAAGTAGGTAGTACATTTACAGAATAAAAGAATGATAACTAAAAATACTTTAAGCAAAAACAAAAAGTAGGTTTGCATTGAAATTTGATTTATGAATAGATAGTTGGTGATGTAGGTTGAAATTAAGAACAGATTATATGCCGTGTAATATGGTTAGTCTATAATGGAGATGCTTAAAAGAACTATTAAGTTCAATAAAGATAAAAAGTAAGGATAAGTAACATTACCACTTAATAAGCTATAACTGAATTTAAGTTTTAACGTTTCTCTGCAATCTATTAGTGAGTTAAGATTAAAAAGATCTGTAATTAGTGCATGGGAATACTTAATAAAAACTTATGAATCGAAAAAATCTAGGTTGAACTTTTTTTATTAAATAAGTCATAAGTAGTTAGTAGATTTTAATTAATCAAGCCATAATCAAGAATTAGACAAATTAATGCATAGTAGTATTTTATAATTACAGCAACAAATCATTTTAATATGAGACAGAGGATCAAGCGAACCATTAAACTTGAAACATAGGTTTATGACAATTAATATGCATAATATTATAAGTACTGGAATGATAAATATTTAGAATCAGAGTATAGGATATGTTATAGATCATTATATGATACTTTCCTAGAAAAAGGGAATATTTAAAACCTTAAGATAAAATAAAATATTGACCCAAAATTGCTGCTCAAAGTAACTGCTTGACACTTAATCCACCTGATAGGTATTCTAAATTTTTAGTAAAATAATAAAATAAATAATAATTTCTTAAATTTTTATAATAAGGATTTATTAATGATCAAACTTTCCATACTAAAACATAATGCCAAATAACCACATTAAAAACAATCAAAATCTTTACTAGAAACAATTTTTGAAATCCATTTTTTAAGTTAATTCAGTAAAAAAATAACAAATTATCTAATTGCTATTAATAATAAATAAAAATGTATACTTATTTATTTTTATTTATGTATTATTGGTAAAAATACATAAATATCTGTTTTCTATAATAAGTCTACAAATCCATTTAATATCAAACAAATTTTATACTAGACAAAGATAGATATTATTTATTTAGTGATTCCAATAACTCCACAAGCAATTCTGGCTCCAGCATTTCCTGTAGTAGCACTTAACTCATGACCCCCTTTACCTAAATCGTCTTGGTCAGCATGTACCTATAAAAAGAACGTTATTATAATAAATAAATTATTATTAGGACCAATAAACAATTTAAATACTTAACTAGTTCTTATACTTATCATACAACTTTACCTACATATTAAAAAAAATATTTACCACTAAAGTACGGCCTATAATGTTGAGAGGTCCTGTAAGTGATATGAATGAGTCATTCAAATTTACTTTTGTCACAGATGAACCGGGAGCTTCAATATTACCTAAGTCACCAACATGTCTCACTTCATCATTAGGAGCTCCATGGGTTTTTCCAAAAGGATTAAAATGTGGACCAGAGCTCATACAACCTAAAAAACAACATAATATTATTATATCAATTATTAAGATTGTTTTTAAATATTATGAGTGAAAATTAGAATTATTATTTAAAAACATAAATAAGTATTTTTTTTTTCTTAACTGATGTAGGACTATAATTGTATTCATAGGTTAACGATAGTATAATTGTTACACAAAATATTAAAAATAAAAATACAAACATCATAAATAGGTACATGAAAAATCAAAAACCAATAATTGAGTAAAGATTTCTTTTGTTAAATAAGTATTTTTAAGATAAAAAGAAAAAAAATTTAAATAATTTTATTTTTCTGTTAATTTCTAATTGATTTTGTTTTGTGTTTAATAACATTCCATTGTTTAAACTTGATAGATTAAAAATTCTAAGACTACAAGAACTCTAACATGAAAATCTTAATTGATTTGTAGGTATACTTAATGATGTGGTGATTAACAATATGAATACATGATTTTTTTAATGACAAATAAATAATAAAAAACATACATCTCTTAATTTAATGCCCACAAAATTATCCACATTTTAAGGCCTATGCCCTATAGAATTTGCTTCCTCCCCCCCATTCCTTAAGCACAATCTAGGACAAATCTAGCACAATCTTTAGTCAATTCTTGAACAAATATACTATTTAACTCACCATTAGTGTTATCGCCAAATTCGTGTATATGAAATCCATGTAGCCCTTTAGATAGTCCAGTTACTTCACCAGTTATTTCGACGGGAGATTTTTCATCCTAAAAATAAAAATAAATAAATAAATAATAAAATAACTGTAGTACCTATATTATAGTCATGTACTTACGGTTTGTGAGAAAAAAATTGTACCCTTAACATTTTCACCATTTAAGACACAAACTGCTTTAACCATCTTTAAAAATTATTTTTATCAGTAAGTACCTACGTTCTAAAATATTTTTTAGTTCGCAAAACGTTTTTAATGGTAATAAGAAGTAAATTTAATGTGATTTTATTCTACAAATATATTGATGACTTAATGAATAATAATTAAATTACATAAGATCACGCAACGTAAATTAATACGTGACCTCGAGTATGTAATTATGACTTATGACTTTATGAGGCTTGAAAGTTAAAACATGAAAACAGAATACACAATAATTATTAATTATTAATGTAACTATGGAAGAATTAAAAATATCAAAACACAATTAACTAGATTCAAATAGTAAAATATATATTCTCCCGGTTGTATCACTTGTATCAGTTGTATCTATCTAATAACTTTATTTCATGAATCATGAGTAATGGGATATTCCATGACTTTATAAATATGAAGTACATAACGACATTGCGACAATATATTCAACATATTGTTTTAAAATCCTCGTATTCCCAAAGGCCAAAATGTTTACTTTTTAAATCGTATTCGTATTTCGTATTTCGTATACCATCTTACGATTACAATAGTAAATTTTAATAAGTATCGAAAAATATATTGTATTTATTTAATGTTTGAGTTTGACCATTTTAAAATTTGTAAATATTAAAATTAGTTATTTATGCTATGTAGGTTAATATATTTAATTTGAAAAAGCTAGTTAGAGAAACTAAATAATTAAAAAGTTTTTTAATGGGTAGTTATTGAAAAGTGTGATGCGGGAGTGCTCCGAATTTTGATATTTCTTTTACGCGTAGAATGTAGACGTGTAGTAAGTAGTAAGTACCTAGTTGTCATTCATCCACTCGTCGATTCGTCAGTAATTAACGTCTCAAATTCTCAACTATATATAGTCACGCATTAAATATTTATGGCATAAAATTACACATATTTGCACAACCTGCGAACTCCAACTTAAAAATTCAAAATTGCCTATATTGAACTTCTTAAAACGATGGGAATCGAAGAGATTAATTCACAGTTTTTAATTATCATTAACTTGAAACTTCAAAAATTTATAGTTTATATTTATTGAATACAGTTCTTAAAATATCAAAATATTTATGTACTTATATAAATGTCAAAAATGAATTATTTTATTTTTTAAATTTATACCTAGTTTAATAAACTCAGATCAGACCAGTCAGCCACGATTTAAGTCTTAACCTTAAGATAGTATTACAAATATATACGATTATAGAAAACTATTTTAAGTGTGAACTCGGTGAGTCATAAATAATATTAAATTTAAAAATAAATTAGACTAGAAACCAAAAGTTTAAGAACTAAAATGTATTATCTTAATTTATACTTAATGATAGGTTGTTAGAAACAAAATATTATAAAATATAGTAATATATTACGAATCGACGAGTGGACGAGTGACAACTACACGTCTACACGTAAAAGAAATAGTAAATACTATAATAAATTAATAACTGTCATCAATTATCTTTTGAATTTCTGTGGATTGATTAAATAGTAAATACTAAATTGAATCGTGATTGTAATTTAATAAATATTTTTATACTGGTTTTTGATTGAATAGAATAATTGAAATAATTTAATTTTAAGAAACAGCTGTTTATTCTGTTATCTTTTATCAGTTTGTTTTTTAAAGTTTAAACCGGTTCAAAATGTTTAATTTATTAATGTTTGATTTTTAAATTTATATGTTTTAAATATTGTTATTTTTAAGGTGCAATAGTATTAGGCTAATTTACTTACATAAAAATTTCAATTCTTGATTTACATCTAGAGTTAACCTCAACTGTAGTCTGTAAACCTTGTCGTTAATAACTTTAAGAAGGTAATGATTATTTGATTTACATTTTAAGAGTAATCTACTGTGTATACTACCAAGATTTTAGAAATAATATTTTCTGACTATTGTAAAAGTTATGATTTTACAACAATAAAAAAAAAGATTCCCAGGTTATTTAATAAAGGTACTGTTTAGGAGATTATAATTTTGATTAATTGTTATGTTGAATGAATAAATTTAAAAAATATACTCTGTAGCATAACTCCTAGCTTAGAAATTGAATAATCAAACATTTTAGTCATGTTTAATATATCAATGATAACAAATCTTAGTATTTTATTGACTATTTCATAAAACTTTAACCCCTAAACATTATCCATTGTAAGTGTTTTATTGATATCTCATCTAAAATCTACTATCACATTCTCATAATTCTTAACAGTAGTTTCAAATATACATGTTAAAGAGTTCTTATAAATATCCTAGTAGTTTTTATAGGATATTATATACTTAACTATATAATCATGTACATCTATTTCATAACTTCATAAGTGGATTAAAATGTTTTTTACCTTTGTGATTTAAAAACTTTGGTGCCAACAATTTTTAACCTTTTATAACTAAAATCATTAAGGTACTCTTAACAATTAACTTCTCATTAAAATTTCTAATTTGATAAAATTTTTCTTACTGGTTATTTTAAATGTTAGGTTACATTTAATTTAATTAATAAAACATTTTTTGTTTATTATGCCATTGTTCATTAGTGATATGCTATAAGTTCTTACTAGTATTTAAAAGATGCCAGGAAAAGTGAAGGTACGTGTATTAGCTGGCCGAAATTTACCAGTCATGGATCGGTCAAGTGATACTACTGATGCTTATGTTGAAGTAAAGCTTGGAAGTACAACATACAAGACTGATGTTTGTAGGAAATCATTAAATCCTCAATGGAATTCTGACTGGTATAAATTTGAAGTGAGTTATAAATAATTATAAATTTATAGTTCAAAAAATACATTAACATGAAAGTACATTTATGAAATCAGTTAGATGATATAGAACTTCAAGATGAGCCTCTTCAAATTAGAATTATGGATCATGATACTTATTCAGCTAATGATGCTATTGGAAAAGTATACTTCAATTTGAATCCTTTACTTTTACCACAGCCAACAGTTGTACAATTATCAGGTCAACAAATTTTAGCAGATACATTGATTTCAAACCAGAGTCAGACTACAGGTAGGTATAAATTATACATATACCTGATATCTATAGTGTATACAACATTTTTCCTAAACATACTGTGTTGTTTTAGGAGGATCTGTGGTATCTGGATGGTTTCCTGTTTTTGATACAATGCATGGTATTCGAGGTGAAGTACATATTATTATAAAAGTAGAACTATTTTCAGATTTTAATAGATTTCGTCAATCTTCATGTGGAATTCAATTCTTTTACTGTAAGTACATATTGATAAATAATAAATGTGTGCAATGCTTTTTAATTGATTTTTTTTTTTATTTAACAGCTGGAGCAGGAATAACAGCTCATACAGAATGGGTGCATGGCTTTGTTGAAGAATTAGTGGTTGAAGATGATCCTGAATATCAGTGGCTTGATAAAATTCGTACACCTCGTGCTACTAATGAAGCACGACAAACTATATTTCTAAAGCTTTCTAATGAAGTACAGAGACGTATAGGCTTAAAGGTTTTAGAGCTTGGAGCAAATGCTGTAATTGGGTTAGTTATTTTATTGTGTACCATGTTAAAAATACATTGCATATTCAAAATGTCAGTCTCATTAAATATAAATTGGTTGGATGTTTCAACACCTAAGTAGTTTAATATTTAGAATTCCCTATTTAATGTTTGTAAAATTTTAAAAAGAATATATTTTCTTTGTACAGTACATAATAATATTTCATTATTTTGGGTAACAATTGAAAATGGTTTTATTCTGTGTTAATTAAAAAAAAGTAACACCTATGTGATTCAATTTTAATATTAAAATTAATAATTATTTGTATAGATTAAATAACACCATAGATATGTCATACCAATGTTATTATTTATTGCTCATTATTTTAACTTAGATTTGACTCATTAATGTTACATTGAGACAAGAGATGAGAGATACTTATTTCCCATCTCCTGTTGTTGTTTGCCACTAGTGAATCAAATCCAAGTTAAAATAATGTGCATTAAATTATTGCATTGACGTTGATTATAACATTATTTAATTTATGTTAATAGTTATTACTGTTTTAGTTTTTAACATTTAGACTGAACTCATGGGTGTTTTTTACCCTTATTTAATTTTTGCAAAATGCAACTATCTCCAATTTTTACTCAAAACAATAGTTTTATTGTCTATTGTACAAAGATAATGTGGTTCTTTTAAAATGTTATTATTAATTAAAAATAAAAATAAACACCCTTGCCAACTATTAATACATGTTTATAGTGTACATTTGTGTAAACATAATATATATCTTACAAAATGTATAAAATAATTTAATAATTTTTTTGTTTTAGCTATCATCAATATTTTGATTTAGAAGGAGAATCTGGGATTGTTGTTCGCGGTATTGGAACTGCAGTTACATTAGTGCGACATTTAACATTACCATCAATAAATTTAAATTTACAGCCAACAATTGTTGAGTAAGTACATTATTTTTAAATTGTTGTTTAAAAAATATTTTCTTCCAATATTACAATATTCCTATCTAGTTGTATTTATTATTTTATTTTATATGTGATTTAAAAAATAATTAGTATTCAAATCTTGTGTACCTTTTAATTTTTAGTACTATTATGTTTATTTATATTTTTTTAAATAAATTAAATAATAAATTACATTTTTACAAAAGTATATAGTTAAACTTTTATATTTTTAATACTTATAAAATATAATGATTGCTTTTCTGTTTACAATTATATTTTCAAAGCAAAATAAGTATGTATATATTAATTTTGACATATTACTGATTCTCAATAAATTGACAATTACAATTTAACTAAATGATTAATCTTAGAATATGTTAAAACATCAATATTTATTTAGAATCAGTGTTTAATTCATGCAATTGTGTCAGCCCTACAAATAATTTTAGTTGAAATATACATTGAGTCAGGATAGTCAGTAGGAGGTTTTGTTTTCATAATTGCACCAGGATCTGAGATTTTATCACCATGACACCGGTTAGAATATTAAAATATATATTTTTTAAGTACATTTATGTAACTGAAAAAAATACAGTATAATACTAAATAAGTATTAGGTAATTGTAAGTAAATATTTTCAAAAAACTATTAACTATTTTAATTTTTGTTTTTATTTGTTTGAAGTTTGGATTTTCATAACTCATTTGTACAAACTGATAATACTAACCATACTAGTTCATTAAATAACAAAAACAAAAAAACCTATTCTATCCGTAAAATGTCTCCTCAAATTCTAAAATCAAACACTGTGGATTTTGCTGAATTGTCTAGCATGAAAAGCTTATTTGACCAAGAAGATATGCGTACATCAAAATTTAAAAGACAAAATAGATTTTTAAAAGCTATTACTTTCCAAAATTCTCAACAAAAAAATAAAAAAAAACAAATGTACTCTGCTTCAGTAGAATCTGCTAGTTCATCATCAGATCATGATAGACATTATAATACTTGTAATTCAGCTTTAGCATTCTTAGCACAAGCTACTTTGGATTTTAATTCATCGTTTGAATTACCTTCAGAGTCTGAAGAAACACAACCTTACAATTCACAAAGTAAATTAACCAGACAACCTAGTATTGATACAAATTGTTCTAAATTATCTTTAGAATATTTGTTTCACTCTGATGATCGGGGTAAAAAAGCAATACCTGATTTAATTTTACCTTCCTCTAGTTCATTAAATTCAATTTCTGATTCTACAGCAGAATCAGAAATGGCTATTGGATTTGAAGTATCAAAACTTAATGTTCGAGATTCATCTCCTTGTATATCTGATAACCCTACTTATTATTCAGACTCTTCAGACTCCATTGGTTCAGATTCAGTTGATATTGTGAGCACAAATTCAGAATCTATATTTCAAAAGCAAAATACTCCTCCATTATCAAGAATAGTATATACAGACAGACCCAATACGCCTCCGATTTCTAAAATCATTCATTTAAACAACATTAAACCGAGTTTACTTAATAATCGTTTAACAAATGTATGTGCATCCAGAAGCGTGTCACCTTATAACTCTAGTAGTTTTAGTAATTCACAGAGTACAATTTTACACAATACGCCGCCTTTGCCAATGGTTTCTAATCCTGAAGTAGAATGTATAATTAACAAAGAACCCAGCTTAATAAAACTCGAAGAAAATGTTTGTCCTGTTTTCTCTGATAATATAACTGCATCCGAGTGTTCTTCGCATGCTTTTAACTGTGATGACAGGAACAATGAAACAGCCGAGTCACCTAGCAAAGTCACACACTTTCCAATGCATCGAAGGTCATCAGATTCAGAAATCAATAATGCACCAAAAGGTAATTTATGGGTTTATGTATATTCCATAGATATGTTATAAGTTATAACCATGAATACAATTTTATTTTTTAGCAATTATTTTAGTTTCTTACAAAACCTTATGATTTTTGGAATTTTTTTGTCAATGTTTTTAAAATGTTAAGTGTTAAATTAGATTTATAGCTATTAATTTACTATGATTTATATTCTATTCGTTTTTTTAAAAATAATGAATTATTAATATATTTTTTTTATCTATTATGATAAGTTATTTGTTTGTCATAAATATATTTTTATTTATTTAAACTGTCTTGAGATGTAGATGATGTTTGATAACCGTAGTATGTAATTTACAATTGTTTATATTTTATACTTTTAAAATAATTCCAAATAAATTTCTTAAATTTTCATTATTTTATTATTCAAATATAATAGGTACTTACTAACTAATAACTATTAAAATTAAAATATAATAAATATATAAAATAATTTTTTTTCAGTCATGAGTACATTTTTAGTATTCAGGTAAGAAAAGTAACATGTTGTGTGCACATTTCTACATTATGCACTATTTATAAGTGACGTATTTAAAAAAAATTTCTAGGGAATGTTTTCACGTTATTATTTCTTATTCTTTTCCTTCATACCATTTAGTAGGATTATCATCCGAGTTAAATTCAATGTGCTTAAAGTAATTGTTAATCTTTAACGTTAGTTATCATGGCTAATAACTTTTTTATTTGAAGTATAAAATATAATAATATACATAATAGCTACTCCTCTAATTATATCTCAGTTAATTATTTAATAATGTATTAAACATATTATTAAAAAATAGTTTCTATCTTAATTAAGTTATTGTGTCTTTATAAAAAATTTGTAAAAGTAAATCAGTACATTGTATCCTAATTTACATTCTGCATAATCTGCAATCTGTTCTATGCTCTTTATTATGGTGAATTATACATTCTTAACTTCATAAAAGCTTAGTTGGCAAAGAATTTATTTAGTGTATGGAGATAGAGAGTTAATAAATTGTATTATACACAACATACATGCATAAAATAAACATGCTATTGATATCATTTTTTACATCATCCTCTGCAGTTATAATATTTAAAATTCTTCTTTTATCAAAATAAATATGACTATACATTTAAACATTAATACAAATATATTGAAAAATTAATAGTAGGTATTCATGTTATCATTTAGAATTAAAAATATAAAATTAAATGATTTTACAAATCTTAAAATTTAAAGTATAATACATAATAATCATGTATTTTATTAATATAGCAGTAGTATATCTAAAAATTTTTTTATTTATTATAGTTTTAAAAAATTTAGTAAATAACTTTATAAATAAATACCGAATGGTTAAACTTGTTAAAAACACGAAGCATATATAATAACATTATTTACAATATGATACACATTTATTTTGTACAACGTATATTAAAAATAAATTAATACATTTATAGGTAACAGTTTGGCGGGAAGTGGAAGTTCAACAGTTAGTTCACATCGATCACACGGACACACAATGTTTCATCGCTCAATTTTAAGCAAAGATACATTAGATGCAATGGAATATCCATTTCTTACAATGACCAAATATCCTCCTGGTTTTGTTGTTCATTTAGGTTAATGAATAGTTTTAAATTAAATCACTGAACAATAATTCTGTATAAATATACATTAATTTGACATAAAAAAAAAAAATTATTTAGGTGGTATGGTAAATGCCAAATCAGTTAAACTACTTGAGCGCATGTCTAACATGGAAGAACCAGAAAGTAGAGACTCTTGGTGGAGTGAATTAAGACTTGAAATGAGATCCCATGCAAGAGCTTTGTCTTGTAATGTAATTTTGGGTTATTCAGAACATACTTCAATATGGTATTTATATATACTATACAAGATTATACAAATATATTTATTAAAACATATTTTTATGATTTTTTACAGTGATGATGTTTGTGTATTGAGTGCAATGGGAACAGCTGCAGTTGTAAACCTTATGCCATCAGTAAATCCAGGTGGATATTTTTCTGGAATTTATCCTAATGTACCTCTTGCAGATATACCAGAACCTTCAATCTCAAGCGCATATGTGAGTTCATAAAAGTTTACTTCTAATTCTAAGATATAACTACTAAATTAAAACTTATTGTTGAAATAAAAAAGGTAGGCAAGTGTATGTTGTTTTATTGTATATTAAGAGTCTAGTAAGACGAGTGGGTCACTATTATAATTGTATTTAATTTGAATTCATTGATGTATCATTGTTCAGTGTGTACGAAAAACGATTCTTAGCGGAAACAGTCTATCAGTTCTCATTACTAATTGATAATATTTATTTGATATAACTATTTAAGTAATTTATTTTATTAACATCTTTCTGTGAAAACAGGTTCCATAATACCTATAAAGATATAATATTTTAAAATTAATTAAAAATGTTATTATTTATAATAATATTATAATATATATACAGTGTGATCACGATTTATGGTAACACTAAATATCTCAGGTGCATGACCTTGTATTGAACTGGGGTTTTCGGGAAGTGATAGGGAGCACTTAAATACATATTTTCAGACCAGTTTCAAATTTTTAGCTCACTCGGTACGCGCATGCGCAATACAACTTACTTTTTTTTTAAATGGCAACCCCAGTTTTTTTCTGCAGATTCAGGTAGAGTATTTTTTTTTTAAGCATTTTTTGTATCAACAGTTTTTTTCTATTTTCAAAAGTAAGTCAAAATTTAGATTTATGCATAATTCGTATTTAATGAAATTTTTATTTATAACCACTGGAAATAATAAAATAAGTGCCAAATAAATGTTTAATTTACTTTATCTGTTTACAAATAATAATTTATTTTTACAATATGTTTAGTAAACTCTTATAATACGATTACAATTTAATAGTACCTAATATTAATATTAAATAAAAAATAAAATGTATTAAATACATTTATCTTATGAATTGTTCAAAATTTTCGCCATTATGTTCTAAACATGATTCAAGTCGCCTCAAAAATTCAGTCGAAGTTGCCGCCTTGATTTGTTCTTCACTTAAAATATCACATGCTGCTTGTATTTTGTTTTTTAAGTCCTGAAGATTGACAGGTGGATCTGCATAAACCACAGTCTTCAAATAACCCCATAAGAAGAAATTCAATGGCGTTAAATCTGGGGATCGCGCAGGCCAAGGAATGACGCCAAAAATTCCAATCCAGCGATTCGGAAATATTTGATCTAAATGTCGTCTAACAATAATTGCATTGTGGGCTAGTGCTCCATCTTGCTGGAAAAACATACGTTCTCGTGTGTCTAATGAAACATCATCCAACAGTCTTGGTAGTTCATTGGTTAAAAAATTAAGGTATCGTCTGCCATTAAGTGTACCATCATAAAAGAACGGTCCTATTAGCTTTCCACCAACTAACCCACACCATACATTAATTCCCCAGACCGTTTGAAAATTAGTTTCACGTGACCAGTGTGGGTTTGTGTCATCCCAGTATCGATGGTTTTGTTTATTCATAATGCCATTGTTAGTGAATTTTGACTCATCACTCCAAAGAATATGATTAACAATCATAGGATTATCATATAATTTAATATTGAACCAAGCTATAAATTCCAATCTACGAATAGAATCTCCTGCACGCAAATGTTGGACAAAATCTATTTTATATGGGTGCATTTTGTGTTTTTTTAGAATTTTTTGGACATAACCATATGAAACTCCAATTTCGCGAGCAACATGCCTAATTGACGAACGTGGATTAGTTCTTATGTATGCTAGTACCTGTAATTCTGTATCGTCATCAAACATATTTGCTCTTCGCCTTTGTTGGTTCATTTGTCTGCCAGAAAATCTTCCTTCCTGATTTAACCCTTGTAAAAGTCGTAAAACATAATTAAATGGTGGATGGTATCTTTCTGGGTATCGTTCGGCATATGTCGCAGCGGCTAGGCGTACATTACGCTGACATTCACCATAAATTAAAACCAACTCAACTTTTTCAGCGTTATTCATATTTAAAAACGTATAATTTATAAGAGTACTTAATAACTAGACATACACAGGTAACGCTCACACTTTAGTACAGGTCTAGTTACAGAATAAAAGTAAAATTATATTTTTCATCAAACTAAATACCTTAATAGTTACATCATCTGATTGTCTTATCGTTATTTGAGCTATTGTAAAATAAAACAAAATTCCACTACAAAAATAGTTAAAATTGTAATCGTATTATAGGAGTTTACTAAACAAATATTATCACATACTCTACATATTGACCAACAGTATTATTAAATTATTATTTGTAAACAGATAAAGTAAATTAAACATTTATTTTGCACTTATTTTATTATTTCCAGTGGTTATAAATAAAAATTTCATTAAATACGAATTATGCATAAATCTAAATTTTGACTTACTCTAACATGGTCAATTTTGAAAATAGAAAAAAACTGTTGATACAAAAAATGCTTAAAAAAAAAATACTCTACCTGAATCTGCAGAAAAAAAACTGGGGTTGCCATTTAAAAAAAAGTAAGTTGTATTGCGCATGCGCGTACCTAGTGAGCTAAAAATTTGAAACTGGTCTGAAAATATGTATTTAAGTGCTCCCTATCACTTCCCGAAAACCCCAGTTCAATACAAGGTCATGCACCTGAGATATTAAGTGTTACCATAAATCGTGATCACACTGTATAAAAGTTTTAATTTTTCACGAATAATGTTTTCAAATTATTATAAAATAATTAATATATCACTGTTTATTATTTAAATAAGTAATTTCATCCAATTTTGAACTTAAAATATTTATGAAAAATAATTGTTAATCTATATTTTTTAGATTTTATGATATAAGCACGAATTACTTATTGGAATTTTGTATTACTTTTTTAAAACATAAATAACAATTGAAAAGTCAAATTTTTATGAATTTTTAATTGTTAAATAGTTAACAATTTTTTGTGATTTT
Organism: Melanaphis sacchari; assembly: GCF_002803265.2. Taxonomy (NCBI): domain Eukaryota; kingdom Metazoa; phylum Arthropoda; class Insecta; order Hemiptera; family Aphididae; genus Melanaphis; species Melanaphis sacchari. The sequence continues at coordinate 13,556,145 of NW_020270366.1, forward strand.
GATAAAGTTCGTCAACATTTTAACTTTAAACACTGATAAAATTTTTTTGTTTATAGTTTTTAATATTTTTAATTGAGAAATAAACACAACTTTTAAGTAGTTTTGTACTAATTTTTCAACCACTCCTATCCAGTGAATTATTTTTAATTGACATTTATAAAAAAAAAAAAACCACTAACATTTCTAATATCTATAGATGACAAATTATATTTGAAATTTTTAAGTATCTACAGTTATTTTTTCTCTATTTACATTAAAATAACAAATTCAATTTTGTCAAAAATGTATTTACATAAAAATTCTTGTTTTTTCTTAATTTTATTTTTGTTTTTCCTAACTATAATAATTTTTGTTTTTTTTTTGACCTCTCTAAAGTACAAACTAAATTCAATTTTCTACCCCCATTTTTTGAAAATCAAAACATTTTATCAACTACTTATCGTGTACACATACTCACAAAACAAAAATATTTCATTATAAAATCAATACATTTATCACTTAGTTTAGAATTTTAAATTATTCACTTGTATTATACCAGTTAAATAATAAAAATTAACAGTTTATACTGAAACCATTAAATCTAATAAATTTATTAAGCAATTATATTTTGTAGACATTTAAGTTCAAATTTAGACAAAATAATTTATTTAAACAATAAATAACTGTGTTAATTATTTTGTTATAATTTAAAAACATTGTTTCTGAGAACTTAGAACTATTACATATATTATATTATCATGAAATTTACTATAAGTAAGGACATTTTAATTTCTTCTAAGATATCTATTTTTATTATGAACTTATTTTTACTGTCTTTTAGTATTTACAGAAAGATGTTATTAAATGTGGAGTTTTATAAGTTGATATAGTACAGTAAAAATATATATCATCATTATTATTATTATAGTTAAATACTAATAATCTAATAAATACAATATTGTTGAAAAAAATTATTTCAATCTACCGTAATATTAAAAATAAAATAAATGACTTTAATAGCTATATACAGTGGAACCTTGATAACTCGAATCTGTTGGGGCGAAAAAAATATTCGAGTTATCGAAAATTTGACTTACAGAGGTTATACATATGATATGTTATAAAGTAGGGGCCAAGACATTCTTTCGAGTTATTGAAAATTAAATTTATAGAAGTTCAAGTTATCGAGGTTCCACTGTATATCAAAAAAATAAATCATGAAATTTAGTTTGTTAGACTGTCTCTGCTTTAAATTGCTTTTTGTGTAAAATGTACTTCATTGTATTCAAATTTGATATACTTATAATAGTGACCCATTCAACATCTAATGAATAGCTTTGTTTGAATAGTTTACCTAACTCATTGTTTACTTTCTTTTTTTTCTTGTTTTTAGTGCTCTTAAGAGGACATCATACCTAGGTATGTTCATCTTATATATATAATATTGCGAATTTGTATTCAGCAGAATTAATTTTAAGTTGATAGCTTTAATATTAGAGTAAATTTACCTATTATCAAGTTTAAAGGTAAGAATAATATCTGGGGTATTTCATAGGCTTTTATCAATATTATTATTTCAAAATATTATAACTTTAAAATGCTTATAAATCACTTTAAAATTATAATATTAACAAAAGCTTAAAAAAAAGGTAAATTTACTCTAATATTAAAGCTAACAACATAAAATGGATTCTGTTGAATGCAAATTTGCTATATTGTATATATGTAAGACAGAGACAACAAATGTGGGTGTGATGTTCTCTTGAGAATTTTATGTTTTTAAATTATTTATTCGAATCAATAAACTTCAATTTTTTTTTTTTAGTCATGTAACAGTAGAACTCATAAACACTCAAATAATAGTCATGAAAAATTGGATTCTTCACCATGTTCTATCTGTCATATACCATATAATGAGCATAGTGTACCATTTTCTATGAATATGAAGTATTGTTCTACATGCAAGTAAGATATTTAAATTAAGATATTTTTTAATTTTTTTTTTGTTTAATTAGTTTTGTATATATATAGACGATTTAAAGTACCACATATACTTTTATCTTCATTGGAACCTATGGAAAGACTTACTATTCGAGGAACTGGAACTCTATTGCAAACGTTTGTTTGTCGTAATAAACGTGAACTAAAAGGAGAGATGAATGCTAAAGAAATATCAGATGGTTTACCATTTCTTGAATATGAACTACATAGTCAGTTATTGAATAAATTACGAGTGAAAGGAATGAATGCCATTTTTGGACTTAAAGTAAATAAGTTGCAATCATTTTGGTAGTTTAATAATTCTTAATTTGTTTAGATTCAAGTTTGTCTTGGGGAACGAGTGGTTTCTTTGCATGCTACTGGTACTGCTATGTACATTACTTGTTTGCCTGAACCTCCATTACCACTAGTAAAAGCTGGTAAATCTTGGGCTCACCCAGATCAACAACAAGTGTTACGTGCTCAAAAGTTACTAAACGATGCTGTGGTTAATAATAGACAACACTATCATCTTATTCAAAAAGTAATATTGGTATATACTATGATAAAATAGAATGTAATTATTATTATTTTATTCATAGGAAGATGAATCTGAAAATATGTCTTCTAGCAGTACCGGAAAAACTACTTTACCTGATATAAACTTAAGTTATGGAAATAGAGACACTTGTATTTTAGAAGTATAAATTATCTTGACCATATTTTTTAAGATATCAAATAATAATTCTGTTAAATTTTATTTTTAGATGGATGATGCAGAGGATTTAGATGTAGTATCTCAATTGTTAGAGCCAACTCCTCCAGGTTCATTTTTACTGTCCAATACTGATGTTCTTCCAGGGACTGGTTCAGAAGTTTTCCCTATGGAACCAGTGTGTAATCTCCAAATGTTTACTCAAGTTTGGAGATCTAAAGCACATTATACCAATGGCAATTTTGACAAACAACTTCAACGAATGCTTCAAGTAATCCATATTTACTGTGCAAAGCAATAGAAAAATATTTGTATAATGTACATTTATAATTTTTAGGGACTATTTTTCAAATTGAGGAGGATGACGCCATGTGGATTGGGAAAACTATCATTTAAGATTGATATTCCAGAACCAGATGAATTGCAAATATCAATTGTTGGTTAGTTATCTTTATTTTGTCATTGAATAGCAAATAATATCTATCATAATCAAAGTTTTAGGAGTTTTCTGGTATTAGTTGATTTATAATTTGTCTTAATTAATATAAATTGCATTGTTATTATCACTTATATTATAAATTTTAATTTTAATGGTGGTTTTGATATTCATTTTTTTTTTTTTTTTTTTTTTTTTTTTTTTTTTTTTTTTTTTTTTTTTTTTGAGACCATTTATTCCTTTTCTTTTTTCCAACCAAAGACATTGTGGCTTGATTTAATTAAACAGTATATACATGGAATGACTAATATGTCAACCATATCAGTAGGAAGGAAAAACATTTTGTATTAAAAGTTGTTCTTAGATAATAGGTTCTTAGGTTTATTTAAATTCTTTGGGCTATTATATTTAAAAAAAATGAAGTTAAAAATAGCGCTATTAGAAAAATCAAATATTAATTAAATATTTATTGAATATTAATTTTAGGTATGGCATTAGGTCTTGGCGAATCTGATAAAACAACTGCCAAACAAATTTTAAAACGAAGACAATTACCTTTAAAAGATTTTGAGCAAAAAACTGGTATGTTCGCAATTAATTAAAGCATTTATAATACAGTTAGTTATAGTTATACTTTAATGTTATCAATTGTTTTGCATAGAAGAACTTATATTTAAGTTAGAAGAAGATGTTTCATTAGGTCATGGGGAAAAAAAAGTAAGAAAATTTGAACGAGCACCTCGTCCAAATAGACTGTCTACACACGTAAGTTATGATGTTTTAAAATGTGTATAATACACTAATCTATTTATTTTTTGATTAGTTTTATACATTTAAATTTAATATAAATTATACATGTAATACAATTATAGGCTGCTCCAAAAGATAGATATGGTGTAGACATTACACCAATGACTTATATACCTGGTGCCAAGATCGAACGATATTTAGGAAATTTAAATTTTTTTTTCATACGTGAAAGCACATGCATTAGAGAGGTGAAAAGATACACTATTAAGTCATTTAATTTGTTATAACTAATTTATTTATAATTTAGAGTGGTGGTCTAAGTGGTTTTGTTCATTGTTTTGTTGCCGAAGTAATGGCGATAGTACGTGCTCATGTAACTGCACTTGGTGGAAATGCAATGGTCGCTTACTTTATGAATGAATGTATTTTACTTAATAATCCTCATAAAAATCAAGTAAGTTGTATATGAATAATGTACCCAATACTTTACAATATCAGTTTCAAGTACTTATTTCTAAAAAAGGAGAATCTTATTGTTGGGTTTTTACATAACTATAACTTAATATTTTAGAATTACTTTATTATTACTAATTTTACTAGAAAAAAAACAAATTTATAGTACTTATTAACACATTTTAATTTTAGGGGCAGTGTCTTCTGAATGTTGGAGGTGATGTTGTTGAAGTATCATACTTTAATGAGGATTAGTTATTATTTATTAGTTAATAGATTAGGGCCGTGTACTTGTATATGTATTTTTATGTATTATAAATATTTTCAATTAACAAAGATCTGTTTCAAATAATTATTAAACATCTTTATGTTTATATAGTTAGCAATAATAATTTAAAAGAGATATTTGCTTAAATAAAAACCTCTTAATATTTTTAAAATTGATTTTTAGTCAATTACATTTGTATTGCCAGTTTAGAGAAATGTTAAAAAAAAATACTGTAGCTTTTTGAAATAATAAAAAGAATCTCTTGTATAGTAATAACTTATTATTTGTTGATATATACTTCATTTTCCATTATTATTTTTGTAAATATTCTTTTAACATATTTTAAGAATATTAAAACTATAAAATATTTCTTGGATAAGGTAAAGTATATATTAATTTTTTTGATGTATTTAAATCTTAAAATTATTTTGACTTATATAAAAAGTATTATTAGGTATCAAGCAAAATTAAGAATGAATGAGTTGAGTAATATCTGAATATTGAATAGATGTTTTGATATACAATATACATATGATACATGGATACATGTGTAATAATGTTGGTAATTTATTTTATATATCACTCTAAATAATTTTAATTATTAATGTTGAATCAATTTTATTATATGTTTAAAAAAAGGATCGAGTTATGTACCTTAAATTATGGTCCATACTCTACTTTTAAAAAATATTTATTTATCTTGATGTTACCCATAGTTTTAGTTTCTGAAAAGATTGATATAAGTATTGGTTTTAAAATGATATGGTTTTTTAAAACTTTTATAATATTAATTTGCTCATCATTTGATATGCATAGATAGTATTTTGGGAAAATAATAATATGGAAAACCCATTATTTTTTTTTTTTTTACAATAAAATTGTTCAAATTTTTTTTAGTTAAATACTTTTTTTAATAATTGAGTAATTGAGAGAAATTAACTAAAAAAAATTGTAAAAACTGAAATATTTATATATACCAGCTATTAAATGATCAATTTGGTTTCGGTTTTTTTTTTTTTTAATTAATTAATTAATTTTTAAATTTTTTTTAATTAAATAAAAAATAATTTAGAGATTTAATTGTCAACAGAATATTTAAATTTTTTTCGATTATTAGAAAAGTTGGTACAATTAGTATACATTAGATTATTTTAGTAAAATACACAGCCGGTATCATCAAATAAATAAAAAATATTTGTATTATGCAGTATACGATAGTGAACCGGGCATGGCAAAAACCTACGGGTGCCCAACTAAAAATACGATAGTGATGTAATTAAATAGCCTATTCAGGACGTTGTGTGATCATAATTTATTATTTATTTGAAACGAAAAAAAAAAGAGAAAGTTTGTTTTTTGTGTACTTGTATAAGTAGATTTCTAAGAATATCTGTAATATAGTACGTTAATATAACAGATGTGTAAAATTTGAATTCAATGATTAATTATGGTAAACAAAAAATTATTTTGAGCATTCTACTTCTCTCTTCGATCTTAATAGATAATTTATTATAATATGGTACATGACGTATGTTACATACAATTATAAAACAATTTTAAATCCCTACAAATAATATGTTTTTAATTTCAATAAACTAACTAAAATTTTTATTTTTATTTTATATTTATTAAATTTTATCAAAATTTGAATTTCCACGATGTCAAAATATTTTGCATAATATGAATTTTCGATGAATTCTAATGATAATAAGAATTTAGAAACACCTTGTATTATATTTTTGAGAGTTAAGTTTATTTTTTCAAGGTAAATCGTAAATTGAATTAAATCAAAATTTTAAAATGCCTTCAAATAATATCAAAAAAGTCAAATATTCTGTAAATTTTAAAACATCTAGAAAATACGTACATAAATATTTAGAAAAATATCTAGTTTCTATAATTATTTATTTTTAAATTAAACAGTAGTACAACTAACTTCAATTTTCTACCAAAAACCACAGTTTTTGAAGATAGAAACATTTTTTTGCTATAAAATGTCTAAAGACTAAAAAAACACATTTATACACAAACATATATTCAAATCATTTTAAAATCAATACATTTATCGCTCTGATCAGTTTTAAAATTATATAAGTAGCAATAAACTAGTTATTTGAGTTAGGTATAATTATAAACCACTCTTTGTATTATTTATAAAAATTAATAGGTAATATTAATTAATATCTTTCACTTTGGTAGCATGCTATTTTCCAATCAACAATATATTTCGGTAAATAATTTTTAGTTTCGTCTGATAAATGATATAATTAATTTTTTTGTATTTCAAAATTTGTGTTTATTAATTTGTAATCATTGTTAGAAAACAAAATAATATCGTAAAGCCAAATTAATTAGTATATATTAGTACAATAGTAATTATTTTAAATTGCAAGTAGGTATTTTAATAAATATAGACAATATTATTTAAAACGAATCAATAACTTATTTAATTAAATTATGAAATAATAAATATTGATTTTATAACAATTGAAGTTATAGCAGAATAATAAATATTATGTAATACGCTTTTTATTATGATTATTGAATATTTGACAATTGTTAAAATAAGTGTTACAATTAATATTATATTGTATGAATTAATCGAAGCTTAAATACATGTAATATATAAACTATTTATTCAATTATCATTGTTTTTATTAACTATTTTTTTTATCTTTTGTGCTTGTTGCTAAGAAAAAAAAACAATACTAGGTACTACAATAAATTAATGTTAATATTTTCAGAGTTTAAAGTTTTAGGGTTATTTAAATTTTAGACCATGAAAATCAAAAACAGTTACGAAAATACCTTTGGGTTTGATTATTTTTTTAGAGAAATCATCAGTTTCAGTAAAATTACCCATAATTTTTATTAAAGACGAGTTTGTGAACAATAACTTTTGAGAAATATATTAACAGGAATCAACAATACCGGAACATAAAAAAAAATGTAAAATTGAGTCTTTAAAATCCATAGTAATAAATATGTAACAAGAAAAAACAAAAAAATTCAATTCTAGTGTATAGGTATGATGTATTTTGAATAATTGGCAATTATTGTAGTTCTGCTCATCGACTCTTTCGCTTTGAATAACAATAACTATTGCGTGAAGGAAACCCATTTTGATTGGTTCTGAATTTTATATTTTATATAAAGTAGATTCCCGGAAAGATGCATTTTTATTAGAAGTTTGGTTTCCTGTAAAATATTGATTTAGTCATTTTTCAATCCTAATGAACTTTTGCCATTTATTTTATCTTGATCTTTACGCGCACTAATTTAAATTCGTACTTTCTTAATAATTGTGCTCTACAATAGTGATCGAGAAAAAAGTCTTGTGTTTAGCTACAAGTTTTCAAATAATATCACAATGATAACCGTTATCCGTTCTCGATCTGGCTCAGACGTATTAGTAGTACCTACGTCATCCTACATAGGAAGTTTTCTGTACACAGTGAATCATAATTAATAAATATTTAATATCTGATGGATACAACATGAAAAATAATTCCTACCTAATTCATTATTATGGTAAGTATACCTTTAAATTGTATGCTACATTTGTACAAAGTATTGTGAATGAAGACATTTTAAAGTTTGATGATTTATTTACCGATGTAAATCATTTCTTACAATATAGTTCAATCATAGCTTACTAGTAGTGTGACTAGTGTCAGACTGGAACACAAATTAATAATTGTGTTATGTCAATTATTATTAAAGGTGGATTAATAATTATGCGTCTTGAATTTTCTTTTTTAAACAGAGTTAAAATATTAAATATCTACATTAAGATAATTAAACCAAGATGTGAGTACCTACTTATAACTATTTTGGTCGATTGATCATGCTAAGATTTCATGAATTTACGATAAACTAAATGTATTATAAATTTTAAACCTTCGTAATTTTAAATTTTATGAATATTAATATTATATACTTATTTCAATAAGCAGTGGTGTAACTTGGAAAAAATCTAGGGAGGAAATAATTTAATTACCACGGTAAAACCCCTATATATTTGTATTATCTAGGAGGGGCTTACAATTACGCCACTTACAAGTATAAAAGTAAATTATCACTTATTAAACAAATAAATAACTAATGTGTAACCTAACCATTCAAATTTCCAAGCATTTTATCTGTATAATTACAGTGAAACGGTTAGGGAATTTACATGTTCGGTGATAACATTTTAAATTGTATTAAATAGTATTTTAAATTTCACAATATTTGGTGGAATATAATAGTATTGTTTAGTTGTTTGTATGTCTAATAAAAATTTAATAATAAAATATATGTAAATATATTAAACGAATATGTATTATTCAAATAATGGTAGACACTATTTTAATTTTTTAAAATTTTTTAATACCTATTCCTATATTTTCTAAAATGTAAGCCTCCAAATATTGCATGTTGTACAATTGATACCATCTATTTGAGATGATAATCATTTTCCTGAGACAATACTTTGACGCTTAGATATATATGGTCGAATGTTGAAATAATATAAATAAAACGTCTATGTATAAATATTATGCACGTGCATGAGTGGTAGTCAACCTGTGGCAATTATTATCGCTGGCCAAATAAATATTATTAAACCGTCAGTTCTAAGTATGTTTATCGAAATAGAGCACTTATTATTTGTAAGTGTGAGAATATTACAGTACTTTAAATTTATTTCATTTTTAATTAATTCTCTTTGTTTACAATACTGTAGAGGCTAAAGGAATAAATCGAGAATTGATATGTGGTTAACAATATAAAATACTTGGGTAGACAATAATAAAACATAAATTTAAATAAATTGTATCCACCAGATGCTATTGGGGGGTACCTAGTCAAATACTTTTATTTTTGTAAAGATACATGTTAAATATGATGAATAATGTAAATATAATTGAATATTGTTGATGTAGAAATTATAGTTTTTAAATTTTAAGCTTTCAAAACCGTTACTTGTATACAAATTAATCAATTAAATAATATATGAGTAGGTATAATTACTACTTCACCAGTTACAGATTATGAAGTAAAAAAAATACTGTGATTTTTTATAGTATTTGGGTTTTTTACATGAAATATATTATTGAGTTATCAATATATATTTATTAATTTTTTATTATTTGCGTGTTTTTGATTTTAGTAAGTAGGTAGAACTAGTAAAAGAATTATTGATATTTAATAATATACATTTTCAACAATTCTTCTTCTTTTTTATCTTTGATAATTAATTAATAAAAATAATAATGTTCAAAATTTTAATAAAAAATTATCATATAGATACCGATAAACAGGATAACTCACGAGAATTTATACGGTTTTAAAAAAAAAGTGTGGTTAGTATTATATACCCTGTTTATCTTTAATGTATTGAAAATCGATGTAATTTCTGCATAAACAAGTTAAATGGATACTAGGTTGGTATTTTTTTAGTTTTAAAAAAATATTCTAACAACATATTTTATATTTATATGCAACAATTCCGTAGAAAGTTACATGAAATTACCATTATATATATTTTTTAAACAATATTGTAATAATACAAGAATAAAAACAGGTAAACTAAGTATAAAACAATATGTGTAGTAAACAAATATTTTCTTTTTTACCAGGTAATTTCATTCATATTTATTTTAGTAAATATACTTATTACTTATGCAATGTAATATCGTAAAGTTTTTATAATATTACACGTCATAAGGTAAGTACCAACTCTTTATTTTATGGAAGGTATACGACATAAACGCGTATAGGTTAGGTTAGCGATGCATACTTACCTACATTTAGGTAAATAAATTATTTAATACTATACTAGAAAAAATATGTTTTATGTATCATCGTGGTACCATAATGGATTAATACGTAGTTGTATTTGAAATTTGTTTTAGATTGCGCCTCTAGACAAAGTTTTCGATAATTGTGGTTTGCAGTTTAGCACACGAGCGCTAAGAGGGCTAAAGATATTTTTCCGAAGAAGAAAATATATTTACAATATTTCACTTAAAACTTTGTTCTGATAAGATAATAAAATAATAATTTTATCGAACTATTGAATACATTATAATATATAGATTTGGAAAGCTAACTGATTTACGTGCCAGTTTAAAAAAAAAACCCAGAGTAAACGTTCGCGAGCGTGGGGTAAATTGTTTTTTGAGCGTAGTAGAGAATAATGTAAACATTCGCTACGCCGAATTTTGGAAGCAAAAATATATTATGCAATATATTATATACATTTAGACATAACATGAATTATTTTTAAAAAACCGGAAAAATGTTCATTGTTTAATAAATCCTAGTATTAGAGAATATTATAGATTATCAAAATCACTTATAAGCTATAACGCATAATAAATGAATTTGGATTAGATTTACTAGAAGAATATTATGGTCTTCTACATATTTTAATGTGACATACATTATTAATTATTATTATTTTATATATATATATATTTTTTTTTTTACAACATGTCATTTAAATATCACTCTTCGTATTTAAATCGGTTTTACATGATAATAGTTATCATTATTTTTTCTTTTAATTATATAAAATACAAAAATTCACAATCTGTATAAAATATACTATATGTACTATAAGTAGATTTTAGGGAAGAAATCAGGAGGCATGAACGCGGAAGTCGCTCAGTAAGGGCAGCCCAGAATTATTACTAATTAGGTGCATTATTGTATGCTACGCATGTGCGTTTTCCTTTTAATATCTATACCAACAATAATAAAACAAAAAAATTACAATTTTATAGATTAAAATTATTAATATCTATACAAAGGTACCTATTTACTTAATATACTTATGAAATAAGACGCTTACTTAATTTTTCAAAAAGTAATGACACGAGTGTATAGATGGGTATAAAATAAACTGAACAAAGTACCTGTAAAATTGAACATTATTAAAGTAGATATCTAGCTATATTTTATTTAAAATAGAGTATGTTAACATACTATTTATTTTCTTTCTTTAACACATGCACAAGCACAACATAGGAAGCAAAGTTGTGTTAGCCAACATATTTTAACGATAATTTTAATAATTAATATCAAAATAAATTACCTAACTCATTATCAAATTTAATTTTTGTAACGTTATTTATGTTTTAACAATATTTTAATTAATGTGTAAGTTATAATTTTATAAATAATGAGTACCTAATATGTGAAATTTTACAATTTAAAAATACTTATGTATCGTAATAAGTTCAACATATATAAATATAGATAATATTATTAACTTTTAGTTTAACTATAGGCCAATTTAATATAATATAAACTAAAGATACAAAATTCTGAATTTTCAAAATAAAAAATAAAAATTAAGCTTTCATTTTTTATGTCGATATCACTGTAATAATAGGTATTATTTATAATTTTATAGGGCATAATACTGTTGTTTACCATAACTTATAATCTAAATTTCAGAAGTATATTTACTTATTAGTTAAAAATAAAATATATTTCAAATCAATTTTGTATCAATGCAACCACCTATGGATACTACTATATTTTTTGGTATAATGTCACGACGAATTCAGTAAACTCGAAAAACCTGTATACAAATGATAACAAAATCAATTATTTTGGATTGATTAACGTTGTGAAACGTTCAATACAATATGTACTATTGAATTGAAAAACCATTTACTGCTTTTACTACAGAATATATACCTATAATATTTTTTCACCCTAATTCTCGATGATGTTTAAATGTTTTCGATATAACTATATTATAATAAAATATGACGTAGATACTATAACTATATTATAATATCTTTACATTAAAAACTCTATTTTTAAAATAATTAATTTATTTTATTTTAGTTAAATATGCTATTTTTTGGAATTATTTAGAAAATTTTTAGCTGTTTACAATTGCATTATGTTTTTATTGAAATTTTAATGATCATTATTATAAAATTTATTACCAATACTAAGGAATTCTATTTAAATTATAGGTAAAATAGATAATGTAGAATGCTACCTTTTATTAATTCTTTAGTCCTCTTTTAAATCTGTATCTATATCGACATGATATGAGGATGGTGGACGGTTGGTTGATGGATTATACTTCATCTCCTTGTAAATAAGTATCGTTATTATTTTTTTAGTTTAACGTCGATTTTAAATTATAATATTATAAAAGAGATTTCAATTATTCGTTTTAGGGTATGTTAATTTATACCATTAACTCACTCAAAAAGAATTTTAACATACCTATGTCACTAAATAAATCTGCGCTCAATATGCATAAATATATCTATTTATGTTCCGATACTAGTTCCAGGATGGGTGACTATCTGGGAATTTTAGAAACACACACGTAACGCCTTACCTAGCCATAATCATTGAGATAAAAATAGTAACTAGCTAAAATCTTTCCTATTATACAAAAAAAAAATCTCTGTATTTATCTTTGATTATTGAGTAAATATGTATTATGTATGTGTATTATATATATGTTAATATGTTACAGATATACGTTACTCGGGTAAAGAAAATATAATATTTAACCGATGTAGTTTTTCAAAACAAGTTGTAGAATATTTTTGATTATTTAAGTGAAACACTGGCGATTAATTACTTTAATCATATTATAAATTGCTGTGAAATATTTTAATAAGCATTAGTATGTAACGGACGATACCGTATTGGCTTCCGATAAACGTTAATGAGTCCGTATCGGCTCCGGGTCGTTACTCCTTGTCGTCGATTAAGTGGCCGTATTCCGTCCCTCCGGAAATGTGGGATGATATGACAAGTACAGGCGATCGCTCCACGAACTGCTGTGAATCTTTCTACGCAAAATTTAACGCCGAGTTAACGTCTGCTCATCCGAAAATTTTCAATTTCATGGAAATTTTGAAACATTTATTGGCTGACACATATATTAAGTTCTGCAACACGAATATTAGGAAAAAAACTAAAACTCAGCATAACATTAATTGTAGTGTTTTTCAGAAATGTATATATCAATTTAAACAAGGAAAAATGAATAGAGCGGAGTATATAAAAAAGTTTCATTCAAGTTCAAAACACAAGTTTTTTAATTTTTAAACTTTTTTTTAAGTCAACACTATTTTTTAAAAATTAACACAATTTTTTATTTTATTAACACCTACAACATTTTTAACCATGCTTACAGAGAAATTTCCTCTCACTGTAGCTAGTTCTTGGACTTTAAATGGGAAAGACAAATTCGTTGATTGGGAGCCGATATATACGGCCACCTTCAAGTTAACGGAGCGATTCGATGCGGATAATTCCTACGTTATAAGTTTGGATTTATTTGTTTTATAAATTTACATTTATATTCATCCAATTAAAAAATTATTCTATTAAAATAAACTACAAATAATAATTTCTTTTTCAAATGTTTATACTATTTGATAATTATAATTAAACTGTATTCTTCTAAATTTAAATTACCTATTTTGAAATTATTGTTGTTCTGATTCTTCTAAAATATTTTATAAAGTAATACCTACAACACAAATAATATGTTTTAATCATAAAAATGTATTCATATCCAAAGTCAATATACATTAAAATTATTCTTTAGGATTGTCTACAAGACAATAGTTCAATCCATCTGTCATGAACAGTATTTTATGAAGGAAAATAGGATGATTTGTATTTGCTTGCGTAAAACATTGAATGTTTACAATTTTATACTTTAACGGAATGAAAAAAAAATACAATGCAGAAAAAAACGTAATTTTGTGTAGTTTTTTTTAAGTAATTTTATTGATTTATATTTATATTTAAATATATTTGTATAGTTTATAATAATAATAATCGTAATAATAATTATGGTTAACAGTAATTCAATCTAAATAGTGTACCAAATATGGTCTATTAATATTATTAATTATAGAGTAATAATATATATATAACATTTTAAGATGTTTTCTTACTAAAATAAATAAACAAATAAATAAAATACAGCAGACTAGTATGTTATTTTAAGTAAACATGAGCAGATATTCAATCCTAACGAGGTAGGTAAACAAATAATACATTAAAAATAAAAATAAATTAAGTCTTAAAAAATGTGTTCACAATAATTTTGATCTTATCGATATAGGTACTAAAATTCTACATTGCTGGGTATGCTATGTAAATCAAAACAATTTACGCGAGTAATAAATAAAATATAAATACAAACAAATGATCGAAATGTTAACCTTAAAGTATAGTTTTCTTTTTTTGTGATGTAGATAGTAGTCTACGTTTTTTCATTTGCAATAACTATATAATTTTTTATTATATAATATGAGTATATGACACACAAATATAATAAAGTTGTTTAGGATCTAAGAGAAGAAGAAGGAAGTTATCTTAAGTATATTTTAAAAAGGTATTGCATTTAACGTCTTCTACGACCGAATCTAAGGAATACGTGGTCCAGATCTTGACGTTTATCATTTTGCATTGCTGTATCAACCAATCCATCGGACATTCTGGTGTCTGTGAAAAAAAAAATCACCTGAGTATTATTGTTAACAATGTACGTAATATGTATGATAACATTTCTATATAAATATAATATACAAATGATTTTAAGCTATACTAATAGTTAATAAAATATTAATTTTAGATGAAAATTCTAGTAAACAAATTAAATTAAAATATTTTATAGCACTTTCATGCATATTTAAATAATTTGGATAAATTTTAAATATAATTAAAACCATTATTTATTAATCCGTAAATGCTCAATGAAATGTAATGTAAATCTTTATTTAGATATTTTTAATTAGAAATCTATGAATTCTCAATTAAATTAAAATTATTAAAAATAAGATGAAAGGCTATAGAAGCTGTACTTATCTGTTAGCTATTTATGTGCATAATATATAAATATAATTTATTTTACAACATTTTTTCAAAAATTTAATTAGCATTTTGCCTTAATTATAATATAGAAACGAGATATTAATTTATATATTTATTTTTCTGCGTTATATATCTATTGATGCGTGTTACTTATAGAAAATTTTTAGTTTGTGCATAGTTCTTATTTATAGGTTGCTAATTGCTGTATTTTTTATTATAAAATAATAAATTTAATGTTTAAATACTATTTATGTTTGATTGATATGTTGTCATATGTAAGTATAAAATTATAAAACATATTATATTAAGATAACTCTTTTTTTTTTTTTTATCAGATCTATATCATAAACTCATAAATGTTTCTAAATAAATATATTATGGATATATATAAAATCATATAAAATTAAATCTTTTATTTTGATTTCTGATAATTTTCGAATTGTTGGCTATTAAGGTATTTGCCAAGAGAAGTTTTTCCGTCGATGTAAAATTATTTATATATATATACATAGATATTGTAAATTTGATAAGGATATTTTTAGAGATCAGGTAAACTCTCTTGTAGATAGAAAAATAATTATTTATCTTATAAAACAACAATAATATGTTTATAAGACGCTCATGGTTTTTTACGGTTTAGTTTTAAAATTATTCACGTTTATATAATATTAAGTGTACCATACATGAATTGTTTATTTTGAAAAGTGAGATAATGTATATAAATGTATAATTTAACGTTGTAATACATAATAACTATGTAAAACAATAAATGAAAATAAGACTTTTTTAATAAAGAACAAGTAAAAACAAAATGCTATTTACAATATCTGGTGGCGTTTTTAAATTACGCATGTTGAACTCGCAATATTATAATTATTATTTTATAAAATTTAAAAAAATGTGCCACAAAGTTCCACCATTAGAGGTATTCTCTGAAGTCCTTAGTCTCTACTCTATAAAATGTGGATAATTTATTTTATCTTATTTTATTAACCTTTAAACATAATTTATGTTGATTGTAAAATAAAATATTTACAGATTGTGCAAATTCTAATTTAAAAAACACAAAAAAATGTGCATTTCCTATATACTTTTTAGTCTTATGGTTGTCGATTACTGACAATAATTGTAGTTATTTATATTTTAATTGTTTTTTAACCTAGGTACATACTTTACTACTTAATATTTGATTGTTTTATATGTCTATAAGTCTTATACTTATTATATACTATTATTAGTTATCACTGCATTTATGGTGAAGTACATATTTATTATATATATATAAATATAAATATATTGTTTTGAATATATACACTTTGAAAAATTACTCACAAGGCATAGGTACTGGATACTGTTTGTCTTGGATAAATGTTTCGATGGCGTTTGAAAGTGTACGGATAGTGGACAAAGTTAAACATGCTTCTCGCACCTTTGGCGGTGCGTCCTCCAGCAGCCCTGGCATACACCGCGTGGGGAGGTTGTTTATTCGGCACTCGCACACGCTGGCTACAACTAGTAGCACAAGTACGCTAGTCAACATTGTTCGATACGTAGACATTTTTTTTTCTACAAAAAAAAAAAAAAAATTTTTTTTAATAAATTTCATAAAAATTCTTAAATTCCGTAATGTATTGTGTTAAATAAGTGAAATACAATCATTGCTCGTATAGTGTACCTATAATTTATAAAACTATACGTTTTGCATATTTTGTTTGTTGCTGTAGACAAATATAATATTATAACAGAGTCGTTTATGTTATTCGTACATGGTAGTAGGCCATTTGACCTCCAATAAACCAATATTATAAGTGGGTAATCACTAATCAGTATTTTATTTGTTACCTATCATTTGTTCGACATCGGTAACACATATATTCAAGTCGAATTTGCGTTTGTCATTTTCCGCAAATCATATAGATATAATATTTCGTCGACGAAGATTTTGAATTGATTATATTTTTACTGTCATCAGTATGATTAATAGTCATACATGGTGTAATATTACATACTTATAAAATATTTCTTGGGCTATTAATTTTATCTTATTCTAATCGGTATCTAATTTTAAAATCATTAAAATTTTTGCGTTCTGGAGTAATTATTTTCTATTATAATTATAATAATATAATTTGTTTTAATAGTGAATTTTGTATGAAATTCTGTCTAATAAAATGGTTTAATTAACTTGAAATAATACAAAGCAACACTTTTTGAAACATGACGGTATTTATATGTTTATGTTTATGATACATGATATTTATTAGGCAATAATAATTATTTGTCACTTTCATAATGCTAATTTCCATATTTTAATATCTGTCAAGGGTTATTTTTTACTATCATAATAATTTTATTTTCATTTTTTAAACTAAGTATAATGTATTACATTTAATATACGAGTATTCGGTATAATCTTACTTGATGGTTATACATTTAAATCTTGTATCTTTTATTTGCGTATCCTTAGTCCTTTCACGCAATAATAATATGTCACATTAAATTAATATCTTTACTTCTTTTATGTAAGTTGAGTATTTATTATTTTTGATAAATGTCAAAATAAATAATTATTTTTCAAAAAAAAAACTAAACTACTATAGTTTTTATTAATTTTATTATTGTTTCGTTAAATCATTAACTAAATCGGAAAACTTGTATTGCTGTGTTGTAGGTTTCAAGTATTTTTCGCCAATGAGTAGAAAACTATTATAGATGCGTTTCATTTTAATTCGATGATACCTATAAATTACTATATACGAAAAAGCAATTCTAGGCGAAAGGAACTAAGCTACCACCCCAGTTGATCAACCTCTATTTCGAAGGGCATTTTACAATTTATTTGTATTACTATTAGTAATATAGTTTGACGAATTAATTTTTACTTTTTTATTTTTATCACATATATTATATAATAAATAAGCATAATGTCCCTATTCATATTTTTGATGTATTTTTTAGATTATCTGATGAAGTTATTGAGTATTTTGTCCTTAATCTTCAAACTTTTTGATTTAAAATCAAATATTTTATCATAGATTGGTATATAAGTAAAAAAAAAATTCAAATTTCAAATGTTCATAAACAATATTACGTAAATAGTAAAAAAAAATTGAAAATTATATTACGTTTAGGAAATGCTAGTTTAAGTATTTGGTGAAAATTTCAAATCTCTATATTTGGTTAATTCATTTAAAAATTTGATTTTTTCGAAAATATTTAATCTTTTATAAATTTATTTTTTTATTTTTTTCCGATTATTATGAAATATAATAGAGAAATATGGAAAATTTTTATCTTTCTAAGAAACAATTAGATTCAATTTCAATTGTTTAATTTAAGAGTTAAAATGCGTGATTATAGTTTATATTGAGATAAATGTTGTTTGTTTGTTTTTTTTTAAAATTAATTGAATATATTTTTTTAAGTGATAAATAAATAACTAAATTATTATTTTATACAATTATGGTCATTATGTGATATTACTATTTTTATCCTTAAATGTAAAAGTGTTTACTAAAATGCATTATACCTACTATTTGATAATGTGAATTTAGCAAGTTAATACATTATACTAAGACTTTATGAGGAGAAAGATAAAATTGGTGACAATATTTCCAAATAGACATTTATTTTTTGTCGTCAGAGGATTTAACATTTACGTTTGATTTACCGAGTTCTGACAATGGTGGTGACATGTATAAATTCAACCTCTACACATTTCGATATGATATATTGACATCCTGTACCCACATAAGCTCTTTATACTGATAATTCCTTAAATCCCGTTACAATTAGATAAACTGTAGAGTTTCCATTCAACATTAAAAAAAAAAATACAGTATTTGAGAGAGAAAAGTTACAACTGTACCTATATAGAAAAAAATGTACCTATTTCGAAGTTAAGTAAATTCGTCAGATATTAAAATGTAATATAAAATAGATCTATGAGTTCTGTAGTAAAATAACAAAAATGTTTTCTTATTGAGTATTTATAACGGTTAATTTGATTACTTTAATTGAGCTAGTTTTGAATCATAATACTTGAGTATACCCTTGGGTATTAATATTACTATCAAAATTAATACGTTAAAACTACTAGAAAATATATCTTGTTTTAAAATGTATTTTGTATAATATGTTCCATAAATTTCATTAAGGATTAGTGAAAAGTGTTATTTTATAGGTATTCTATATTATCCCTATAAGCTTCATGTGAATGATTGAAAATATTAGGATATTAGAAACTCAAAACTTAATAATAACTGACAAGAATAAGAAATATAAGAGCTTAAAATTGTTTAAATAATATTTACAAAAAAAAATATATAGCTGAAATTTTATTTTTAGTATTATTATAGATAATATTTTAAACATTATTTTAATACTTTCTGATTATTTGTATTTTCAGTAAATTAGTAAAACCATAAATTATAGATAAAGGAATATAGGTATCTATAGTATCTACTCGTATATTTTGGATCTTCACCCTCATTATGAGTTTTTATAGTATCTCTCATAGATTGAATTCACACTAGTCCCTATAGGTTCCTTCATGCTTTGTAATAGTATTTGATTAAATTTGCGGTCGATTTTATTGGTTGAGAATTCATATTATAGGTCTAATTTAGCTATTTTCAAAATTAGACTGTATGCTGTTATATTAACCATGTGTTTTCTGTGAGACAATTTAATATTAAAGTGCATTTGATTTAGAAGATTATAATTTATTTGGCAGTTATTATTTATAATTCTTGTATAAAAACTGAATAAAACATAATTTGCTCTTACAATCTAAATAACGATAACAATCTTTAAAATAAACTCAAAAGTTATAAGAACAATAGGTACTGTAGGTGTCAATATAGAATTATTATTATAAAGGAAAATACTCCTTTAAAATATTTGGAGTGCTAAATATTTTGATCGAAAAGACACGTACACATTTAAATACATCTAAGATACTGATTTAAAATTTCTCTAACGCAGTTCACTGAATAAAAAAAAACCAAGATATTCTTTTATAAAAAAAAAGTATTAATTACTTTACCAAGTGTTTGATATTAAATCACAAATAATAAAAAAAAAACTTTATAATGATAACCGACTTAAATAATATTATTGTTGTTAAAGATTATAGAGATATAACCGTTTTCCAATAGTTTGAGATAATAATTGTTGAATGTAGAATAATCAATAATAAAATATATAGTGTAATATTCATAAAGCAATAAATCAGTTTAAACTACATGTCATGATAAAATGTTTTCAAACAATTTCTAGTTGTTGCTTTATTAGTATTTTTAATCATGCCTTTATAAACTATTTAAAGAAATTAAAATAGTTTATTCTCAAAAAGCTCACTAGATTAGGTTATTAATCGATAATCACATGATATTTTTTTAGAGCTGTTTGTAGATGAACAAGTATTTACTGAAAACAATATTACTAGTTAATATTAATAATATTATGAAAAACTCACTTTAAAACCAATATATAATTTTCGTTTCACTTAAAATTTAAAATTTGATAATTTCTAACTTTTAAAAAAAAAATTAATATTTTATACTTAAAATTTAATTTGAGATATTGTAACTAAATAAATTGCTGATCATGAAATTATTGATTTTACAATTGTTTTATAAATAATAAAAGAAAAACAATTATTCAACCTATACCTATTACAATATACAATATTGTTGAACTTTCTAATAATGCAATTCCTTAAATAAACTGAACAATCTTCGCTACACGATTCGATAATATCGTTTCTTTTTAAATAATGTCCAACTAGGTATTAATTTAATAGGAAATTAAATACTTGGCAATTATCCTAAATTACTTTCTTTTGAAATAGTGCTATTAAGAGACTTCTTCAGACTATTAATGACAAAATGATTGCTTATAAAAATTGTACAATCAACGTAATTTATGAAAATTACAATTTTTTATTCTTCTTGAACTCCAAAATTATACAGTTGAATTTCATTTAATTTATTTGAATAAAAAAAAATTAATCTTATATGATTAAAAATGTTTGAAATTCGGAAAAATAATCATGTATTATACATTTAATCAAGATCTTTTATCATTTGGATATTTTCCCGGTTTTCTCAATGCACTGCTTTTTTAAATAAATACAATAATTTTATCGTATTTAAATAAACAAAATTACTATTATAAAACCAAATGTGTGTTACATTATTTACTCCTGGGGTTTTTTTTTATGAATAAATTTATAACATTTTTTTAATATGTGAATATTATATTATATTTATATTATAACCAAAATAATTTAAATTTGTCTGTTCGTTTTGATATAAATAATAAAAAAATAACATTGTAAAGAACGTTGGTGGAATTTCTTTCAGTCGAAAATTGGTTAGATGATTGATCGTGAAAGTACGGTTACGACAGAAAAGCAACAAAATCGTGTGCGTATATTTTTTTTCTGAGAGGTATGATCATAAAATAATTTAAAAAAATAAATCTTCCCTCTCATTTTAGTATATATCCATGATATTATTATAATCATGATTCCAACTTTATTTAATACAATTTAAATTTTAAATAATATTGTAGGTGTATTATTTTCATGTTTAAAAATATTGTATTGATAATATATTTAACGTCTAAAACCTTAAACTTTTAAAACACAAAAAGAAAAATATTTTTAATAAGAACCAATCAAATCAACTTATTGTTAAAGATAGATATTATAGTAAGTGTTAATTTTATTTTATTTTAAATGTTATAAATTGTAAAAAAAAAATTATTATAACGATATTTAATTCTTAATATATAATTAATTAACATATTAAAGATTTGATATTAATTTTTAAATTTTGTTACAAAGTTGCTGTAAATTATTTTGATGGTCAACTAAAACTATAACTGTATGTAAATTCAGCATTTTATGTAACTTTATTTTTTATAGAAAACTATGGTTAAAACCAAAATTAATTATTTGTATATTCAAATGTTTACCATTGTAAAATTGAATAACATTTTAAAACCTAATACTTAGTGATTTTGTTACTATATGAAAACATTTGAAATTTGAATTACATTTAGTAAAATTTCAAATGATAATGTTTAAAAAGGTTTTTTTATTCTTAATATAAAACATTATAAATATAAATTCTTAATAAATTAAAGGCAATATAAAAATAAAAAAACGTGAATTTAACATAATATTAAGTCGTACATTTTTAAAATAAATGTGCTTTGAAAATTTGTAATCATGAAATTAAATATTTAATATAGTTAATACTTGAAGAAGAAATACATTTAATAATAAAAAACGACACATTGTAATTGAAATTTAAGAATACGGAATGAGTATCAAATTCATTGAATAGCTTTTATTAAAGACAACTTTTGAAAATATTAAACATAAGTAGTACACATCAAGTTACAATTATAATTATCTCTTGAAACTAAACAATTTGTTTGTATATTTTTTATTTAATAATAAATTGCAATGTAATTTACTATTTTAATAAGAATAACAAAAACACTAAAAAATATTCATAAGCCACAATATGAGTTAACGATAATAAAATAATAAATGTTTATTAGAATATTAAAAAATAAAAATATGTATCTAAAATTTTAAGTATTGATTTTCAACTGTTGTAAGCGAATTTTGAAGATTAAAATTAAAATGATTTATTATTTATTTATTATTCAAATTATCTTAATTATTTCTAATTTTTATTACATATCTATGTTTTTAAGCTATTTATTGCCTACTTATATTTTTTAGGTAATATTTATTATTTCACGTATTTAATTTGTGTAGGTACCTACTTTATTATTAAAATATAAAATATAAAGTATAAAATAATTATAATTATTTTGTTAATTTTACTATTCTATTTAAAATTTACAATATGTTATGTAAATGTTTTCATACGAAGGTCATAAATAAGTATGTATTTTTAAATTATTAACTTAATTAATGTTTTAAAAGTTGAACGTGATTTATTTTTAAATTTCCATTGTTTTAAAGTGAATATTGTCAAATAATTAAATATTAAGTATAAAATAATTGCAATAAAGTATAAAATATTAAAATATGATATTAAACGTTATTATCATTTTTGTAAATTTAAGATGTTGTTCAATATAAAAGCTTTAATTAAGATATAATGTACATTATACATAAGTAAATATTATTAATTGTAAATGAAATTTTCTAATGTCAGAATTAAATTTAATTAATTGAATATTATGAAAATTTATTATTTTACGAAATTATATTCATGTAAAAGCTTTTAAGAAAATATGCTAAAAATAAAAACAAAAATGAATATAAGTACTGATATTTTAGTAACCGTAATGTATAACTAGATTTATTTGAAATGAAATAGTTTATTCTATAATATATATCAATAAGGAGTACCTAATGTCAAATGTGAACTAAAAATAAAATATACGAATAATGTAATATAATATATTTTAAAACTATTTCAAAATATATTTTTAACAGTTTGTATTTTACAATATAATTAATATTTATAATGTACAAACTACAAAATAAAAACTTTTGATTAAAATATTGCTTTTATTATGAACTATGATCTGCTTATTCTGCTTACAAATGTTATTTAAAAAAAAAAACCTTATCCAGAAGCTTAACTAACTAGGTAGATACTCCAGTAGCTCACTTGAAAGATATTTTTAGTTTGTTTGTGATTTGTAACATTTATACGCATTTTAATTAGATGTTGTGGAATTAACATTTTAATGAAAAAAAAACTTAAGTAGTTTACTTAAAAAAGTGAAATAACAGTTTTAATAGGACATAAAATAAAATAAAATATAAATCTAACTATGATAATGTATCTTATGTATCTATCATATAATTAATAATGTTGATAATAATTTCTAGAATTTATGTTCAATGGTTAGGTTACATAGTATCATTAGTCTGTTAAGTATAATATGTTATAGTTAAAGTCTATTATTAACAAAAAATTAGCGATATTTTTATAGTAATAATTTATCCAATTTAAATATTGAATTGTTAAATATAAAAAATAAACAGATATAGCACAATTAACTATTGTGTTATGACAATAAAATAAAAATCTATTGTAGTTTAAAAGTCATAAGTTTTGCTATTCAACAAATAAATAAGTACCTATAAATAAATTTAACAAAAAATATGTTAGGATTTATTAGATTAAATCATATAAGGAGGCAAATTTTAACATGTTTTAAAACTTCTATCATACATGATAAAAAAAAGCAAAAAATTTAGAATTATTTTCTATATATAATATTGATGCTATATTTTATTTTATTTTTATTTTTTTTGTTAACTGTATAAAACACATATTGAGTTTTTTTTCTAAATGATATTTTATATTTTATAATTTTTAACGAGATTAGGGATTAAAGGATTAAGTCTTTCTCTTTTTTTTTTTAATGCAAAATGGGAGTTGAAATATGTATATGTCGTATAGATTAACTTGTTCAACAATTAAAAGGTAAAGTATGTGGAACGTAGAACATTGTTTAATTTAACAAACATAACACGATCTTCATGATTAAAATCAATCAAATACATCAAATTATAATTTTTTTATTCATTTATATTTGAAATTGGTTAGAGAAAAAACGGCTTAATAAAATTATTGGATTTTTAATGAAAATAAAAAAAATATGAATGCTAGAATCGTATTAGAAAATAAATAATGAATTATATGTTATGAATTAAAAATCATACGACTATAATTGAAAAATACTTTCAAATTTTTCATGTAAGATAAATAAAATACACAAAACCAAAATAAATATAAGATATATTATATATAAATGAAAATAATATAAAACGAATAAGTAAAATTATCTATAGAAAACTACAATTTGACGTTAATAAGGTAGGTAGAATGAACTTAAAAGTATACATTTTTTGATTTATTGGTTACCCGTGTGTTCAAATTATAAAATGAACATGGGGACTAATTATAAAAGAATACTACATATAAAAATATTTAAAGCGTTATAACTTTATTGTTATTGCAAATGGATAATTATTGAAACCTTTAATTTATAAATTATGAATTCTAATTAAAAGGAGAAAAATTTATGATGGATTTAAGTTTAAAATAAAAAAGTATGATTTACAAGCCACCTTAGATTTCTACTATTAATTTTCATACGTTATTTATGAGTGTTTCATCGCCTAAACATACTAATTGTATTTAAGTTGATATTATTGAAATGGAAAAAATATCTGAATGATTTTTGACAAATACTGGTTAACTGATTTATAGTAACTGATATACAATATATCATAATATGTTCGAATAAAAATAATATCTTCATTTAATATCGATAAAACAATATGTTAAAGTACATGTATTATACTTATTTACTTGTCAATCGTCAACTGCTGTTATATATCGTATGACTTAATTTTGACAGAATTGACAAATGATTACTTTATATAGTTTAAAAATGTATTTATGATAGCCTATTGCGATCTGGTAAATAAATGAGTTAGATATAGAAAAGTATTAAAAAGGACTCCTAAAGAATAATCTTGGAATTTTATATAAATAGAATATTAATTAAGTTATATTAACAAAAAAATAATATAGTATTGAGTTTATTTTTAATATTAGAAATTTATGTGAATTTAAAAATATTAATAAAATCTAATATTTAGCGATTAGCAAAGTAGCAAAGCTAGATATTTTATAATAAGGTATTTTCATAGTTGAAAACTATTAATAATTGGTTTTAGAGGGTTTTAAAAATATTAATACGAAGTAGTAGGTGTGTATTATTTAACTTAACACTTTCACAATATCAATAACCAATAAAATTTACATATTTTTAAATTTACTATTAGTTTTTATATATACACACACACACACACACACACACACACACACACACACACACA